>NW_026652279.1:49636666-50137977 GCF_009828535.3 Hylobates moloch
AGGAGCGGTGAGAGAGGGCATCCCTGTCTTGTGCCAGTTTTCAGAGGGAATGCTTCCAGTTTTTGCCCATTCAGTATGATATTGGCTGTGGGTTTGTCATAGATAGCTCTTATTATTTTGAGATACGTCCCATCAATACCTAATTTATTGAGAGTTTTTAGCATGAAGGGTTGTTGAATTTTGTCAAAGGCCTTTTCTGCATCTATTGAGATAACCATGTGGTTTTTGTCTTTGGTTCTGTTTATATGCTGGATTACATTTATTGATTTGCGTATGTTGAACCAGCCTTGCATCCCAGGGATGAAGCCCACTTGATCATGGTGGATAAGCTTTTTGATGTGCTGCTGGATTCAGTTTGCCAGTATTTTATTGAGGATTTTTGCATCAATGTTCATCAAGGATATTGGTCTGAAATTCTCTTTTTTGGTTATGTCTCTGCCAGGTTTTGGTATCAGGACGATGCTGGCTTCATAAAATGTGTTAGGGAGGATTCCCTCTTTTTCTATCGATTGGAATAGTTTCAGAAGGAATGGTACCAGTTCCTCCTTGTACCTCTGGTAGAATTCAGCTGTGAATCCGTCAGGTCCTGCACTCTTTTTGGTTGGTAAGCTATTGATTATTGCCACAATTTCAGAACCTGTTATTGGTCTATTCAGAGATTCAACTTCTTCCTGGTTTAGTCTTGGGAGGGTGTATTTGTCGAGGAATTTATCCATTTCTTCTAGATTTTCTAGTTTATTTGCATAGATGTGTTTGTAGTATTCTCTGATGGTAGATTGTATTTCTGTGGGATCGGTGGTGATATCCCCTTTTTCGTTTTTTATTGCATCTATTTGATTCTTCTCTCTTTTCTTCTTTATTAGTCTTGCTAGCGGTCCATCAATTTTGTTGATCTTTTCAAAAAACCAGCTCCTGGATTCATTAATTTTTTGAAGGGTTTTTTGTGTCTCTATTTCCTTCAGTTCTGCTCTGATTTTAGTTATTTCTAGCCTTCTGCTAGCTTTTGAATGTGTTTGCTCTTGCTTTTCTAGTTCTTTTAATTGTGATGTTAGGGTGTCAATTTTGGATCTTTCCTGCTTTCTCTTGTGGGCATTTAGTGCTATAGATTTCCCTCTACACACTGCTTTGAATGTGTCCCAGAGATTCTGGTATGTTGTATCTTTGTTCTCGTTGGTTTCAAAGAACATCTTTATTTCTGCCTTCATTTCATTATGTACCCAATAGTCATTCAGGAGCAGGTTGTTCAGTTTCCATGTAGTTGAGCGGTTTTGAGTGAATTTCTTAATCCTGAGTTCTAGTTTGATTGCACTGTGGTCTGAGAGACAGTTTGTTATAATTTCTGTTCTTTTACATTTGCTGAGGAGAGCTTTACTTCCAACTATGTGGTCAATTTTGGAATAGGTGTGGTGTGGTGCTGAAAAAAATGTATATTCTGTTGACTTGGGGTGGAGAGTTCTGTAGATGTCTATTAGGTCCACTTTATGTAGAGCTGAGTTCAATTCCTGGATATCCTTGTTAACTTTCTGTCTCATTGATCTGTCTAATGCTGACAGTGGGGTGTTAAAATCTCCCATTATTATTGTGTGGGAGTTTAAGTCCCTTTGTAGGTCACTGAGGACTTGCTTTATGAATCTGGGTGCTCCTGTGTTGGGTGCATATATATTTAGGATAGTTAGCTCTTCTTGTTGAATTGATCCCTTTACCATTATGTAATGGCCTTCTTTGTCTCTTTTGATCTTTGTTGGTTTAAAGTCTATTTTATCAGAGACTAGGATTGCAACCCCTGCCTTTTTTTGTTTTCCAGTTGCTTGATAGATCTTCCTCCATCCCTTTATTTTGAGTCTATGTGTGTCTCTGCACGTGAGATGGGTTTCCTGAATACAGCACACTGATGGGTCCTGACTCCTTATCCAGTTTGCCAGTTTGTGTCTTTTGATTGGAGCATTTAGCCCATTTACATTTAACGTTAATATTGTTATGTGTGAATCTGATCCTGTCATTATGATGTTAGTTGGTTATTTTGCTCGTTAGTTGCTATTGTTTCTTCCTAGCCTCGATGGTCTTTACAATTTGGCATGTTTTTGCAGTGGCTGGTACCGGTTGTTCCTTTCCATGTTTAGTGCTTCCTTCAGGAGCTCTTTTAGGGCAGGCCTGGTGGTGACAAAATCACTCAGCGTTTGCTTGTCTGTAAAGTATTTTATTTCTTCTTCACTTATGAAGCTTAGTTTGGCGGGATAGGAAATTCTGGGTTGAAAATTCTTTTCTTTAAGAATGTTGAATATCGGCCCCCACTCTCTTCTGGCTTGTAGAGTTTCTGCTGAGAGATCAGCTGTTAGTCTGATGGGCTTCCCTTTGTGGGTAACCCGACCTTTCTCTCTGGCTGCCCTTAACATTTTTTCCTTCATTTCAACTTTGGTGAATCTGACAATTATGTGTCTTGGAGTTGCCCTTCTCGAGGAGTATCTTTGTGGCGTTCTCTGTATTTCCTGAATCTGAATGCTGGCCTGCCTTGCTAGATTGGGGAAGTTCTCCTGGATAATATCTTGCAGAGTGTTTTCCAACTTGGTTCCATTCTCCCCATCATTTTCAGGTACACCAATCAGACGTAGGTTTGGTCTTTTCACATAGTCCCAAATTTCTCGGAGGCTTTGTTCATTTCTTTTTATTCTTTTTTCTCTAAACTTCCCTTCTCTCTTCATTTCATTCATTTCATCTTCCATCAGCGATACCCTTTCTTCCAGTTGATCGCATCTGCTACTGAGGCTTCTGCAATCTTCGCGTAGTTCTCGAAACTTGGCTTTCAGCTCCATCAGCTCCTTTAAGCCCTTCTCTCCATTGGTTATTCTAGTTATCCATTCTTCTAATATTTTTTCAAAGTTTTTAACTTCTTTGCTATTGTTTTGAATTTCCTCTCGTAGCTCAGAGTAGTTTGATCGTCTGAAGCCTTCTTCTCTCAACTCATCAAAGTCATCCTCCATCCAGCTTTGTTCCGTTGCTGGTGAGGAACTGCGTTCCTTTGGAGGAGGAGAGGTGCTCTGTTTTTTAGAGTTTCCAGTTTTTTTGTTCTGTTTTTTCCCCATCTTTGTGGTTTTATCTACTTTTGGTCTTTGATGATGGTGATGTACAGATGGGTTTTTGGTGTGGATGTCCTTTCTGTTTGTTAGTTTTCCTTCTACCAGACAGGACCCTCAGCTGCAGGTCTGTTGGAGTTTACTAGAGGTCCACTCCAGACCCTGTTTGGCTGGGTGTCAGCAGTGGTGGCTGCAGAACAGCGGATTTTCGTGAGACCACAAATTCAGCTGTCTGATAGTTCCTCTGAAAGTTTTGTCTCAGAGGAGTACCCGGTTGAATGAGGTGTCAGTCTGTCCCTACTGGGGGGGTGCCTCCCAGTTAGGCTGCTCAGGGGTGAGGGACCCACTTTAGGAGGCAGTCTGTCCGTTCTCAGATCTCCAGCTGCGTGCTGGGAGAACCACTACTCTCTTCAAAGCTGTCAGTCAGACAGGGACCTTTAAGTCTGTGGAGGTTCTTGCTGAGTTTTTGTTTGTCTGTGCCCTGCCCCCAGAGGTGGAGCCTATAGAGGCAGGCAGGCCTCCTTGAGCTGTGGTGGGCTCCACCCAGTTCGAGCTTCCTGGCTGCTTTGTTTACCTAAGCAAGCCTGGGCAATGGCGGGCACCCCTCCCCCAGCCTCGCTGCCGCCTTGCAGCTTGATCTCAGACTGCTGTGCTAGCAATCAGCGAGACTCCGTGGGCACAGGACCCTCCGAGCCAGGTGCGGGACACAATCTCCTAGTGTGCCGTTTTCCAGGCCCGTTGGAAAAGCGCAGTATTGGGGTGGGACTGACCCGATATTCCAGGTGCCGTCTGTTTCCCCTTTCTTTGACTAGGAAAGGGAACTCCCTGACCCCTTGAGCTTCCCGAGTGAGGTAATGCCTCGCCCTGCTTCGGCTCGCGCACAGTGCGCTTCACTGACTGTCCTGCACCCACTGTTAGGCACTCCCTAGTGAGATGAAACCGGTACCTCAAGCAGAAATGCAAAAATCATCCGTCTTCTGTGTCGCTGGGGCTGGGAGCTGGAGACCGGAGCTGTTCCTATTCGGCCATCTTGGCTCCACCCCTAAATTTTCAATTTTAAATTGAAAATTTTAAATTGAATTTTGAGATAAATTTTAAAAATTTAAAAATTATTGAATAAGTAATAATAATAGAATTTAATTGATCAATTCATTAAAGGAGAAATAATGTTCAAAATTTAGAAATATAGAAATCAATTTGTATCTATAAAAAATATTACCAATCAAGAGATCAACCAAAGACAATTCACAGGTGAAAACTTGCGCTGAAAACACAATGTGGGATTCTTTCTCCTGCTGCCCTGTGAAGAGGTGCTGTCCACCATGATTGTAAGTTTCTTGAGGCCTCCCCAGCCATGTGGAACTCTCCAGCTCGAAGGATGCACATTTAACATTTAAAGAAATAGCTAGACTCCAGTCTTCAGCTCCCAGTGTGAGTGACGCAGAAGACAGGTGATTTATGCATTTCCAACTGAGGTACTGAGTTTGTCTCACTGGGGAATGTCAGAAAGTGACTGCAGCGCACTGAGCATGAGCCGAAGCAGGGTGAGGCATTGCCTCACCTGGGAAGTGCAAGGGGTCAGGGAATTCCCTACCCTAGTCAAAGAAAGGGGTGACAGACGGCACCTGGAAAATCAGGTCACTCCCACCCTAATACTGTGCTTTTCCAAAGGTCTTAGCAAACGGCACACCAGGAGATTATATCCCGCGCCTGGCTCGGAGGGTCCTATGCCCACGGAGCCTCACTCATTGCTAGCACAGCAGTCTGAGATCAAACTGCAAGGCAGCAGCAAGGCTGGAGGAGGCTTGAGTAGGTAAACAAAGCAGCCAGGAAGCTTGAACTGGGTGGAGCCCACCACAGCTCAAGGAGGCCTCCCTGCTTCTGTAGACGCCAACTCTGGGGGCAGGGCATTGCCAAACAAAAGGCAGCAGAATCCTCTGCAGACTTAAATGTCCCTCTCTGACAGCTTTGAAGAGAGTAGTGGTTCTGCCAGCATGCAGCTGGACATCTGAAAATGGACAGACTGCCTCCTCAAGTGGGTCCTTGAACCCTGAGTAGCCTAACTGGGAGGTACCCCTCAGTAGGGACAGACTGACACCTCACATGGCCGGGTACTCCTCTGAGACAAAACTTCCAGAGGAATGATCAGGCAGGAACATTTGCTGTTCACCAGTATCTGCTATTGTACAGCCTCCACTGCTGATACCTAGGCAAACAGCGTCTGGAGTGGACCTCCAGCAAACTCCAACAGACCTGCAGCTGAGGGTCCTGACTGTTAGAAGGAAAAATAACAAACAGAAAGGATATCCACACCAAAACCCCATCTGTACGTCACCATCATCAAAGACCAAAGGCAGATAAAACCACAAAGATAGGGAAAAAACAGAGCAGAAAAATGGGAAACTCTAAAAATCACAGTGCCTCTCCTCCTCCAAAGGAACGCTGCTCCTCACCAGCAATGGAACAAAGCTTGACGGAGAATGACTTTGACGAGTTGAGAGATCAAACATCTCCGAGCTAAAGGAGGAAGTTTGACCCATGGCAAAGAAGTTAAAAACCTTGAAAAAAAATTAGACGAATGGCTAACTAGAATAACCAATGCAGAGAAGTCCTTAAAGGACCTGATGGAGATGAAAACCAAGGTACGAGAACTATGTGACGAATGCACAAGCCTCAGTAGCCGACTCAATCAACTGGAAGAAAGGGTATCAGTGAGGGAAGATCAAATGAATGAAATGAAGCGAGAAGAGAAGTTGAGAGAAAAAGGAATAAAAAGAAATGAACAAAGCCTCCAAGAAATATGGGACTATGTGAAAAGACCCAATCTACGTCTGATGGGTATACCTGAAAGTGACCGGGAGAATGGAACCAAGTTGGAAAACACTCTGCAGGATATTATACAGGAGAACTTCCCCAATCTAGCAAGGCAGGCCAACATTCAAATTCAAGAAATAGAGAGAACGCCACAAAGATATTCCTCGAGAAGAGCAACCCCAAGACACATAATTCTCAGATTCGCCAAGGTTGAAATGAAGGAAAAAAAGTTAACGGCAGCAAGAGAGAAAGGTCAGGTTACCCACAAAGGGAAGCCCATCAGACTAATAGCGGATCTCTCAGCAGAAACTCTACAAGCCAGAAAAGAGTGGGGGCCAATATTCAACATTCTTAAAGAAAAGAATTTTCAACCCAGAATTTCATATCTAGCCAAACTAAGCTTCATAAGTGAAGGAGAAATAAAATCCTTTACAGACAAGCAAATGCTGAGAGATTTTGTCACCACCAAGCCTGCCCTACAAGAGCTCCTGAAGGAAGCACTAAACATGGAAAGGAGCAATCAGTACCAGCCACTGCAAAAACATGCCAAATTCTACAGACCATTGAGTCTAGGAAGAAACTGCATCAACTAGTGAGCAAATTAACCAGCTAACATCATAATGACAGGATCAAATTCACACATAACAATATTAATCTTAAATGTAAATGGGCTAAATGCTCCAATTAAAAGACACAGACTGGCAAATTGGATAAAGAGTCAAGACCCATCAGTGTGCTGTATTCAGGAAACCCATCTCATGTACAGAGACACACATAGGATCAAAATAAAGGGATGGAGGAAGATCTACCAAGCAAATGAAAAACAAAAAAAGCAGGGGTTGCAATCCTAGTCTCTGATAAAACAGAGATCAAAAGAGAGAAAGAAGGCCATTACATAATGGTAAAGGGATCAATTAAACAAGAGGAGCTAACTATCCTAAATATATATGCACCCAATACAGGAGCATCCAGATTCATAAAGCAAGTCCTTAGAGACCTACAAAGAGACTTAGACTCCCACACAATAATAATGGGAGACTTTAACACCCCACTGTCAACATTAGACCGATCAATGAGACAAAAAGTTAACAAGGATATCCAGGAACTGAACTCAGCTCTGCACCAAGTGGACCTAATACACATCTACAGAACTCTCCACCCCAAATCAACAGAATATACATTCTTCTAAGCACCACACCACACTTATTCCAAAATTGACCACATAGTTGGAAGTAAAGAACTCCTCAGCAAATGTAAAAGAACAGAAATTATAACAAACTGCCTCTCAGACCACAGGGCAATCAAACTAGAACTCTGGATTAAGGAACTCACTCAAAACTGCTCAACTACATGGAAACGGAACAACTTGCTCCTGAATGACTACTGGGTACATAACGAAATGAAGGCAGAAATAAAGATGTTCTTTGAAACCGATGAGAACAAAGACACAACATACCAGAATCTCTGGGACACATTCAAAGCAGTGTGTAGAGGGAAATTTATAGCACTAAATGACCACAAGAGAAAGCAGGAAAGATCTAAAATTGACATGCTAACATCACAATTAAAAGAACTAGAGAAGCAAGAGCAAACACATTCAAAAGCTAGCAGAAGGCAAGAAATAACTAAGATCAGAGCAGAACTGAAGGAAATAGAGACACAAAAAACCCTTCAAAAAATCAATGAATACAGGCGCTGCTTTTTGAAAAGATAAACAAAATTGATAGAACACTAGCAAGACTAATAAAGAAGAAAAGAGAAAATAATCAAATAGACGCAATAAAAAATGATAAAGGGGATATCACTACCGATCCCACAGAAATACAAACTACCATCAGAGAATACTGTAAACACCTCTACGCAAATAAACTAGAAAATCTACAAGAAATGGATGAATTCCTCGACACATACACCCTCCCAAGACTAAAGCAGGAAGAAGTTGAATCTCGGAATAGACCAATAACAGGCTCTGAAATTGAGGCAATAATTAATAGCTGACCAACCAAAAAAAGTCCAGGACCAGACGGATTCACAGCCGAATTCTACCAGAGGTACAAGGAGGAGCTGGCACCATTCCTTCTGAAACTATTCCAATCAATAGAAAAAGAGGGAATCCTCCCTAACTCATTTTATGAGGCCAGCATCATCCTGATACCAAAGCCTGGCAGAGACACAACAAAAAAGAGAATTTTAGACCAATATCCCTGATGAACATCGATGCAAAAATCCTCAATAAAATACTGGCAAACCAAATCCAGCAGCACAACAAAAAGCTTATCCACCATGATCAAGTGGGCTTCATCCCTGGGATGCAAGGCTGGTTCAACATATGCAAATCAATAAACATAATCCAGCATATAAACAGAACCAATGACAAAAACCATATGATTATCTGAATAGATGCAGAAAAGGCCATCGACAAAATTCAACAATGCTCCATGCTAAAAACTCTCAATAAATTAGGTATTCATGGGACGTATCTCAAAATAATAATAGCTATCTATGACAAACCCATAGCCAATATCATACTGAATGGGCAAAAACTGGAAGCATTCCCTTTGAAAACTGGCACAAGACAGGATGCCCTCTCTCACCACTCCTATTCAACATACTGTTGGAAGTTCTGGCCAGGGCAATCAGGCAGGAGAAGGAAATAAAGGGTATTCAATTAGGAAAAGAGGAAGTCAAATTGTCCCTGTTTGCAGATGACATGATTGTATATCTAGAAAACCCCATTGTCTCAGCCCAAAATCTCCTTAAGCTGATAGGCAACTTCAGCAAAGTATCAGGATACAAAATCAATGTGCAAAAATCATAAGCATTCTTATACACCAATAACAGACAAACAGAGAGCCAAATCATGAGTGAACTCCCATTCACAATTGCTTCAAAGAGAATAAAATACCTAGGAATCCAACTTACAAGGGATGTGAAGGACCTCTTCAAGGAGAACTACAAACCACTGCTCAATGAAATAAAAGAGGATACAAACAAATGGAAGAAGATTTCATGCTCATGGGTAGGAAGAATCAATATCATGAAAATGGCCATACTGCCCAAGGTAATTTATAGACTCAGTGCCATCCCCATCAAGCTACCAATGACTTTCTAAACAGAATTGGAAAAAATTACTTTAAAGTTCATATGGAACCAAAAAAGAGCCCACATTGCCAAGTCAATCCTAAGCCAAAAGAACAAAGCTGGAGGCATCACGCTACCTGACTTCAAACTATACTACAAGGCTATAGTAACCAAAACAGCATGGTACTGGTACCAAAACAGAGATATAGACCAATGGAACAGAACAGACCCTTCAGAAATAATGCCACATATCTACAACCATCTGATCTTTGACAAACCTGACAAAAACAAGAAATGGGGAAAGGATTCCCTATTTAACAAATGGTGCTGGGAAAACTGGCTAGCCATATGTAGAAAGCTGAAACTGGATCCCTCCCTTACATCTTATACAAAAATTAATTCAAGATGGATTAAAGATTTAAATGTTAGACCTAAAACCATAAAAACCCTAAGAAAACCTAGGCAATACCATTCAAGACATAGGCATAGGCAAGGACTTCATGACTAAAACACCAAAAGCAGTGGCAAGAAAAGCCAAAATTGACAAATGGGATCTAATTAAACTAAAGAGCTTCTGCACAGCAAAAGAAACTACCATCAGAGTGAACAGGCAACCTACAGAATGGGAGAAAATTTTTTGCAATCTACTCATCTGACAAAGGGCTAATATCCATAATCTACAATGAACTCAAACAAATTTACAAGAAAAAAACAAACAACCCCATCAAAAAATGTACAAACGATATGAACAGACACTTCTCAAAAGAAGATATTTATGCAGCCAAAAGACACATGAAAAAATGTTCATCATCACTGGCCATCAGAGAAATGCAAATCAAAACCATAATGAGATACCATCTCACACCAGTTAGAATGGCGATCATTAAAAAGTCAGGAAACAACAGGTGCTGGAGAGGATGTGGAGAAATAGGAACACTTTTACACTGTTAGTGGGACTGTAAACCAGTTCAATCATTTTGGAAGTCAGTGTGGCGATTCCTCAGGGATCTAGAACTAGAAATACCATTTGACCCAGCCATCCCATTACTGGGTATATACCCAAAGGATTATAAATCATGCTGCTATAAAGACACCTGCACACGTATGTTTATTGTGGCACTATTCACAATAGCAAAGACTTGGAACCAACCCAAATGTCCATCAATGATAGACTGGATTAAGAAAATGTGGCACATATACACCATGGAATACTATGCAGCCATAAAAAAGGATGAGTTCATGTCCTTTGTAGGGACACGGATGAAGCTGGAAACCATCATTCTTAGCAAACTATCACAAGGACAAAAAACCAAACACTGCATGTTCTCAGTCATAGGTGGGAATTGAACAATGACAACACATGGACACAGGAAGGGGAACATCACACACCGGGGACTGTTGTGGGGTGGGGGGTGGGGGGAGGGAATAGCATGTGGCGATATGCCTAATGTTAAATGATGAGTTACTGGGTGCAGCACACCAACATCGCACATGTATACATATGTAACTAACCTGCACGTTGTGCACGTGTACCCTAAAACTTAAAGTATAATTAAAAAAAAAAAAAGAAAACACAATGTGGAAAATGTTCAACGTTGTTAATGTTTACAGAAACAAATTATATATTTGGTCTATTTGATTTGTGAAATTTTATAAGAATTATAATACCTCTCAACCAAAAAGAATGTAGTGAATTTGATACATATTCTTACTTTATTAATAGCAATGTAAACAATAAAGTAAATTTATCAGGAGATTCCAAAAGACATAAAAGTGTTTATATCCTTTGACTAAATAATATGATGTCTAAATGTTTATCCTAAAGATATAAAGCTAAAAAAGAAAATGATAATTGAGCATATTTTAAAAATAAAACATAAGAAATAATAAAAATGTACAATGATGAATGAATGGTTAACTAAATCAGTACATCAGTCAATGTGATTGAATGTTATATAAGCATTCAGAACTTGATTTTCCGTATTATAACTTTTGAAAAACAGTGATACAAGGAAAGAAATAGCAGACACTGGGGTCTACTTGAAGGAGGAGGATGGGAGGAAGGAGAAGAGCAGAAAAGATAACTATTGGGTACTAGGCTTAATACCTGGGTGATGAAATAATATACACAATAAACTTCTGTGACAACGTGTTTACATTTGTAACAAACTATTCACATGTACCCCCAAACCTAAACTAAACGTTAGAGAAAAACCAGTGATATACGTCAAGTAAAAATACCAAGAATATAACATTATATTACTAATGTAAATGAGTTTAATCTTTATTATGTACAATCATATAATTTTGCATCTATGTGGACACAAAATACTGCCACTGTGTGGTCCCCACTGACCTTAAGATTAAGCATATACAGAGTGGCATAACCAAGATAATGGAATAGAAGGTAATACATTCATATATCCCACACAAAAAAAATTCTGTACCCATACATGGCCCAAAGCCTCTCTGCAGGAGCCTCAAAATTTAGGTAGGAGTTTGTAAAGTCTTCATGTAGCTCACAACCTAGGAGCATCATTTTGAGAAGCAGATTGACTCCAGGTAGTTGATACTACAAGCTTGCTTCCACATTCAAGTCTTGAAATTGTCCTGTCCTCCAAGGGGCTTGGCTCCTTCCTCATTTGGTCTTGAGCCTGCAACCAAAACCATCTGTCAAGGAATCCAAGATGTATCATGCATACTTGTGCCTTGGCAGAGAAACTCATCTGCCTGCTAACATCTATCTCAGTGATGAACCTGAAAGTTTCCCTGTGGTTTGGCTTCAACCACTCTCAGCTGAGGTCCCAGCTCAGAGCTGTTCACACAAGGATCCAGAGAGAGAATCACCCATATCACACAACCTGGGAGTCTGAGCCTCCCTGACAGGCTTGCCGACCTCCAACTCACAGCAGATCCTGATGGCACCACGTCTCAGGTCTGGCTCCTCCCACTGCAACCAGTAAACTATCCCATCTGTGCTGAAACCTGCAAGGCATGCCCCTCTGAAGCAATAAGACAAAGAGTCTCCAGCCTGTGTCCCACAGCAGATCCCCAATCAACCCAATCTGAGCTCCAGCCCTTCTTACTGCAGTCAGGGAACTATCCCATCTGTTCAGGGACCTACTGGGAAACACATACCTATCTGAACTGATGTGACAGGCATGCCAGCCTCTATCTCACAGCAGATCCCCAGAGGGCTCTGTCTCAACTTTGTCCCGTCCTGCTACATCAGAGAGCTATCCTATCTGTGCTGGGTAATGTGCACTACTCTGAAGCAAGACTGACCTCTCCAGCCTCTGTCCCACAGCAGATCCTGAGGGGACAGTCTCAGCTCTGGCTCCTCCAGCTACAGTCAAGGAACTGCCTTGCTTGTGCAGGCACCTGCTGGGTGATGCATGCCCATCTAAGCCAACAATACGGGCCTATCAACCTCCTTTCTCTGGCAAATCCCAAGGGGGCCCAGCCTCAACTTCAACCCCTCTGTTGCCCATGCTGAAGTGCAGTGGTGCAATCGTGTCTCACGGCAGCCTTGAACTCTTGGACTCAAGCAGTTCTCCCACCTCAGCCTCTCAGTGTTGGGATTACAGGCATGAGCCACTGCGGCTGGCCCAACTTCAACCCTCTCACTGCAATCAGGGACCCAACATATCCATGCAGAGATGGGCAGAGAGTCACATCCATCTGGGCCATTGGGACAGTCTTCTGAACTCAGATTCCAGACCAGCACTCCCACACAACCCCAGAACCCTCCCTGGGTCTTCCCCAGGTCCATCTGGGCCTTAAAACCACATCAGCCTTGAAATCCTTGTGAGAATCTTGGTAAGCCTGGGCTTAGAGCATACTCTAGTGCTGAGAGGGCTGCAGTGATCACAGATTCAGGTAACTAAACAATCAGTCTGCCAGAATCCATGGAAGGCTCTCCAAAGACAGACAGAGACAGGCAAAGGCAAACTGTGGAGACTAAAATAAATACCTAATCCCTCAATGTACATGTCCACAAGCATCAGGAATATTGAGAGAAATATGACCTCACCAAATGCACAAAATAAGATGTCAGAAACCAACCCCAAAGTGATGGAGATGTGTGATCTCTCAAAGAATTCAAGAAAACATTTTAAGGAAACTCTCTGAACTTCAAGAAAACACTGAATGAATTCAGAAATTTATCAATGAAATTTAACAGAGATCAAAAATTTAAAAAATCAAACATAAGTCCTAAAGCTGAAAAATAAAATTAATGAAAAACCATCAACAGCAGAATTGATCAAATAGAAGAAGGAATCAGTGAAGTTGAAGACAGTCCAGTTGAAAATACAGTCAGAGGAGAAAAAGAATAAAAAAAAGAATAAAGATATCTTACAAGGTCTAGGTGACAACATCTAAAGAACAAATATTTTGGTTTTTGAAGTTAAAAAGGGAACTGAGAAAGAAAAAGTTGTATAAAGTTTGTTTTAATAAATAATAACAGAAAACTTTACAAACCTGGACAAGGAGATAAATATCTAGATACAAAAAGATTAAGTCATCAATCAGATTTAACTCATATAAGAATACCCCAAAACATTATAATCAGGTACTCAAAAGCCAAAGATAAAGAAAGGAAAAGGGACTTTTGAGCAAAAGCAATGAGGAAAAAAAAGAAGGAAATAATATGTAAGGGAAATCCAATATGCCTGAAAGCAGACTTCTCAACAGAAACCTTACAGGCCAGGAGGAGTAGAAAGATATATTCAAAGTGCTGAAGAAAAAAAAAAAATCTGCCAAGCATGAATACTGTACTCAGAAAAGCTAAACTTCAGAAAGAAAGGAGAAATAAGGACTTTCCCAGACCAAAAAAAAAAAAAAAACTTGAGGGGATTTATCACTACCAGACCTGTCCTATAAGAAATGCTAAAGGAAATTCTTCAAATAGAAAGAAAATGATATCAATGTGATTGTTACACTAATATGGTAATCATGGTGTGTGAATCACTTATATCCCTACTAAGAAGAATAAAAGACAAAATATTTAAAATAATACTAACTACAACAATTTTAAAGAGATAAGCAATATAAAATGCAAGTTGTGACATTAAAAATCAAAATGTGGGGTAAGTTGGGAATTAATGTGTACAGATGTCTTTGTTTGTGTGTTTGTTTCTTCTGTCTCTTTTTTGCAATCAAAGTTAAGTTGGCATTAGTTTTAAATAACTTATTTAAAACATACTACCAGAAAAAAATAACTAAACACAATGGAAGATAGTAAGAAAGGAAGAAAGAGAATAGTTACAAAACAACTAGAAAACAAGACAGTGGCAGTAGTAAGTCCTTACCTATTAGTAGTAACAATGAATGTAAATGGACTACATTCTCCAATTAAAAGACAAAGCATGGCTTCATAAATTAAAAAAATAAAACCCAACTATATGCTGCCTATGAGAAGAACTCTTTGCCTATAAAGATACATGTACACTGAAAATGAGAGGATAGAATAAAATATTCTATGCAAACAGAAACCAAAAGAGGAAGAATAGCTATACTTATATCAGATAAAATGGACCTTAAATCGAAATCTTTACAAAAAAAAAGAACAAAAAAGGTCATTATATAATAAAAAAGGGTCAATTAAACAAGAGGATCTAACAATTGCCAATATACGTATGCGCTAAACATCAGTCCCCAGATATGTAAAGCAAATATTAAGAGATCTAAAGGGAGAGGTGGACTGCAATACAATAGTAGTAGGGGACTTCAACACCCCAGTTACAGCAATGGGCAGATTATCAAGACAGAAAATTAACAAACATTGGAGTTAAACTAGACCCTACACCAAATGAGCCTAACAGACATTTACAGAGTATTTCATTCAACTGCTGCAGAATATACATTTTTCTTATCAGCACATGGAATATTCTCCAGGATAGGCCACATGTTAAGCCACAAAACAAGTCTCAACGATTTTTAAAAAGTCAAAACTATATCAAATATCTTTTCTGACCACAATGGGATAAAACTAGAAATCAATCAGAGGAGGAACTATGGAAACTGTGTAAATACATGAAATTTAAAAAAACATGCACCTAGATGACCAATGGATCAATTTAGAAATTAAAGGAAAAATTTATTTTAATTTATTGAAATAAATGAAAATGGAAACACAAAATTTCAGAGCCTATGAGATATAGCAAAACTAATACTAAGTGGGAAGTCTATAGCAATAAATACCCACACTCCCAAAATAGAAACACCTAAAAAAAATCTAATGACACACCTCAGGGAACTTGAAAGCAAGAACAAACCAAATCCAAAATTAGTAGAAGAGAAGAAATAATAAATGAGCATAAATAAATAAAATTGGAAATAATAATGATTTTAAAATTTAGCAAAAAAATTTTGTTTTTTAAAAAAGATAATTAACAAAACCTTATCTAGACTAAGAAAAAGAGATAAACCCCAGACAAATAAAACCAGAAATAAAAAGTAAAGATTGCAACTGATACCACAGAAATACAAAGGATCATCATAGACTACTATGAAAAATTATATGTGAACAAATTGGAAAACCTAGAAGAAATGGATAAATTCCTGGACACATACAACCTATCAAAATTGAAACATGAAGAAATAGAACACCTGTACAGACCAATAACACATGACAAGATCAAAGCCATAATAAAAAGTCTCCCATTAAAGAAAACCCTAGGATTTAATGGGTTCACTACTGAATTGTAATGAATATTTAAATAATAACTAATATCAATTCTACTTAAACTATATCAAAAACTAGAAGAGAAAGAAATACTTTTAAATTTATTCCACTAGGCCAGCATCATCCTGATACCAAAAGCAGACAAGGACGCAGGAAAAATAGAAAACTACAGGCCAATATCCTTGATCAACATAGATGCAAAAATCCTCAACAAAATACTAGCAAACAAAATTCAACAATATATTAAAAAGGTCATTCATCATGATCAAGTGGGATTCATCTCAAGGATGCACAGATGGTTCAACATATACAAATCAATAAATGTGATGTATTACATCAACAGAATCAAGGATGAAAACCCTATGATCATTTCAGTAAATGCAGAATAAGTATTCAATAAAATTCAACATCCTTTCATAATAAAAATCATCAACAAATTGAATATAGAAGGAACATACCTCAACACAATAAATGTGACATATATGGCAAACTCTCAACTAATAACATATTAAACAGGAAAGAATTTAAAAAAGCTTTTCCACGAAGATCTGGAGCAAAACAAGGATGTCCACTTTTATCACTATTCAACATAGTACTGGTGGTCCAAGCCAGAGCAATTAGGCAAGAGAAAAAAATAAAGGCATCCAAATTGAAAGGAAGAAGTCAAAGTATTCTCATTTGCAGACGACATGATAGCATCCTTAGAAAAACCTAAGGACTCCACACCAAAAACTCTTAAAACTGATAAATCCAGTAAAATTGCAGGATACAAAATCAACATACAAAAAGTCAGTAGCATTTATATAGGCTAACAGTGATCAGTCTAAAAAAGAAATGAAGAAAGCAATCCTATTTACAATAGCTAAAAAAAAATAAAATACCTAGGAATAAATTTAACTTAAGAAGTGAAAGATCTCTACAAGAAAAACTATAAAACACTCTTGAAAGAAATCAAAGAAGGTGCACAAAAAATTAAAAGATATTCCATGTTCATAGATTGGAATAATTAATGTTGTTAAAGTGGTCTATACTACCCAAAGCAATCTATAAATTCAAAGCAAGGCCTATCAAAATACCAATGGCATTCTCCACAGACATAGAAAAAAAATCCTAAAATCCATAGGGAACCACAAAAGACCCTGAATAGCCGCAGCAGTCTTGAGGAAAAAGAACAAAACCAGAGGCATCACATTACCCGATTTCAAATTATACTACAAAGCTACAATTACCAAAATAGTATGGTACTGGCATAAAAACAGATACATAGATCAATGGAGCAGAATAAAGAACCCAGAAATAAATCCATGCACTGATAGCCAACTGATTTTCAACAAAAGCACCAAGAACATATATTGGGAAAAGGACAGTCTCTTTAATAATTGGTGCTAGAAAAACTGGACATCCATATGCAGAAGAATGAAACAAGCTTCCCATCTATTATCATATAGAAAAAAACAACTCAAAATGGATTAGAGACTTAAATTTAAGACCTAAAACTGTAAAACTGCAAAAAAAAGTTGGGAAAATGCTATAGGACATTGGCCTGAAGATTTTTTTGCTTCAGGCCACAAAAGAACAGACAACCAAAGCCAAAATAAACAAGTGGGATTATATCAAGCTAAAAACTTCTGCACAACAAAGGAAACAGTCTACAAAGTGAAGAGACAACTTACAGAATAACAAAATATTTGCAAACTATTCATCTGATATGGTATTAATAACCAGAATATATAAGGAACATAACTCAATAGCAAAAACACAAGTACTCAATTTTTAAATGCGCAAAAGATCTGAAGAGACATTTATCAAAAGAAGTCATGCAAATGACCAACAGATATACGAAAAAATGCTCAACATCACTAAAAATAGAGAAATGCAAATCAAAACCATAATGAGATATCATTTCACCTTAGTTAGAATGACTACTGTCAAAAAGACAAAAAATTTAAAATACTGGCAAATATACCAAGAAAAGGGA
This sequence comes from Hylobates moloch, assembly GCF_009828535.3. Taxonomy (NCBI): domain Eukaryota; kingdom Metazoa; phylum Chordata; class Mammalia; order Primates; family Hylobatidae; genus Hylobates; species Hylobates moloch. Next base: position 49,654,299 of record NW_026652279.1, read on the forward strand.
ATACCTGTACACTATTGGTGGGAATGTAAAGTAGTACAGCCATTATGGAAAACTGTACAGGGTTTCTTTAAAAAAAAAAACAAACTAAAAATAGAATTACCATATGATCTATCAATCCCACTGCTGGGTATATATTCAAAAGAAATAAAATCAGTATGTTGAAGCAATGTCTTCACTCCCATGTTTATTGCAGCACTGTTCACAACACCCAAGATATGAAATCAACATGTGTTCATCAACAAATGGATAAAGAAAATGCAGTGTGTATGTGTGCATATGTGTATATACACAATGGAATATTATCTAGCCATTAAAAAAACAATAAAATTCTCTCATTCGCTGCAATATGTTTGAAACTAGAGGTCATTCTCTTAAGCTAAATAATCCAGGCACAGAAAGACAAATGCGACATGTTCTCACTCATCTGTGGGCACTAAAAAAGTGGATCTCATAGAAGTATAGAGTATCATGATAGTTATCAAAGACTGAGAAGGAAAGGGAAAGGAGATGATGAAGAGAAGTTGACTAAGGGCTACACAAAAAATACAGTTAGAGGGGATAAGTTCTAGTATTCAATAGTACAGTAATTATAGTTAAAAAATATATTGTATATTTCCAAATAGCCAGAAGAGAATTGTAATGTTCCCAACACACAAAAAAAGGATAAATGTTTGAGGTGATGGATATCCCAATTATTCTGATTTGATATTTACACATTGTATACGGGCATCAAAATATTATATGTACCCCCAAAATAGGTACAACTAATATATATCAATAAAATATTTAAATTGCCAAAAAAATTAAAATAAAATACCTTGATTCTCTGCTTTTAAAAATGATTAAGCATATACAGGGCATGGTTTTGGGCCCTTCACCATCTGCACTTTCACCTGCTACCTCCTCTCCCCACTCTTTAAAACCTAGCTATAGCAAACTACAAATGGTTCACCTGATACCTCCTCTCCCCACTCTTTAAAACCTAGCCATAGCAAACTACAAATGGTACACCTGGTGGCCTCCCATTCCTGAGCCTTTCCCCATGTTGTTCATTTTTCCTGAAATTCTCTATACATCCTCTTCCCCACATCTCCTCATTTCATGGAGCTAACTCCTTATCCTTGAAATCTCACCTTTTTCTCCAAGCAGCCATCACTAATACATCCAAAATTCACAAAACTGCACTATGTGACTCTCCTGCATGCTCCCATAGCCCAACATACACACAGTCCTGTTTTTACCACGTCATATTTCTTTGTATGTTTGCTAGTCTGTCTGTTTTACTAACTTAAAACTCCTAGAAGACATGCATCTTAACTCTTTTGCTTTCTTATGTATCCTCATTGCTAGCAACATGCCTGATCCTCAATACATATTAATATAAAAGTATTTTGGGATATTGGAATGATAGATGATTTTGTAGCTCTACTTTCCAAACTTTTTGCACATTTATCATATAATCTCCATAATAAAAGACTTATAATCACTTTTTAAAATGTGACCCCTTTTTTTTTAACCAAATGAGATTACCACCAATTTCAGATCACAGATCCTGAGTGTGATTTGAATCTGATCTAATCTGATAGTTGGACTAACAGAAATAGTCACTTGCTTCAGTGGTTGAATTAACACTGTTTTTTTTTTTTTAATCAGGTTCAGCTGGAACATTGGAAGAAGGCATTCAAGAAGAAACAAATGTTAAGGAGGTAAATTTAAAGCAGCCTTTCTAAAAGTTTTATTTTGGGTAAAAGAGAGTCTAGAATTTATGGAAACTACCAATGTGTTTCTCTTATTCTGAAAAAGTTCATCTGCTAGTCATTTTGTAGATTTTGGTGTAAAACACTTATTTTAGCACTGGGTACAGTGGAAATTATACTTATTTTTAGGGAAGTATTAGAGAAATGACAAAGAAAAATGAAGTTCAAGGGATGCCAGAAGACCTGTCTTGAATCACGTTAGCAACCAGGCACTACCAGGATGGCTACAGTTGTAGCACACCCAAGCCCTTTCCACTCCCCGTTGGAGTGCCAAAATCTGGACTGACCTTAATCCTTTCAGTGCTACCTCAGCTATGCATTTGGGATCTTTAAGCCTGAAAGCAGTTTGCCCTGTGTTCACAGTGCATGACAGAAAGAAGGAGCTCAATAATAAATGCTCTAATAAAATATATCCCGGCTAACCTAAATTATTCACAAATGTTGATCAATCTCATATTCCTCTATGACCCTGGGGATCTTGAGATCCTCAAAATCTTGAGCCAACTTCACAATAGGATTCCAAGCTATGAAACACTATAGGACTCTGGAACTGAAACTGAGCAGAGAGAAATATAATGAAAATACCCCACCAAATCTACATCATCCTACCTGTGTCTGAATCGTATGGACTCCAGATGCAATGGAGAGTTCATTTTTAGTTTGAGTCTCTGCCAAGTTGGTTATATTGCTCCAGAAGAAGCTGATTATAATACTCAGAATCTGATAAATGTCTGCTATGAATACACAAGCCATAAAATTGTATATTTCGTTGTTAAATACATATTTTACATCAATTAAGCCTATTTGTTCTATTAGCACTAGACATAAACCTCTGAGAACAGACACTCCTTTTATCCCCAACATCTCCTCACAAATATATGTTGAATAAAAGATGATCATAGGCTCTGTGATAAGTTGAAGATGTTCCTCATCCAAGTGCCCTGGCTTTTAAGAGGACAACACTCTTCTCCAGTACCCAAGTTTCCATCCCTCATGAAAGAAGGATGTTCACTCTCTCCCAAAAGGATTTTGGAGACTTCTTGGGAAAAAGTTTCCTCAAACCTTTCCTATTTATTGCCTGTTGAATGGAATTCATGGCAGAATAGCATAAGGGTCAAGAATCTGGGTTCTGGTAAGAGACTTTCTGGAATTGACTCAGATTCTACCACTTAATAGCCATGTGACCTTGGGCAAATTTTTTAACCTACATAAGCATCATTTTTTCATCTATAAAAGAGTGATAATAGCAATACCCACCTCTGTAAAGATCAAAGAAATGAAAAGTACATTGCACAGTTCTTGGCACAAACAAGCAATTCCTACACACAGTTTCCATTATTCTTGGCTCACCCCTTCTTAATACAGGAAACTATTTCTCCAAACATCTTTGTCTCTTCCCATATTCTCTAAAAAACATGGATACATGCACCTATTCCAATTCTTCCAAACACAGCTGCTCCTGAAGGCTAGAGAATAACAAAGGGAAAAAACAATAGAAAAGTAGATGAGGAGGACATTTAAAATAAAATATTAGATGACTTCTAGAGCCCACTGACAAGACCATTTTTTTTTTTTAACAATGCTGCCTTAATAGCATATTTGGAGGGATCGAAGAAGGAAAGCTAATGTTTTTCATGTACCTAGCCTCAAAAAATGCTGCTTTTCCATCAATTAAAAAAAATGATGGCATGGTGGTTGTTAATGAAGCAGGAGTGTGAAAATGAAAGTTTGTTAAATGACAGGAACATTAGCTATTAAGACATATAAAGAAAATCATCAAATTGTGTTGTTTAGTAGATGCTTCTTCTCCCTGCAGTTAGATCCTGGCTGTGTTAGAGTCAGCTCTCTTCCCAGGATCCCAAACCCTTTCCTCATTATTACCATCCCAGGACTGTGGCTTTCCCTTTACATAATAAAAAGTCCATCAAAGGTGTGGGGGAAAGAAAGATAGATCAGACCGTTATTGTGTCTATCTAGAAAAAGGAAGACATAAGAAACTCCATTTTGAGCTGTACTAAGAAAAATTCTTCTGCCTTGAGATGCTGCTAATCTGTAACCCTGGCCCCAACCCTGTGCTTGCAAAAACATGTGCTGTATTGACTCAAGGTTTAATGGATTTAGGGCTGCGCAGGATGTGCTTTGTTAAAAATGTGTTTGCAGGCAGTATGCTTGGTAAAAGTCATCGCCATTCTTCAGTCTCGAGTACCCAGGGACACAACGCACTGCAGTAGGTCGCACAGACCTCTGCCCAAGAAATCCTAGGTATTGTCCAAGGTTTCTCCCCACTGAGACAGCCTGAGATATCGCCTCATGGGAAGGGAAAGACCTGACCGTTCCACAGCCTGACACCAATACAGGGTCTGTGCTGAGGAGGATTAGTGAAAGAGGAAGGCTTCTTTGCAGTTGAGATAAGAGGAAGGCATCTTTGCAGTTGAGATAAGAGGAAGGCATCTGTCTCCTGCTTGTCCCTGGGAATGGAATGTCTCGATGTAAAACCTGATCGTACATTCTATTTTATGAGATAGGAGAAAACCGCCTTATGGCTGGAGGTGAGACATGCTGGTAGCAATACTGCTCTTTACTGCACTGAGATGTTTGTGTAAAGTCAAACATAAATCTGGCATACGTGCACATCGAGGCACAGCACCTTTCCTTAAACTTATTTAGACACAGAGTCCTTTGCTCACATGTTTTCCTGTTGACCCTTTACCCACCATTACCCTATAGTCCTGCCACATCCCCCTCTCCGAGATGGTAGAGATAGTGATCAATAAATACTGAGGGAACTCAGAGACCAGTGCCGGTGCGGGTCCTCCCTATGCTGAGTGCAGGTCCCCTGGGCCCACTTTTCTTCCTCTATACTTTGTCTCTGTGTCTTATTTCTTTTCTCAGTCTCTCGTCTCCACCTTGCGAGAAATACCCACAGGTGTGGAGGGGCAGGCCCCCTTCAAAAGGCCTATCATCACATCAAGTAACAAACTGTTTTGAATCCCAGGATGGAGCACACAGTGCTGCCACTGCCAGGAGTCCCCAGCCTTGCTCCCTGCTCTGTGGACTGAATTCTACCAGCCCTGCTTTGTAAGTCTGACCCTTATTAACAGTCTCAGAATTTGAGTCCTATCTCCTGTCTCAATTTCTAGATGCAAGAGCCTGCACATTTTCTTGATGATCTCAGTGACAAAGTTCAACTGTAAGGAGTCCCCTAGAATGTTTAAACCTAAGGAAAGTCAGGTAAGCCACTCTGGTTTCCTCAACAGGATCAGGAGCACATCTGTCCCTGGAGATACAGACTGAGCCAAAGTTACTCGCCCTTTATGTGACAGTGTGAATTATAACTCTTTCCACTAGTCAGATGATTCTTCTAATTACAGTGTTTCTAAGTTGTAATTTAGAGAATTAACTTTAAAATACGACTCCTTTATCTAGGTTTCTGAAAACTTCATAATATTCTGGTTTCCTCTCTATATACTGGTACTTAATCTCACATGCAACACTGGCTGCTCTCAATTTAGCAGGTTATTTTTCAGGCTACCGTGTACTGTTGGAAGATATAAAAAGATAAGTTATGACTTCAATTCTCAAGTGTTTATGTTCTAGTTAAGAAGACAAAACCTACCAGAAGGCAATTAAACTACCATAAAAGATACACTGTGGATAACACCAGCTGAAGTTAAAGGCATTCAAGAGAGAAATGGCTGGCTGTGAGAATGGGCAAAGTCTTTGTAAAGAAAGGAAGAAGATGTTCACAAGAGAGGATAAAAGAAAGCAAGACCTTTGGGGAACAATGAGAAGGACAGTCTGACAGTTAACTGTTCAAAATGTGTCTATGGGGAAATATTTGTGTGTGTATGCTTTATATGATTTTATGTTACATAAACCATATCACTAAGTTAAAAAATAAAAGCCATCAGATAAATAGGTTTATCTCCATTTTAAAAATGTAATTCTTCAGGCTGGGCGCGGTGGCTCACGCCTGTAATCCCAGCACTTTGGTAGGCCAAGGCAGGTGGATCACGAGGTCAGGAGTTCAAGACCAGCCTGACCAAGGTGGTGAAACCCCATCTCTATTAAAAATACAAAAATTAGCCGGGCGCTGTGGTAGATGCCTGTAATCCCAGCTACTCAGGAGGCTGAGGCAGGAGAATCACTTGAACCTGGGCAGCGGAGGATGCAGTGAGTCGAGATCATGCCATTGCATTTCAGCCTGGGCAACAGAGTGAGACTTCATCTCAAAAAAAAAAAAAAAAATATATATATATATATATATATTTCTTCCATGCCACCTCCATATTTTAAAATATGGCCATGTTTAAAAGTAGATTTAAAAGCTTAAAATACCCTATGAAAAAGTATTTGCAAGATGAATTTAATGGCAGATTAGAGGCTTTCAGTGTGCCTCAGCCACTTGGAAATAGCAAGATAGTGCATAAAAATTATCTCTGTGAGCTACAATTCAAGAAGGAAGATGGGAATCCACTGGAATCATGAGGGACACCCCAGATCCCAGAGAGAAGAACACCGGCAAACAGCACTCCCATGACAGTATCTACCTCATAAAAGTGAGTGAAGCCCCAGTATATGAGAGAAGTAGAGAGCTTCCCTTTGTGACTCATCTTTCTACTGGAGAGCCATGCAACCCAGGCCAAGGGAGACCACTTTGTTTCTCCCTAGCCCTTGAGTTAACTTAGGAGAAAGGCACTAGAGAAAGCTGTAGACATTTTCCCAGACCTGGGATGAGAGCAGGATGCCATTTTTAATCCAGTCACATAAAAAGCCAGTCATTCTTGGGTGACTCAGCAGCATGGCTATGCAGGCATTTTAGTCTCAGGCCAGAGATTGAACACCCTGTTCTGGAGCAGGGTAGGAGCCTCCACTGCCAGAATTGTGGAAAGTGCCTCAACAGTAGGTGCTAGAATTGTGCTTTTCCCCATTGCAAGTCTGGGGTAGGAGGAAAACTGCTACAGCTGTAGTTTCTCCTGGGTGAAGTGAGACTTGCAGCCAGGGCCAGCTTGGCAACCAGGAACTTATCTGTATGTGCCATTGCTAGGTGCCTTACCCTGCTCCTCTGAGATTGTGGTGCAGTGGGGCCCTCTCTGCTCAACCTCCAGGTAGAAATACAGGTATTTGGAGCAGTCATTCACCTTGTTCAGCACCCTAAGCCATCCCACCCTTCCTGGACACAGATCATGGTGCAGTGGGGCTCCCTCTGCTCCCCACCCAGGCAGATCTCAGGTGTTCAGAGCACCCATTTGCCTTGTTCAGCAGCTTGAGCCATGCAACCCTTTTTGGACACAGATCATGGTACAGTGGGGCTCTCTGCTCCACACCCAGGCAGACCTCCAGGCATTTGGAATACCCATTCACCTGGTTCAGCAGCCTAAGCTATGCCATCCTCCCTAGACATAGATTGTGGTACAGCAGGGCTCTCTCTGCTCCAAGCCCAGGGAGATCTCCAGACATTTGGGGCACCTATTTGCCTGGTTCAAGAGCCTGAGCCACCCCATCCTTTCTGCACATAGACCATGGTACAGCAGGGCTCTCTGCGCTCCACACTTAGGCAGATCTCCAGGCATTTGGATTACTCACTCGCTGGATCAGCAGCCTGACCCACCCCATCCTTTCTGTGCAGAGATCCTGGTGTGTGGGAACTCTCTCTCTGCTTCATGCCCAGGCAGATCACCAGGCATTCAGAGTACCCACTGACCTGTTTCAACATCCTGAGCCACCCCACCCTTCCAGAATCATGATGCAGTGGGACTCTCTGCTCCATGACCAGGCAGATCTCCAGGCATTCAGATTATGCACTCACTGGATCAGCAGCCTGACCCAACTGCTCCTCCCACTTCCTGTGCAGAGATTTTGGTACAGGGGGACCTTCTCTGCTCCATGCTCACACAGATCTCCAAGCATTCAGAGCACCTGCTTCCTTGGGCCAGCAGCCTGAGTCATCCTACCCCTCCTGTGCAGAGATCTTGGTGCAGGGGGGCCATCTCTGCTCCACACACAAGCAGATCTCAGGCATCTGAAGCACCCACTCTTCTAGATTAGGAGCTTAGGCTGCCCCCACTCCCTGTGCAGAGAACTCAGAGCCAAGGTTTCCCAACTCCATGCCCAGGCACACCAGTGAGTACCTGGTGGACACTCACTGGATTCTCTGTTGGCACTGGTGCTTGTGTCTGCTATCAAGAGACCTGCAGACAGACCTGCCCAGTCAAGACACACCCTTTATGGCTCCTACTCCCCATCCCCTCAAGGCTGAGCAGGGAGTTCAGACCACTGTGCATATTAGGAATTAGCCCATTGCCTAAAACGATAGTTTCTGCCAGTAAACACAGGTCAAGTATATACCTAAACACATTGGCCACAGCCAGCTCTTACTGTAAGTGCCATCTACAGGCTTGTAGGATGAACTGCACAGCCCAATATAAAACCTGCCAAAAGTTTTATTAAGACATAGAGCTATAGTAGCAAAGCCAAAACAGCATTCTCCATGGTCATACCCCCTAGGGAGTGGGGTAAAAGGGAAGGGAAAAAATAAAAAATAAACAAATAATAATATTATTAAAGGAAAATTCTACCCACATGAAAAGAATTACAAAAATTAGAAGTGCCAGTGTCTCCAGATGAGAAGGAACCCATGCAAGAATTCTAACACCATGAATAATCTGAATGGCACCACTAAAGGATTGCACTAGCTCTCCAGCAATGGTCCCTAACCAAAATGTAAACTCAGAGATACAGATAAGGAAGTCAAAGCATAGATTGTAAGGAAGCTTAATGAGATCCAAGATGAAGTTGGAAATCAACACAAAGAAACCTTAAAACAATCCAGGAAATGAAAGAAGAGATAAACACCTTAAAAAGAAATCAATCAGGGCTTCTGGAATTGGAAGACTTACCTAAAAAAATTCAAAATACAATTGAAAACTTTATCAATAGACTAAACCAAGGATAAAAATGAATTTCAGAGCTTGAAGACCATTCTTTTGAACTAACCCAGTGTGCCTGAAATAAAGTTTAAAAGAATTTTAAAAATGAACAAAGTCTTTGAGAAATATGGGATTATATAAAGAGATCAAACTTATGAATTATTGGCATTCCCTGGAGAAGGAGAAAAGTCAAACAACCTATAGAATATATTTCAGGAAATAATTCAAGAAAACTTCTTTAATCTTGCTAGAGTTGTAGACATCCAAATACAAAAACCTAGAGACAATATACAAAATGAACATCCCCAACACATATAGTCACCAGACTGTCCATGCCAAAGAAAAAATTTTAAAGTCAGGAAAATAGGGTAGATAACATACAGTGGGAACTCCACGAGTCTAACAGCAGATTTCTCAGCAGAAATCTTACAAGCCAGGAGAGACTGGGGACCTATATTCATCATTCTGAAAGAGAGAAAATTCCAACCAAGAATTTCATATCCTGCCAAACTAAGCTTTATAAGCAAAGGAAAATTAAAATATTTTCCAGACAAGAAAGTGCTAAGGGAATTCATTACCATGAGACCACCCTTACAAGAGACTGTTAAGAAAGTTCTAAACAAGGAAACAAAAGAATGGCACCTGCTACCACAAAAACTCACCCATGTACATACCTTGCAGGCCATATAAAACAAAAACACAAAGAAACTGCACAATAGACAGCTAACAACTTCACAATAGGATCAAAATTTACATATCAATATGAATCCTGAATGTAAATGGTGTAAACACCCCCACGTAAAAGGCATAGAGTAGCAAGTTGAATTTAAAAAATAAGACCTATCCTTCAAGAAACCCATCTCACACATAATGACACCAATGAGCTCAAAGTAAAGGGCTGGAGAAAGATCTACCATGCAAATGGAAAACAAAAAAGAGCAGGGGTCACTATTTTTATATCAGATAAAACAGACTTTAAATCGGAAACAGTAAAAAAGACAAATGCATTATGTAATGATAAAGGGTTCAATGTAAAAAGAAGACAACCATCCTAAATTTATATGCACCCAATACTGGAGCACCTAGGTTCATAAAACACATACTTCTAGATGTGTGAAAAGGCTTAGATAGTCATACAATACTAGTGAGGGACTTTAACTCCCCACTGACAGTATTAGACAGATTGAGACAGAAAAGTAACAGAGAAATTCTGGACTTTAACTCAATACTTGGACCTAATAGACATCTACAGAATACTCCACCCATCAACCACAATGTATATTATTCTCATCTGCACACAAAAAATATTCCAAGATTGACCAATGCTCAGCCATAAAGCAAGTCTCAATCAGTTTAAAAGAATCAAAATCATACCAACCATATTCTTGGACAACAGTGGAATAAAAATAGAAATGAATACCAAAAAGATCTCTCAAAACCACACAATTACATGGAAATTAAACAATTGACTTCTGAATGATGTTTGAGTAAACAATTAAATCAAGGCAAAAATCAAAAAAATACTTTGAAATAAATGAAAGAGATACAACATACCAAAGTCTCTGGGATACAGCAAAACCAGTGTTAAGCATAAAGTTTATAACACTAAATGCCTACCTGAAAAGTTAGAAAGATCTCAAATTAACAATCTAATTTCACACCTTAGGAACTAGAAAAACAAGAACAAATGAGCTACAAAGCTAGCAGAAGAAAAGAAATAACTAAAATCAGAGAAGAACTGAACAAAATTAAGACATAAAAATCCATACAAAAAATCAATGGAAATAAAGTCGGTTTTTTGAAAGGATAAACAAAATCAGTAGATTACTAGCCAGATTTAAAAAAAAAAGAGAGCTCCAAATATGCACAATCAGAAATGACTAAGGTGACGTTATAACCAATCTCACAGAAATACAAAAGATCCTTGGAGACTATTATGAACACCTCTACATACACAAACTAGAAAATGTAGAAGAAATGGTGTATCAGTCCGTTTTCATGCTGCTGATAAAGACATACTTGAGACTGGGCAATTTATGAAAGAAAGAGGTTCCACGTGGCTAGGGGGGCCTCACAATCATGGCAGAAGGTGAAAGACACATCTCATATAGTGGCAGACAAGAGAAGACAGCTTGGGCAGGGAAACTCCCCCTTATATAATCATCAGATCTCATGAGACTTATTCACTATTATGAGAACAGCACAGGAAAGACTTGCCCCCATGATTCAATTACCTGCTTTCGGGTCTCTCCCACAACATGTGGGAATTTAAGATAAGATTTGGGTGGAAACACAGCCAAACCATATCAAATAGTTAAATTTCTGGGACCACACAATCTCCCAAGATTGAATCAGGAAGAAATTGAGAAACTGAACAGATCAATATCAGGTTCCAAAATTGAATCCATAAAAAAAACCCTACCAACCAAAAAAAAAAGGCCAAGGGCTGGATTCACAGCCAAATTCTACCAGATATACAAAGAAGAGCTAGTACCAATTCTACTGAAACTATTTCAAAAAATCAACGAGAAGGAACTCCTCCCTAACTCATTCTACAAAGCCAGCATCACCCTGATACCAAAACCTGGCAAAACACAATGAAAAAAGAAAACTACAGGCCAATATTCCCAATCAACATAGATGTGAAAATCCTCAACAAAATTTTAGCAAATTAAATCCAGCAGCACATCAAAAAGCTAATATACTACAATCAAGTAGGCTTTATTTCTGGGATGCAAGGCTTATTCAACATCCAGCAAATCGATAACGTGGTTCACCACATAAACAGAATCAAAAACAAGACCATATGATCATCTCCATAGACATAGAGAAAGCTTTTGATAAGATCCAACATCCCTTCTGATAAAAAGCCTCAACAGACTAGGTACTGAAGGAACACACCTCAAAATAATAGGAGCCATCAAGCTCCTATTATTTTTGGGACAAGCCCACAGCCAACATCATACTGAATAGGCAAAAGCTGGAACCATTCCCTTTGAGAACTGGAACAAGAAAAGGATGTCAACTCCCACTACTCCTATTCAACATAATACTAGAAATGCTAGCCAAAGCAATTAGGCAAAAGAAAGAAATAAAAGTCATCCAAAAAAGAAAAAGAAGTCAAACTATCTCCCTTTGCAGACAATACAATTTCACATTTAAAAAACCCCAAGGACTCTACCAAAAGGCTTCTGGAGGTGACAAACAACTTCAGCAAAGTTTCAGGATGCACAATCAATGTACAAAAATCAGTAGCATTTCTACACACCAGTGTTCAAGCTGAGAGCCAAATCAAGAACACACTCCCATTTACAATACACACACACACACACACACACACACAACCTTAGGAATACACGCAACCAAGGAGGTAAAAAATTTCTATAAGGAGAATGACAAAATACTGCTGAAAGAAATCACAGATGACATAAACAAATGGAGAAACATTCCATGCTTGTGGATTGGAAGAATCAATATTGTTAAAAGGCCATACTGCCCAAAACAATCTACAGATTCAACACTATTCTTATTGAATTACCAACATAATTTTTCACAGAATTAGAAAAAAAAAAATGGCCGGGTGTGGTGGCTCACACCTGTAATTCCAGCACTTTAGGAGGCCGAGGCGGATGAATCACGAGGTCAGGAGTTTGGGACCAGCCTGGCCAACATGGTGAAACCCTGTCTCTACTAAAAATACAAAAAGTTAGCTGGGCTTGATGGTGGGCACCTGTAATCCCAGCTACTCAAGAGGCTGAGGCAGGAGAATCACTTGAACCCAGGAGGTGGAGGTTGCAGTGAGCCAAGATCACACCATTGCACTCAAGCCCAGGTGACAATGTGAGACTCTGTCTCAAAAAAAAAAAAAAAAAAGCCAGGGTATCACAGTACTATAAGGCATAGTAATCAAAGCAGCATGGTACTGGTACAAAAACAGACACATAGGCCAATGGAACAGAATAGAGAACCTGTAACTAAAGCCCCACACTTACAACCATCTAATCTTCAACAAAGTTGACAATACAAGCAATGAGGAAAGGACTCCCTATTCAATAACTGGTACTAGGATAACTAGCTAGCCATATACAGAAGAATGAAACTGAAACTATTTCATTCTTTCCCCTACCTTTCACCATATACAAAAATTCACTCAAGATAGATTAAAGATTTAAATGTAAGACCTCAAACCATAAGAATCCTAGAAGAAAACCTAGGAAACACTATTCTCGACACTGGCCTTGGCAAATAATTTATGACTAAGTCTTCAAAAGCAATTGCAACAAAAACAGAAACTGACAAGTAGGACCTAATTAAACTAAAGAGCTTCTGCACAGCAGAAGAAACTATCAATAGGATAAACAGACAACCTACAGTATGGGAGAAAATATTCCCAAACTGTGCATCCAGCAAAGGCCTAATTTCCAGAATCCATAAAGAACTTAAACAATTGAACAAGCAAAAAACAACCCCATTAAAAATGCATGAAAGACATAGACAGACACTTCTCAAATGAAGACATACAAGCAGCCAACAAACATGAAAAAGTGCTCATCATCACTAATCATTAGAGAAATGCAAATCAAAACCACAATGAGATACTATCTCATGCCATTCAGAATGACTCTTATTAAAAAGGCAAAAACAACAGATATGATGAGGCTGCAGAGAAAAGGAAACATGTATACACTGTTGGTGGGAATGTAAACTAGTTCAGCCACTATGGACAGTAGTTTGGAGATTTCTCAAAGAACTTGAAACAGAACTACCATTTGATGCAGCAATGGCATTACTGGAGATATATATATATATACACAAATTATTCTACCAAAAAGACACATGCACTTGCATGTTCATCACAGCACCACTTAAAATAAATAGCAAAGACATGGAATCAACCTAGGTGCTCATCAGTGGTGAGTTGAATGAAGAAAATGTGGTACATATATGCCATGAAATACTATACAGCCATAAAAGAGACCCAAATCATGTCCTTTGCAGCAATATGGATGCAGCTGAAACCCATTATCCTAAGCAAATTAACACAGGAAAAGAAAACCAAATATTGCATGTTCTCACCTATAAGTGGGAGCTAAACATTGGGTACTCATGGATATAAAGATGGCAACATTAGACCCTGGGGATTTCTACAGAGGGAAGAGAGGGAGGGGTCAAGGGCTGAAAAACTAACTACTGGGTACTATGCTCAGTACCTGGGTGATGGAATCATTTGAATCCTAAGCCCAGCATCACACAATATACCCAGGTAAAAAACTTGCACATGTATCCCTGCAATCTAAAATAAAAATTGGAAAAAAAAAGATTTTTTTATTATTGCCCAAAGAATACTTTCATTTATTATCAGAAGATATTCTCTTTTTTGTATATTGAATTTAAGTCAGAATGATTTAGGTAATGTTTAATGCATTAATCTCTTTTATCTCAAAAAAGTAATACTGTCATAGAAAGCAGAAGGAAATATAAGGAGGTGCTGGAGATTGATAATCTTCTTGGCAGGAGGACACCCAAGTCAGCAGTTTCTTATACAATCCTATAATAATAAAAGCAGTTCAAGAATGGTCCAAAAAAAGAATTGCTTACAATAAGATCAACATCTTTGCCTTGGACTAATGTGTACAACATGATTAGGAAAACACTGTAATTTCAACAGGCAAACTTATGAATAAGCAATTCAAGTAAAAGACAATACCTAACAATGGAGAAAATAGTAATCTAAGAAATGCAGAATTAAAAAAATTATTAACATTTGCTTTTTTAATTGACAACTTTTTTATTCATTGGTAACATCTATTTCCTTTGAAACAGAAGAGGAAATAGATGAAAACTGAGGTATATTGGTTTTCTCATATTTTGCTGGTAGAAGAGTAAAAACAACTTGTAACAAAGTTATAAGAATGTTCACACACTTTGAATTAGTGATTATGCTTCCAGGGATTAATCCAAAGTAAATTATTCTTACAGTAAATGTGTACAAAACGTCCAAGGCACTACTACTTCTAATGACAAAAGAAAGAGCCCAAGTGTCTAACAATGAGATTGTCTACAGAACATCCATATGAGGAAATATTGTGCAACCATTAAAAGGGTTGGTTGTATAGATCAATGTAAAATATAAAGAGGAAGGCAAAATATGCAACATACAATATATACACATCTTTCAAATGAAAAGGGTCTAGAAAATATCAATACAAGTTATTTAATTATGCAATTAGAAGGATGAGAGTAGGAGTGGTTTTGATCACTTCTCTTATTTTATGCGGTTCTATTGATTTTATAATAAGCATGATTATGAAACTATTAAACATTATTGAAATATAAATTATTTGAAAGTTATTTATTTCTTCTTAACACCCTTTACATTCACCAATACTGGTTTGATGAAAGGGGTTTTTATAATCTGAACTGAAGCTCAATGAGTGGTAATGGATTAACTCAATGCTTCTCACAATGGACAATCCTCCTCCTGACAATCCATAAACTATGCCTGTTCATTTTTAGCAGGCTTCAGTGGCTTCTCAGACTCTGACTCCTAGGTAAAATCATTCTGCCACCACTCTATGAGTGACAAGGGATTCACACTCACTTGCTCAATTTCCTTCCTTGGCCTTAACAAAAATGACCAAGTGTTTCTTATGGGAGTCAAACTGACCCTCTAGTACATCCTATTCTGGGTTGTAAGTCAATGTTGAAAGATTCAAAAGCCCTCTATGTTTTTGTTTTTTCTTTCCGCTTCTGTTAGGAAAGAGTAAGACTGTTATGAAGACCGAAGCATGTATTAATGCTGTGGCTGTGAGAGGCCTCCTGCTGCAGAAACACACTTCCCTACATCAAGAAGGAGCAACTTCAAGTTGGATCCTGTGTGGACGATCTTGGTGCTAAGCAGAAAAGAAATTTGGACCTTGAGACCATCAGTTCAACATATATACTTTTTGCAAAATTTCCTTGATTTAAAATATTTGTTATTTTAAATATACAAAACATTTTAGAAAATCTTAGAGTAAATTTTAGTCTTGAAGCCAGAAAATAAGCTTATAGCCATCTAGATATTTTGCATATTGCTCTTACAGCAATAATGGTTTGGTTCACTTTATGAAAAATAAAATGTATTAAAATATAGTTTAAATGTTGTTCTTGATCCAAGTATTGATTTGTGTCACTCATTGCACTTCACTCATCTCGGTAGCTCTCAGAGAATTATAATAGTGAGGAATGAAAACTGATTCTGACTGAATCGGGCAACTTAGCCCTAAGTGAAACTTTCAGTAATCACTTTGTTCACCATTATACTCACAGCAACGAGCACAATGCCTGGTATGTAATTTTAGAAAATAGTCTTAACAGTGAAGAATTAGTGCATGCTTTCTGTATGTTAGGCATACAACACATGCCATACAGTTATGATGAACTCATTTTGTAACAATCATATAAGGTAAGTACAATTATTCCCAATTTATGAATGAGTAAACTGAAAATCTCACAACTAGGAAGAGGCAGAGCAGAGATTTGAAAATAAGTTATAACACATATCCCTCTAATATGGTAAGCCCTAAATAGATATCTGAAGAATTAATAAAAATTTAGCTTGCAGTGAGCTGAAATAGCACCACTGCAGTCTGGCCTGGGCAAAAGAGCAAGACTCCGTCTCAAAAAAAAAAAAAATATTTAAAGATAAGTCTTCAGAGCCAGACTTCCACCTGGGGGTCTAGAAATCTGAATGCTATGCCAAATAACTGGTGGTGGGCACGTTTTAGAAGCCAAGTATGGCGACTCCTGTCACAAAAGTGTCCTTGTGGAAAAGACAACTTGGTTTGTTTCTGTTGACAAAGTCAAATCAAACTGCTACCACTTCTCTCCAAAACTAACCTTAACCAGTTTTTTCCCAGGGATAATTACCTGACAGCTGTTAAGTGTTTAAGGAACCCCATTAATGAGTACTCCTCCTCTCCTGAGTTCTGAACCAACTGAAAATTATGACAAAGGGTTAAAGCAAATAGAGATTAAAACATTCACAAGCTCACCATTATTACTGATGGAGCTGACATTAGATAATGTGGTTGCCTTCTTTTCCCTAGAACTGAAAAGATTGACTGCTGTAGGCATTTGTCATTAAGCTTAATGCACAGCTGAGAACAGTAGAAAATGCAAGATTTCTAAGGGTAAATTTACTCCAAAAAGTATCAGGAAGGAGGGGATTAACAAAGAATGTCCACGTTCTACTTCCAAATACATCAACCAAATAAACCACCGCACTTCAGTAGAACAAATGAGAGAATGAAGATGGGCAGCAATATAAAGGCAATGGAGAGTTCAGCCCTTGATCTAGAGCAAGCACCAGGAGAGGGAAGAAGTGTTCTCCACCAACAGTAGCTGTTACTTACAGAGAGCCTAATGTGTCTTCTGATATGCTATTCTGAGTGCTTTTCCCTCATTAGCTTATGCAATCATCATATGAATTTTGGGAGGTACGTACCATCATTAGTCCCATTTTGCCAAGGAAGTAATGGGGCTTAGAGCATGCAAATAAATTGCTCAAAGTCACACAGCTAGGCATGATGACATGGATTTAAATCCTCCAAGCACAATCAATATAATGCTTTTTAAGTTATTTAGATTTTATCATGGAAATTTAAGCCATTGAAGAAGTATTGCATACACTCCATTATATTAGTTATTGTCAATGTCATGGACTAGGTTTGTGTACTGGATTGTAAACATCTCCCTGTGGGAAAAGGCCACTACACAAGACACTGGAATATAAAATCCTGGTACCATGCATGATGTATATAACCAGCCTCATCTTCAGGACACGGTGGGTTGTATGCCTGGGCTCTGCTTTTACCTGAAAGAATGTAATGTACAGACTTCGGCTGAGGAAGGTGCTTAGAGCTCACTTTCATTTGGCTCTTCAGAGGAAACCTGTTTATTTGCTTACAATGCCCAGAACATTGTCTGCTTTTAAAATTTTTATATAAAAGGCTTTCCTTGGTCTGTTCACCCTTAAATATTTTTGTAATTTAGCTTTATTCTTTAACTTTTATAAGGCTTAAACCTAGTTTGTACTTTTTCTGCAGATATTTGACTTATCTTCCATATTCTATATTAGTTTTACTAATGAAAAACAGCAAACTTTGCAAATGAAGAAACATTCTTCCCAAGGATCATTTATTCTCAGAGAAGTGC
Source organism: Hylobates moloch (assembly GCF_009828535.3). Taxonomy (NCBI): domain Eukaryota; kingdom Metazoa; phylum Chordata; class Mammalia; order Primates; family Hylobatidae; genus Hylobates; species Hylobates moloch. The sequence goes on from NW_026652279.1 coordinate 49,672,183, forward strand.
TGTGCCACCCTCCTGGTGGTTACAGCTAGGAGAGCATTCCTAGTGAACTGAAGAAGTTCCCGTTCTGTTTCTAGACAATCATCTCTGGATTACCATGGCTCCTGCAAAGCCAGTGGAGCTATGTGCTGAAATCTCTTCACCACAAAGCAAAAGTTCAACCCCAACGTTCACCTAGAGAGTTACTGAAACTCTGTTATCTCCTCTTTAAAACAAAATACTTTTTTGTATGGAATAGCAGCAATTAATAGGTACAGTTTTCAAACACATAACTATCTGACATTAGCTAGGACCACTAATCAGCTCATATTCTGTATCACAAAGTATATAGTTAGAAAGTTCTATTCAGGAAGATTCCTCAGTACCATGCAGCCTTTGCCCTCTTTTAAAGGGAAGCAGAATAGGGAAGTCTTAACTAAACTATTTGACTCCTGGTTCTGTAAGAAATCTTAAATAAACCACTTCTTTTCCCATAACAAAATGCCCCAAAATAATTTTCTTTCTGTATAAATAGTTCTCCTAATTCCCTTCCCTCATTTCACCATTGCCAGAAAGTGACTGGGCTAAGGCTAGGGCTAGAATTATCCCATCTAGGCCTTTGAAACTGCAGGAGTATCTAGAATCACTCTTATCACTCACTCTTATCCTAAAGGTCTCTAACGTGCCTTGTGCTGAGGCCAGCCCAGATTGTGAAAACTGCCTAAGAACTGGGAAACCTTGACACACTAAACATGCAAATATACCGCTCCTTATTGACACATTGGAGTGATGTAGACCAGGTTTCAAAGTCAAGCTAAGATGTCTTTCAAAGAGTACTTATTAAATAGGACAACAGATAGATATATCCACACCCAGTTTGAACTTATATCTTAGCTCTGTCACTTCCTATTGGGATATCCTTGAGCAAGTCACTTGAGCCTGGTGTTCTCATCTACAACAAAGAGGAAATAGTATTTATTCCACAGAATTCTTACATGAAGAAATTAGAAATTGTATCTAAAGCGTTTAACAGAGTTACTGGATTATTAGCAAGTTCTCAACAAATACTTATTGTAATTATACTTTTCTACGATCTTCAAAGGATATAGCAAAACAGTCATTGGTCATTAATTCTTTACAGCAATGCCAAAGGATAGGAAAGTAAATTTAAAGATCTCAACCCAAACGTTCTCTGATTTCCCTATCATCTGCTTACAAATATCCAGGATTTTATTTCCAATTCAACACATACGGTTTCTTACATGTGTTAGAAATACAGTTTCTTACACGTGTTAGGCACTGGGGTTAAACACTGAGAAGAATAAAGAGTGAATCTATGATTCAAAGATTTGTTATCTGGGCTTCTTTGTGTGGGGGTGTGTTGCTTTACTCATTTATGGAGAGGAGATATATTATTTATAGTCCAGAGTCAGTTTTACAGCAGTAAATCTGTATATTATAAATATCCTGCTCTTTCATGCTACTTTACACAAGTGATTGATAGCTAACACTTCCACAGCTCAGCTTCTCCATCTAGCGGCCTGAGTAAAACAGAAGCTTGAAAACAATTCCTAACCTTCCCCTAAATTACAGTGGGCAGATTGATTTCCAACTCACCCTACCATGGCTCTCTGGACTCAAAGACTCTTTTAGACAATAGTGGAACTAATTAAGCCACCCATGGAGCAGCATCCAGGCTGTGTCTGCTCAGGCTGCCCCAACCAGGGTCTAGGATCTGTTCATTCATACTGGTGGGAAGTCAACAATAGCCCTACTCACTGGCTAAGCACCCTGTCCTCTCTTTCACAATGCTAAGACATTCTGGTCCCCTGCTGCTAGCCTCTAGGTAGTGCAAAAGGTGCTGAGGCCACTGAGGAGGGGGCACTTTTAGGTTAGATTGATTGTTTTTCTTTTTTTCTGAAGGTAATAGGGAAGAGAGAGGTTAGTTATAATAGTATATCAAGATTCCTTCCGACTCCCACACATACATACCTCTTTTTCTCATACACAAAATGGCAGACCACTGCTTGTCATCCCAGATTTTCCACACACAAGGAAGAAGCATTCGATAAATTGGAACACATACTCTATTTTTTATTGTAATTATCCAGCCTGGGAAAGGGAATGGTTTTGAAAGAAGAGAATTGGAGAAACAGACTAGGGTACCCCTAGGTTTCTTAGATCTATATCCTGTGGAAACCTGATTTTCAATAAAAGCTTTGTTAAGAATATTCTTTTTTACTTCAATGCTTCATTTAATTTATTGATGGGAGGGTTTTCCTGAATTTCAAATATTTACAGAACAAGAAAATTTGCCACCCTAACATCTTTCCTAGAGTCAATTACATGAGGGATTCATGAAAAAAATTAATGGAGCTACTATTGGGGAAATAGAATTAAAAGCAAAATCTCCTGCTATTTCAGAAAACCTCTCCACAAAAATAGAAGAGAAAGAAAACACTTTTATTTCTGAATAAATATTCAAGCAGAATGTAATGCACACCACAGGCACACCCCTAAAGAGATTACTAAAACAGAAAGAAATCTTCCCCTTCTATATGCCAAGAAGATAGCCTCCATTGCACACATTTTCTCAAGACGAAACAATGACTAGTATTCAAATAAGAGGACTTGACAGCACCATTTGTCACATAGAGTTTATCTGAAATTATTTTTGTAATATATTTGCTAATTGCCCTTAACAACTAATTTCCCCTTTCTTTTTGATTGGAGGTAGATTTGCAATTTGGAGACAGGTATCAACTGAAGTTAGACTCCAGAAAATTGTATTCTGGAATACTTGAGCATGGAAACTGCACATGGACATTAGGGTGTGTGCTCTGAGATAAACTAAAGCTACAGTGAGAGAACATAACCCATCCCAAAGATAATTTCAAAGAACAATGACAGCAAAGGTTAGGTGGGAGTAGTATTTGACAATGTTTATTTGATATTGTCTCTCAGAGCTGCAAACTAGATTATACAAATCATTAGCATCAGATAGCTTTAAAGTTGTGACCTTCCTTTACATGAAATTTCTAGCCAGTTTCCTTTCCTTTGCAAGAGGTAACAAAACATGAAACCCTAGAATGTGTGAGTTCAGATATTAGGTAGGTATAAGCAGGCTCTCTGTCCAGGGATGCTTTCTGTCTTGCAGGGGCTAGTGAGACTTGTGTGTTTTTATTTTATTCTCGCATTTGTGTTTTTTTAGAAAAGTGAATGGTCGATAATGGCTTATCTTTTATAATAAAATCTTCCATTTTTAATAAGGTGCTCCTGGAAATCCCTCACAGAGCCAAAAGGAAGTTTGGAGAGCAGCTATAAGGATAAGAATGATGTGGGGTGAATCTGGGGTTGCACAGCTAGTGTGCCAGAAACACTAGTGTGTAAAAGTGTTCCATTGTGGATTTGATTTACACTTCCCTAATGACTACAATGTTTAGCATCTTTTAACGTTCATCTGTATAGTTCCTTTGGTGAAATGTCTGTTCAAATATTTTGCCCATTTTGTTATTGGGTGTTTGTTTTCAGATTTGAGGGTTATTGATACTATATTTTCTACAGGTCTGTGGCTTGACTGTTTTAACCTCCTTCTGACTTTTCTAAGATGACAACGTGATTTATAAACGTAAATATCTGCAGTGGAAAAACTCCCATGGCCCATCTGTAATTTCAGACCTGGGATTCCCCAGAGGTTCGAAGCTCTCATTGACGGGTAGTTGCTGGTTATGGCCAACAGCCAGGTTGATTCAGGCACTGACATGTTAGGACATTCTGCACGTGGGTGCCTCTAACACTCCTCCCCCAGCCTCTTCCTCCCCTCTGCAGAGACACCCTTCTCCTTTCTGCTGTCTCTGCACGGGTGGCCAGAGCCACACAGCCCTTTCTTTAAGTCAGGAGTTGCCCTGTCAGAGCACAAGGCAAGAAGGAAGTGGTAAAGGGACGGAGGGGAAGCCCTGAGAGGACTGAGAGGATGGGAAACTCTCTGCTGAGAGAAAACAGGTAAGTCTAGACTCCCTGTGGGAGAGCAGAGGAGATGGGACAGGGCAATACAGCAAGGAAGAGAAAAAGAAAGCTAGTATACAGTTAGCACACTAAGTTGGGGTAGAAAGTAGTTGGGTAAGGAAACTGCCAAGCCTTCAGTGCCTACTCTGTGCCAGATACCACATTAAATTTCCCATAGGTTTTGCCTTCTCCCAAGAATCATGGTGAGCAGCTGATGGAGAATAGCTGAAAGGTGGAAAGACTTTACCAAGGAAGGTCTATATAATAGGTTACCACCTAAGAAACGAAACAACTTTCTGAAAGCCCGGGAAGGAGATGCTCTCCTGAGCTCCTCATGCTCCACAAGGAGGTCAAAATCACCACCCTCTTTCAGGCACTATTTTAAGTTTGAAATAAACAGCAAGCTTCCTGCCACCTTGAGGCTTCCTTTGATGTGCACTCCCTGCAAGCAGGTAAGCAGAGGTCATCTAAATTAAATAGGCAGAGAACTCGGATTTACTTTTCTGGACCTCAGCTTCTTTATTTTAAGTAGAAATAATAATACAATATCTACCTTAGAGAGTTCTAATGTGTATTGTGCTAGCATAGTGCCTGACACAAAGTAGAGTTCAAAATTAGAAGATATTTTCTGCTTTCTTTTTTTGACCATCATCTTCCTTAATATCAAAGCCGTGCCGCCAAAACAGTGCCACCACAGACAAGGTAATCTCTAGGGTATAAAGTGGATTGATCTAGAAAGAGTAAGCGAGCCAGAGGGGGTCTTCACAGGGTTATGTTTGGAATTCCAGGTCTCAGTTCATGCCACTAGAGAGTGGAACACAGGAAAAAATGGTAGCTCAGTTTTGACCACTTGCCGAAAACAGGATTGATCGTCCTGTGGAATATCTCATGTCCCTTCCTAAGAATCATGTTGTCTGAGACTTCTCTACCCTGGGTCCTCACAGCCCCTTGTCAATCTTCTACTCTAGCATTGTTCTAACAATTATATAAATTACTATTTTTATTACTAGATATGAGATGCTCAAATGTAGTGATTGTTTCTTATTTATCTTTGAATTCCTGGTTCCTGGCATTGTTTCTGGCACATCACGTGCACTGAATAAGTGCAAAAAAACTTAAAAAAAATATTTTTTACTTTAAAATTTTGTTTTATGTAAGAAAAAAACTTTTTCCAAGGTACACACATCTTATGCTATTTGGACTTCTTATGGTTTTGTGTTTATTATATTTTAAAGAAAATTCAATTTTAAATCTAGAAAGCTTTTTGGTTTCTGCCATTGCATTCATGCTTAAAATTCTTTGCTCTTCCTAAGATAAGACAAATCAACTCATATGTTTTGATTTTGTTATTTTATATTTGGCAACATATATTCAATATATGGTGTCAGATATAAATTTTTTTTCCAAATAGTTAATCGGTTTGCCCAACATCTTTATTTCTATGATGATTTAAAAGGTCTCCCTTGAACCAAGTGCAGTGGCATGCACCTGTAGTCCCAGCTACTCAGGAGGCTGAGGCAGGAGGATTGCTTGAGCCCAGGAGTTTGAGTGCAGCCTGAGCAACATAGCAAGACCCAGTCTTAAAAATAAATTCATTAAAATAATTAAATAAAATGTTTCCCTTAATGTATTCAAAAGTCTTGTATATATTGGTATCTAATTTTCATTGTCACCTCAACACTCAGTTATCATCTAATCAGCATACCCCCCCAACCATGTCTCTCCAGATCAAATAAGCTAAGAAGCTGGGGAAATTTTGCACAGGATAGAATGGCACCCATCCCTTCATGACAGGAGCTCAGTCTCAGAGGAAGGGACCTGCCAGCAGCAAACCCAGCTTTTCCCCCTTAGTGGTTGTGGATCCTCAGACCAGTTGCCTAGCATATTGGGCCTCAGTTTCCTCATTAGTATAAAAACTATAATGATAATATCTATCTTATGGATTTATTCTGGGATTAAATGAAATATAACACACAGAATGATTGGCATATAGTAAGTAGTGTTTAAGTGTTAGTTTCTTTATCCTCATACTCCCAATTCCTAACAAATGGAAAGATGGGTATACAGAAATCTAACCCAATGAACCAATTTATTTTCTTTATTCAATCCTTTTCTTCTCCTTCTGTCCCTTGTTCTGGGCCTCCATGCTTTCTGTGAAAGATGGTGGTGTGATTTACACAAGACAAAGCCAGTACCTTTCTGCATTACTTGTGTATAGCTCCTGGAACTGCACCAAAGAGATGGTAGCTGAGGACCTCAGGCCTCTCTCTGGACACTGATACTCTCAGGGTCATGATGAGGATCCCTGGATATTTAGGAACAGACGATTTAGGATCACTTGTTCATGGCGGTTGGAGAACATTAGTGGGCTGTTGCTGTGGCAATGGAGAGCACATCAGATCAAAGGTAGCTTGTGGCATGTGCTTGAGGAAACAGTATTAACATGCGTGAGGGCAACCAGTCAATTTCAGAGTTACACACAAATAGCAGAAATGAGGAAAGTTGGAAAAATTATGAAAAGAAGTGGCAGGCCTGTTTAGGAAATACTTAGCCTGTTTCTGATATGTTGAGTTTCAGGCGGCAGCAGAACACTCAAGAGATGCCTTGGAATGTGAGAATGCAAAGCCCCAAACAGAGAACATCCAGGTGAGAGCAAAATCAACCAAACTCCCCCAGCCTTTGCCCAAGGAGAACGAAGTATGTCAAGCCCTGGACTTCACATCCCAGTGAGAGAGGGCCCTGTTTAGACCAGTAGCAATTGCAATAGTAGCAAATGTGAAGACAGGACAAAAGATAAAATGCTTGAAAACTGTGGACAGGAGATGTGCTACTTTGCTAGAAGCCTAATGTAACTCCTAGCAACAGGAACTAAGACCCTGTTAGTCCCTGTTATGCCCCGTTATAAAACAAGGGTCTTATTTCCTGTTGTCCTTTTGTTTGTCTATCTCAGGTACCTTTGTGCTCAACCTCCACCCTAGCCATTTTATTTTAAGCTATAGGTGTCTATTTCTGAAGTGACCACATGCCCCATGTTACGACAATTTTTAGAAAGTTTGTGGAGACACCATTGTGATTGCCCTGATGCTGTTAAACAAAGACCACCTCATTAATTCTTTTTGAACAGACCTTTCAAATGTCTAGCCCTAAAGAATTCTCTCTAAGGAAAGGAATAATTAAAATATGGAACTAATGTTCCAGGTTCCAAGAATCCTAAGGGCTGACAAGTTCAGTTTTTCTGTGGCCTGTAAAGTTATCTGTGCTTTTCACATGGTTTCGGAGGAGATTTTGAAAGAGGAGCAATTGAAAAACAGGCACTGTTGTTATTTTTTAACACCAATGCCTGCGTGAGGGGCTGGAGACCAAGAGATTCCTTTCAACAGGGTGCATTTTTTCAGTGCAAGTTGAGAATTACATATTTTCAGGGGTATCATTGGGCACATTTTAAGGCATACAGTTCAAATGATGAAATAAATCAGAAGGGCCATGGCATTATAACAAGGGAGGGGTTGGGTAGACTGGAGAGCCAGAGAGGGCATTGTGAAAGAGACAGATACCTCAAATTCCTGACATGTAGCCTAAGGGTATAGAGATTTGTCTAGCTTGCTTCTTGGAGGCTGTCTGAACTCATCCCAAACCAAAACAACCATGTTGAAATGCAAGAATAAATTGCAGAAAAGTCAAGTAGGAGAAACAGCCAGCTTACAGATCGTTTTTGCCCATATTTAACCTCAGCTTATTCTAATAACTCCAAGTGTAAGCAGTATATACATCTTCTTTTACAGATTTAAAAACTGTGGCCTCAGGAGTTCAGAGAATATCTCTCAAAATCATCCCCCTCCTCTTATCTCATTCATTTCTCCTCAGTGAATCTGGTTTGTTAACTTGGTGTGATTCAGTAGTTATCTTACCATGTTTCCTTAGCAACAAAGCAGATATGTAAGCAAACAGCCTGAAGCACATTGAAGGTAACCTAAAGAAGAGGAAGAGCTGCAGCTGTGCCTCTGGGCCCCAAAGGCTTTGATGATGCATAGATCTTAGAGGTTGTCAGAATGCTCAGCCAAGCAGGTGACCAGAACCAAGGTCACGATGCAGTCAGCCTCTCCTCCACTGCTCCTCCTGATGAAACTTCATGGGAAAGCTCAGGGGGGGAGACATTTTTGGATGGTGTTTTCCAAACGTTTTTACATACTGTAACTGATACACATACTACTTTATAAAGGGCTTTCGCATTTAACCATGTAGGTAGTTGACTATGCCTCAAATTCAGAAAGATGTACAGAATGATACTTAGACATTCATGTAGATGTAGTACTGCAGAGAGATTCTAAGCCTTTGTGCTATAAGAGAGAGAAGTCCTGTTATTCAACTATGTCATTGGAGTCAAGGTAGTAGATTTGCTGACCTCCAGCACCAGGGTTGTTCTGTCCTTGGCTATTCATTCTGTATTCATATCTTCATCAAATATTTTTTGAAAACCCATTTACTGTGTGCCAGATGTTGTATCATAGACTGGAAATATATACCATGATGAACAAGATCAACATGGTCCCCAACTTTGTGAAGCTCACGTTCTAGTGTAGAATATAGACAAGTGAGCAAACAATTGCAATATACTGTAAATTGGAGAAATTCAGAGTATAGTCAAATAGTGTTATTGCCTAACCCATACCTGAAAAAAAATGATTTGTAAAATTTCCACACATTTGTACCTTGATTTCCTGGAGATAACACTTACGTGTTCTTCATTACAAGGGAACCAAGGAAATTACCAGAATTGAGAGTGAGGAAACACTTTTCCTTTGCTGGGAACACAGCAGAAAGCTTTTTTCCTGATTAGGAATTTGATAGTATCATCTTCATCCTAGGAAGACAAATGCATTCTACCATGAGAGATATGTCCAAGTTATCTAGAATGAAACACACTTGTGGGGAGAAAAAAAGTTTTCCACAGAAATGGCAAAAGGAAAGGAGTCACCTTAACAAAGCTGCAGAAATCAACCTTATGATTTGCCATCTCTCTTGGGTATTTTAGATGCTGGGATCACCATATCGCTGAAGGGTGTTTCTGCCTTCCGTGGTGAGTGGACAGTTGTTTTTAGGAGTTATTTCCCTAAGTGTGGTTTCAATGTGGTATTTGCTGTAAGTTACCTGTGACTGTCTGTGGCCACAGCGGAAGCCTGTCACTAGCCAGATACAATCACCTAAGAGTTAATCAGGGAAGCAATCCTTCCAATTTGATGAGAAACAGGAACAATAGTCTCATGGGTGGCATGCTCTCCTCAAACAGGAAAGCCTCAGAAGCAAAGATGAAACTAGCTACTAACGTAGAAAAAAAGACACCTTTTTTTCACACTGCAAATCTGAGTCTGCATGTTCCGAAGCACACATTTCTATCCCTTGCACATAGAACTTATAGTCGGGGTGATAGTATAATTAATCATCCGAACTTAGATACCTTTTGAAAGAGTGACGCTCAGACTTAAGACCACGGCACACCGGCTCGGCCAAAAGATCTTTATTGGAGGCAGCAGGCTGGGCTGGGCAGGAGAGAGAGAGAGAGAGAGCGGTGGGGGGTTTGCTTCTTTTATGCCCAGGAGGGCTGCGTGGATGTTCGTGATTGGTTGGGGTGGGGCTTAGAGCGAGGCAGGAAAAACACCTCTCTCTGATTGGTTTTTCCTTTGGCGGGCTTGCATTGAGGAAGGAGAACCCGGAACCAGCGCCATTAGGGTGCTCTAGTTACCTAACACCTTTGAGAGTGAAACGGATGCTAAAAATAGTTAAAGCCCGCTAAGCGATTGATAATGACCTTAACCAGACTGAGGCAAACCAGGACATATGGTCACCCTCACAGCAGATGTTCTTGTCTACTGAAATGATAGTGGGCTTCCATTATATTTATATCGCATTTTTTCAGGGAGTCTTTTATACAGTGTTCCCTTATGCGAAGAGTGTGTTTATTTGTTTGTTTGTTTTGGAGATCATAGATTAGAATTGAGATTGAAAATAATCCTGGCTCCTTTACTCACATGATAGAAAAGAAATTGATACTTTGTCAGAAAAAAAGTCTCCAAAAAAGTAACCTCTATCACCGTATTTCCCCATCTATAAATCAATTCCCTATCAGATTTAGAAAAGAAAGAGAGGAGGAGGAGGAGAGAGAGAGAGAGAGAGAAAGAGGCACAAAGGAATATATTTCTACTTGGCCTCATCTTTTACTTTTTTCTTTTTTATTTAACTCGTCTATGCTGAAGGAGGTATTATAAAAGGTATATAACTTTAACAAAGAGTTAAAAGTAAGTTTTGTAGGTTTGTGTCATTTCCTTTGAGAGTTTCTGAATATTAAAACAATTTGCTTTGCTTTTCTTTCACAGGAAAAAAATACTCATTTTTGAAAAGAGGCAAGATTCCCAAAACGAAAGTAAGTCATTGATTTCCTATTATTTTCACTTTTGATAAGACTTACATTTCCAAACTGCTGCTACTCTATGTTCCCAAAGCCCCTTAGGCATATTTCAATTACAATATCTACACATTTTGCTGCACTGTATCCAATTGCATGTCCTTTGTCCTCACTAGATGGTGAGCTCATTGAAGCGGGAATTGGCTCATTAATCTCCAAATTCCTGAGTTAGTGCCTGAGGCCTGCAGGCCGAAGGCAGTAACTGGGGGCAAGGATACAAAAGGTGGAGGAGAAAGGCACTTACAAGAAACTGCAAGAAAGCCAGCCTGGGATAGGGGAGGGGTGGGGCCTCCTGGCCAAGTTAAAGATTTTCATCTTTGTCTTGAGAGCTACAGGAGATACTGGCTTTACACAGTGGGGAGGCGGGGGCAAGTATGATTAGATTTGTATTAAAGATATCACCCAGTTTCCTGTGCAGAAAACAAATTGCAGCAAGGAGCGGGAAGAGCAGATACCAGAAGACCACTTAGGAGGCTGGTGCAGTAGTCTGTGGTGATAGTACAGCGTTGAAGTTAAGGAGAAAGAAGAATTCTAGAAGGAGAGTGTGATGAATTGTATCACACCTAAAAATAAAAATAAGAAAGTGTAGGCCTGAGGACAAGCCATTGTGTTTCTGAAGAAGAAAAATGGAAGAGTTTCGACTTTTCCTTCCTTAGTTTACAGAGGAGAACCTAATTCATTTACACAGAATCTTAAAATCTAGCCCTGCAAGATGTGTAAATGAATAATACAGCCTCCCACCCTAGCCACTTCACTCCAGAAGTGGTGGGTCCCAGGGAACCTCCATTTCCATCAGAGCAAAACATAATAGAAATAAGACCAGATGCTAAAACTCTATGCTGAAGATGCTTTTCTTATAATGATAATCAAAGAAGTTTTAGATGCCTATAGGAGCTTATGGAGATGTAGAAATCCAGGATGTGAGGACCGAGAGAATGTCAATCCGTATACCACATGGTGGCTTCCTCTGTAGACTTTCATGTGAGGGAACATGTTTGTTTATGGAACTGGTGTTTTTGCAAGAGGGTAGAAAGGGTGTCAGTTTGCCTCTTTGCTGAATGGCCAGAGCCATTTGGTTTTAACTAGGCTCTGAAAAATTGCCCTGCTCATTTGTTATCTGCCAGCAGGTATAGGAATGGGAAAGTTTAGCTTAAGAGTTTCCTGCTCTGCAAAACTCCTTGAACACCAGTTATCACACTACCACCATCCCGTCACCTAGAGCAGAAACGACGGCCCTCCGCTCCACAGTGTGGATCTCTCACAGCCCCTTGTCTGTCTCCTGTGCTAGCTTGTGAGTCTTTTGAGGACAGGGACTGTTTCTGATTCTTCTTTGTCTCCCCAGTGCCTGGTGCAGAGGCACTGAATTTGTGTAAGGAACACAAATCAATTTTGCGTAAGGAAGGAGAGGGGGCTAGGTAAAGAGGGAAAGAGAGCTGGAGGGAGAAATCGTGATTTCCTTTCCAAAGACTAACCAAATGTGTCTCCCTCCTCTCACCTCTCAGACTGAGCATAGCTCTCGCTGTGACTTGTTTAGATGTCCTGTCACTCCCCAGGGATGTGCTGTAGATCAGAATAACCTGAGAAGAGCTACCCCAGCTGTTTCTTGGCTTTTTAGTTATTTATATTCTAGCCTTCCCTGCTCCTCCCCTCAAATCTCCCCATAACCTGAAATTCATTGAGTGTATTTTCTTTCTCCAGATGAAGGAATATCATCTACTCCCACCCAGGTAATAAGAACATCTCTAAGCTACTTTTTGAGATGATGATAGAAGTGCAGACACTCTAAATGGCAGGAGAAGTTGGCCTCCAAGATCCCTTCTGACCCTTACATGGAGAAAGACTTTAGATGTCAGTGCTTGTGAACCTGGGGAGCAAGTGCAGGGCCGGGTGGCAGAAGCAGCAGCCATTTCTGCTGTATAACTTATTGAAAGGAACTTAAATTTACTGACCACTTCATTTATGACAGACAACATGCTGAGTGCTTTACACACATCAACTCATGTAGCTAAAACAACAACCCTTGAATATTGCTACTATAATCCATCCCATCCCCCCATTTTATAGACGAGAAAACTGAGTGATTAAGTGATAATTCCCCAAAGCCAAATAGCTAAAAGGGGGCGGAACCAGGATTCAAAACCAAGTCTTACTTCACAATCCATGCTTTTCCCCCTGTACTTTGCTGCTTTGCTTTTTATCTCCTGATATCCCATCATAAATGAAACCTTCCCTTGAGTTGCTTCCCTACTTAATAACGTAAATATCTCTAGAGGGTAATTAAATATCATAACCAAAACACATTAAGATATCACAAGATTATTTATTTATTTATTTTGAGACAGAGTTTTGCTCTTGTCACCCAGGCTAGAGTGCAATGGCATGATCTCAGCTCACTGCAACCTCCGCCTCCTAGGTTCAAGCGATTCTCAGCCTCAGCCTCCCCAGTAGCTGGGATTACAGGGGTATGCCACCACACCCGGCTAATTTTTGTATTTTCAGTAGAAATGGGGTTTCACCATGTTGGCCAGGCTGGTCTCGAACTCCTGACCTCAGGTGATCCACCCACCTTGGCCTTCCAAAGTGCTGGGATTACAGGCGTTAGCCACTGTGCCCAGCCAGATTATTCTTTTTTATTAGAATGGGCTATCCTCAGAGCCCTGAGACTGAGAATTACATGGGTAGTGTCTTAGTCCACTTGTGTTGCTATAAAGGAATATGCAAAGCTGGGTAATTTATAAAGAAAAGAAGTTTATTTGGCTCATGGTTCTTCAGGCTGTACACTCATAACTGCGAGGATGGCACCAAGCCATTCATGAGAAATCTGCTCCCATAACCAAAACACCTCTCGCTAGGCACCACCTCCAGCAATGGGAACCAAATTTCAACATTAGATTTGCAGGGGACAAATATCCAAACTATATCAGGTGGTCAGAGGTCACTCTGGAACAAGGGGCAGAGAGGATGCACTTGAGCAGGCTCTAGACCTTAAGTACTCTTGCTGCTGGCCTAGTGGTTGGGGTAGAAGCAGCCATTTAGAAAAAAATGGCCAAGAGATGGGGAGGAGGTGGTCATAGAAGACAGACTTGACGCAGGGTCAAGCCTGTGTTGAGATTGAAGCGTAAAGGTCATGGCAAGAGACCAAATCTTGATGATGGCTCTCCTTTGACAAGCAGGACAATGTTGACCAGACCTACTCAGAGGAGCTGTGCTATACCCTCATCAATCATCGGGTTCTCTGTAGAAGGCCATCAGGGAACTCTGCTGAAGAGTACTATGAGAATGTTCCCTGCAAAGCTGAGAGACCCAGAGAGTCCTTGGGAGGAACTGAGACTGAGTATTCACTTCTACACATCCCTTCTACCCCTAGGCATGCCCGATCCCCGGAAGATGAATATGAACTTCTCATGCCTCACAGAATCTCCTCTCACTTTCTGCAACAGCCACGTCCGCTTATGGCCCCTTCTGAGACTCAGTTTTCCCATTTACAGTGAAGTGGTTGGACTAGCATTTGTTTAGCACCAACAAATAAAAGGTGGGATGGGGGATCTGCCTGAAGCAGGGATGGGACACAAAGTCCCTCCAGCTTATCTCCCACAACAACCCTTTCCCTGCAGAGCATGGTTTGTATACCAGAAGCCCTCTTAGCATGCAAAAGCCAAAATCTAAAGATCAGCCATTTATCCTGAACACCACCATTTGAGAAAGAGGTAACCATCTTTGGTTCTACATGGTTTGGAGAGTATAGTGGTAGGAGGGGCTCCCTGATTCCCCTAAAGCTATGCACACCACAAGGGGCTCTGCTCTTCTGTCTGGGATCTTCTTATAAAGTGTTCCCATGATTGTTCTCTAAAGTCACAAGGAAGCTTTACTCATCATACTAAGTGTGCCCAACGGGGAGTTCACTCATTACAGTGACCTTCCAGCTCAGCCCCCACCCCATGGGAGCCTGTGTTGCTCCTCTCACTCCATGTGCCTAAGTCATGTCTTTTACATAGTGTCCTTTGACCTGTTGGCCCCCATGGTCTGTTTAGTTATGTAAGTTGAATCAAGAGGCTCTAGGCCAGATGTTTACATAATTTTAACCTATATGATTTTATTTTTAACTTTGTATTTCTCCCTAGAAATCTTAATAAGACAATTATACCATCAGACAATGTTAAGAAGAAAGATCCTTGGAGATCCCGTAATCCCACTATCCTTTTTTGGTTCAGAGAGGATAATTTGCCTAAAGATACATTAAAGTTAGTGGCAAAACTTAATTTGGAGCCTGATCTCCTACTGACTTCCAATTTAGTGCTCGCCCAGTATGCTACATAGAAAGCCCTCTGCAATATACTAAATGTATATATTTAATAATGTCATTTATAAAATATGAATAAAATGTCCACATAGGAAATTAACACATATATACCTTCTCTGATAAGCACTCCTCTGTGTGTCCTGATTATTTACTTTCTCTTATCTTTTCCTTAGTGTTCCTCAAATTATATCTATCCTCTAAACCAGGGATCAGAAAACTATAACCCCCAGGCCAAATCTGGCCCACTCCCTGTATTTATAGATAAAGATTTATTGGAACACAGCCACACTCATTTGTTTACCTACTATCTATGATTGTTCAACCATGGGAGAGTTGAGTAATTGTGACACGGACCATAGGCCCTAAAGAGCCAAAATAAATATACTTTGGCACTTTTTGGAAAAAAAGTTTGCAGACACCTGCCCTAAATGATTACAGTTTGAGAGAAACTTAACAGAAATGTGTTTGGTTACTGATGCATAAGAGCAGGCACCAATAAAATGGCATAAAAATATTAAATCACAAATTGGATAAGTGAGACCAAGACAATTTAGCAAATTCTACTATTTCTGTATTCACACCTGTGTCTTCCACTTGCTGTTTTATTTAACTCACGGCTACTGTCCTAATTTTAGGGATGCTAAAATAGTTTGTTTTAAAAGAGGTTTGTTTAAGAAAGCAGTAGGTACATTATGTTTACTAGACAGGCCCTTTGACCAGCTAAGCGACAGGGAACCTGGTACATTATGTTTAGTTACTGTTTTCTTCTCAAAGTTAACCGAAGCTAAATAACTTTGCTATGTAAAATGTGCTAACTCCCAAATGAGGAGAAATGCAGTGGCTTGAGCTTGGATGTGTCACAGGTTTGTGAAGACTTCAGCCAGGTGACAATCTTCAGCTAAAGAGCCAGGTGCATCTTGGTATCTCCTCCTCTGCTAACTTCCTACTTTTAGCAAAATTCTTTCACATGGAACTCTAGCTGATCCTTGGCCAGGATCAGATCCTCAAAAGGAGGTAATCAGTTAGCAGTGGATATTGTACAAGATGTAACATGGCTTAGAGGAAAGAGTGTAGACCCCAGAGACAGATAATCAGTCATTCAAATCCTGGTTCTCTCTCTTCCTCCATCTGTGACTTTGAACATGCTACTTGGAGGCTCAGCTTCTTCATCATCAACAGGAGGATTACATCTAATGCAGGCAATCATCTATTACAGATGCCGAATAAATGATATCAAAGAGCACAGAGAAACAAAAATCTTTTATGATGTATGGAAAAAAAACATGCTGATACAGCTGGCTATTCAGGGCCATCCAGCAGTCTCCCGGCAAGGTAGAAACACCAAATCAATGAGTTTATGCTAGAATTTTTCACATGGCTACTGGACCATTGTGGAAGTAGACTGGTTGAAATATTCTTAGTATGACATAGTAAGTTATATTTGTTTGAACCTTATCCTGTGAAAGCATTATCTGTCCCAAACAGTATATGCCTTTTATCAGGGACACATTAAATATAAATGTTTAACCAAAGAAAGTTGTTCTTATAACGTAATTATAACCGGGATTTATAAGAGGGAATTATAGGAGGGATTATGAAAGGGAATTTTGAGCAAGGGGAGCCATTTGGGAGTGCTTCAAGATACCCAATATGATATATACAATTATGATTTCTCAGTTAAAAGTAATATTAAGAACAAAAAAAGAGTTTAAAAATTCTGATATGAGTGCAATATACTTAATGTGTAGGATGTCTCAAATTTCCAGTAAATAAATTTTAATGTCCCAAAATACCCACTACGTCTGTAACACTGATCCTGTTTCCCCTACATTTCAGGATTTCTAATGAAAGCTGTGCACTCCCTTTGCAGAAAATGTACATTCACATACACACACATTTGTATACGATGTGTGCAGGGGTTAGGGATGCAACCCCTCAGTGAAAGAATCCCTGTCCCTGATAAAGAACCTGAGCCTGAGCATTTAAATTACTCTCTCAAGCCACAAATATAACCAGAAAACTCCCCCTCCATCATGCTGGTCTTAAAACTACATAGCCAAAATTCAGAGGCACAATTTATGCCACAACTGCAGACTTTGTGGTTTCCGTTTCACATGTGTACTAGCATCTATAAATAATCCCTTATTCTGTGAATAAATTCTTATTTAAAACAGAAGAGAAAAATAGGAAGAGGGCAAAGATAGGGCGGGAAAATCTGTTGACAACAATTTGAAATGCTAACGTTTTTTAGGACAAACTTGAGTGATAGGTGCTTCGGATAGTCTCAGGGATGGGGAAGGGCATGGACAGAACAGGAAATAGAAGTCTCCAGGATTCCACGAGGGCTCCAGGGAAAAGTAGATTCTGTTTCCATTTATCTCTGTTCTTTTCCAAGCCTATAGCCTCAATTCAGAAAGCCACTTGATCTGAGCGTACCTTGGCTCTGCCAACTGTTAAGTGGACCATTGTAAATTTCGTCTACTTTCCTACAGAATTATCTTTTGCAAGGCACTTGGTGAAGCCTTGAGAGGTCATCATCATCATAGAAAGCCTCCTGCAGTCTGAGGGCCCTCCCTCTCCATTCACCCCTGACCCCTGATCACTTGTGCTCCTTAGGGATCCCCAGATGTCAGCCAAGCCTGAACTGAGCATGCCTCTGGGGATCCTACCTGGGCTGGAGGCCACTCATAGTATGTGGTTGCCCTGTGGGCTAGGCTTTGCCCTCAACAAGCTGTGGAACTCTGGGCTGGTCCTCCCAGCTCTCCAGAATTTGATTTCCCAACTGTGAGATGAGGGAGGTGCCTTTTGAAGCTGAGTCTGTAATCTCTAGTCACAAAGGAAAGATTCAAGGATGTCTGTGGATAAAGCTGCCAACAATGCAGCAATTGTTAATTCATAATGCAGTGTGAATTAACTTATTTTAAAGCAATGAAAGAGTGATGGGAGAGGAGAAGGAGGACATTGAGAGATTTCTCCCATTTTTTCTTAGCATTGATCAGACTCTGAATAGGACAGGATTCATGTCCAGAATTCACATGTAAAAGACAAAGGAGAGAATATGTACCTCATCCTAAGAAGACACAAACATGTGTAAAGGCAGGCAAATCTTCTTATTCAAATCCCACCAGTGCTTCAGGATTCGGCTTGAGTCCTACTTCCTACAAAAAAACATCCTCTGATTAAACTATACTGACCACTCTTTTCTCTGACCACCGCAACCCTACTGTTTCCGTTTGTTTGTTTGTTTGTTTGTTATGGAGTTTCACTCTGTCACCCAGGCTGGAGTGCAATGGCGTGATCTCGGCTCACTGCAACCTCTGCCTCCTGGGTTCAAGCAATTCTCCTGCCTCAGCCTCCTGAGTAGCTAGGATTACAGGTGCCTGCCACCACGCCTGGCTAATTTTTAGTGGAGATGGGGTTTCACCATGTTGGTTAGGCTGGTCTCGAGCTCCTAACCTCAGGTGATCTGCCTGCCTCGGCCTCCCAAAGTGCTGGGATTACAGGCATGAGCCACCATGCCCAGACTGCCTTTGTTTTTAAACCCTGGGTATTTTTTCTGCTGTTTCCTGTTTCATCTATACTGATCCTGACTCCTTAATAAGACTAACAGCTTCTTTTTTTATTGTTGTCTTCTCCATTAGTATCCCCATAGCCTTCTATAAAACACATCATTTTTTCAAATCTGTAGAAGTAAATTAAATTGAAAGGCAAAAAAGAATCAGACACATGGCTGGAATTTTTGTTGGCAGAGAAACAGGAGCAGGTTCTGCTGATATGGCTGTTGCCATTCTATCCATATCTAAGTGACATCCAGAGAAGAGCAGTTTTCTTCTCAAATCCTTCAATTATTGAAACCTCACTATGTACCAGGCATTATGCTCATCATAATGTGTGATGACCAGTAGATTTATCTCCTATAGCAGAACAGTGCATTTGCAAGGGCCATTTTTTTTTTTCAAACCCCGCCAAATATGTTAGTCACAAAGGTTAGTTTTTTTCCATATCATCTGGGCAGAAAAGTCAAACCTATGGAAAGTCCTCTCTATGACTCGCAAATGGTCAAAACCCGAGACAAGGTACTTGCATCTTGGTGCTTTCCAAAGCAGAAGGGAAGAACAAAATCAAATCCTGCCTCCAGACATGAACAGGCTGTTCCTTCAAGTCCAAGCCCTTTCAGATAGCAAGTCCTGCCAGAGAGGGCCTCAGAGAAAGAGGAGGGGATGGCCTCTGCCTGCTTTTGCTGGAACAGAGAGGAGAACCCAGGCTGCCCCAGCCAAACTTGGCTTGAACTTATTCACCCAGAAGAGGAAGCTGCCCTAAGGGAAATGAAAAGATTATGTTCAACACCATTTACTGCAAAAAACAAACAAAAACCCTGCCCAAAGCTCGGCCAATGGGAATGCAACAGCACAGAGGCAAAAATAATGTATTGTAAATGTTTTTAAATCATTCTCCATTAAAATTTTTCATTATTTTCTACAAAATACAAATACACTAAGGTTCACATTTGACATGTAAAACATAAAGAGGAAGAAGAGAAATCCACTAGTTTCACTAGTTTGAGGAACAATCACTAAAATGAGACAATGATCTATAGTACATGTATCTTCTAGTTAAATAGGAAAGCAAATTCACATTATCCAGAGTCCTGGGTCATAAAGAACTCAAGTCAGATCTAGTCTGAGGCAGACACTCTAGCTCGTGCCCACACACAGCTGCCCTTCACACTGACTTTAACCCAGGGCTGATTTAACTGACAGACGAGATCTCTCACGATACAGCACAAAACTCTTTCTCCTGGTAAATTTCTTTTCCCAACAAAACAAACACTTGGTTCCCTCACAACAGGCAATTCTGTATCTGTAGACAACCAACACAGTCGCTAATATTCCTCCTACCCCCCAAATAGCTGGCAAAAGCTTACAACAGTTTATTTTCAAAGAAGAGTGGTTCTTCCTGTATCACAACCATCTGTAACAGGATACACAATCATTGCCTGAAGACACTGAGTCCTACAGGAAGGTTTGTAGCACTGGGCAACAAAAAGCCAATGCGTAATATCCAGAGCAGATGTTAAACAGCCTTAATGATTCTCTAATGAAAGTTTATAAAAATATAAATGGAGTGACTATCCAAAGTGATAGTAGTGTGCTCAAAACTCACAGGGACCCATATTTCCAAAAAGGGTGTTCAGGAATCACAGCAACAACGAGGAGCTGCAAAATAATGAAGAAACACATAGCTCCCGTCTGTAACTAGCTATATACATAGATTTCAAAGTAACCTTGGTGGTGTGCCTAAGGCTGGTTGGCTAAGACACTCAGGTACAGGTCATAGAAGTAGACACAGAACCACACTGCTGAGGTCTTCTAAAGTGCCTTCCTTTTCTTCACAGCCTGGCTTAGAGGTAGATCAAATTGAATGGTGGGAGGGGAGGAGGGTGATTTCAGTGAATAATTGGCTTAGTCTTCCTAACCTGGCTGTCTGCCTCTCCCTGCTCTACCAGCTCATGCTTATGCGATCCCACCTAAAAGAAGGCAGTGCACCTCTGCACTAAAGAAAAAGTAGCCCAGATGGGTGGAGTGCTTCAAGAATAGCAGTGAGCCATGATCACGCCACCGCACTCCAGCCTAAGCGACAGAACGAGACCCTGTCTCAAAAAACAAAACAAAATAAAAACAAATAGAATACCAGTGACCTCCCACAGTGGGACATACCCGCTGACCCTATCGCCCCCACCCTAGCTGGCTTCCCGCCTTTGTCAAGACTGGACCCAGCTGAAGCAGTGCTCGGGAGCTGTTTTACTGGGCTTGGAGCCAGACTGCAGAATCAGGAGAGAAAGGAGTCTCCACCCCTCTGGTTGTTGCTGGTGCTTCTGAATTAATCCACATAATCTTTTCTGCAAAACAGAGTGAATTCCCTTCATCTCCAGGACTCAGTGGAGCACTGCTTTCAGACACAGACCAGCCTCCATCACTTCATTCTAAAAAGAAAACACAGATGAACGAAAGTTACTGATTTTTAAAACCATTATTAAATGCTTATGTTTTTATTTCATTTCATTGAATTTTAGTATAAAATCTTAGATAAAATTGCAAGGTTTATACATTCCTAACAGAGGAAATTTAGTCTTCAGTCCACACACACACACACACACACACACACACACACACACACTGCTCTGAATACATTTCAAAAGGCAAATCACACTTATTGTTTCTTATTTGTTTGGGTAGGATGCATGAGAAATAATTTTGATGATGTGGTTTTTGGGTGCTGAAGACATTTTAACATCCAGTCCCTTTTCATAATCTAACCATAAAGTCTAAAATTTCCGTTTCTAAAACATGTAAAATACACTGTGAGAAATTCTGATGAGAGAAATGGTGTGAACCCTACGGCACAGGTACAGGTGCAGATGCAAAGCCCCAAGCAGACACAACACAGGGGGAGCCCGCCGGGGTCTACAGACCAGCAGTCCAGCCTCACCACCACCGACAGGACCAACAAGATTCACTATTCTCCCTACCTGGGGTTTTTTTCCTCTTCTCTCTCACAAAGATCCTGGTTTTGCCTTTTTTCCCTACTCAGTCTACTAGCTGACTCCTTCCCATGTGAGAACAGTACCAAGTACCTCCTCTGTGTCCAAAATAACTCATGATGCTGACCTATTCTTTGACCTTTGTAAAACAGACTTCCCCCTCCTAGCCCAGGGCCCCACTCATCTAGGAGGTAAAGAAGATCAAAGATAGGGAAGGGTGAGGGACGATGGACTTAAAAAATTCCTTTATCATTATATTTTAAGGAAAGTTTTTATTTTTATAAGGCATCCCAATATGCATGCAGTCAGGTCAAAATAATCGCCATATTTCCAAATTAGGGAATGAGAAGCAAACACACACAAAACTCCTCAGGAATCTAAATTGCAATCTAATTTTGGATTCTGCTTCTAAAGTGCACATTTACAAACCCCAAATGGACCACAGGCTGGGCTCAGGGAAATACTTGGAATCCCTGAAATTGTCTGTACAATTTTGTGTTGTGGGGAGAAGTAGGTATATTTTTTTTTTCCTGGGGAGAAGGTACACAGCTGTCTTCAAATTCTCTAAGGGGCACACAAACCAAACAATTTTAAGAATCTTTGTTCTTTGAAGACTAAGAACATTACCATTGTGGGAAACTAGTTGCCCAGGTAATCACAGGGCGGGGATAGTAATCCCCCAAGCCCACAGCCCATGGGCACGTGGAAGCTGGCATACGAACTCACTCCATCCCTCTTGGTCCCTCCCAGGGCCCTGGGCCTCTCCCTGACACATCTTCCCTTTCTCTAGAGTTTGCCTCTGAGCTCATCCCCCATCTGCCTGCATGCCTGCGATGAGTCCCTCTTCTTTCCTCGCTTCCCAACTGCTTCTCTGTGCACCCTTCCCTTTGAGAGGGCAGTGACACTCACATTCTGAAAACATAAAATGGCTCAAATATTGCACATTGATGCTCTGCAAAGTGGGACACGGGGTCACAGAAAACCCCACATTTTCTCAGCATGTCCCGTCAGAAGAAATGTCTGAGAGAAAGCATGCAATTTCCAGAAGAGCAGAGACTTTGTTTCACTCACAGCTGCCTTCCCAGCACCTGCTGGAGCACCAAGCCCTGGGGAAGCAGCTGAGTCTCTTTGGCCAAGCTCAGGGTCTTCTGGGAGCCCTCCTCAGGCCTCACAAGCAGTCTGCCCTTTATCCTGTGCTGTTTGAACCTCTCAGCCTCGGAGGCCTCTTAAACCTTTCCTCAGACCTCTGCCCACCTCCCTGGCCTCCATTTGGAAAGAGCCAGTAACAATTTTTGCAAGGGGCCTAAGAAAATCAAGACCAACCACACCACAGCAGCAGCCCCCACAGGCATCGCAGGCCTCTTTACACAGGAGGAGGCTAAAGGTTTGTGGTTTTTTTTTTTTCTTTTGAAACGGAGTTTCACTCTTGTCACCCAGGCTGGAGTGCAATGGCACGATCTCGGCTCACCGCAACCACCGCCTCCCAGGTTCAAGCGATTCTCCTGCCTCAGCCTCCCGAGTAGCTGGTATTACAAGCACCTGCCACCATGCTCAGCTAATTTTTGTATTTTTAGTACAGATGGGGTTCCGCCATGTTGGCCAGGCTTGTCTCGAACTCCTGACCTCAGGTGATCCACCTGCCTCGGCCTCCCAAAGTGCTGAGATTACAGGCGTGAGCCACCACGTCTGGCCTTTTTTTTTCTTTTTAAAATTCCTGTAATTGGGGCACAGTCTCTTCACTCCACACACATATAGTGTCTGCCTGACCCACAGACACACTTTATTCAGGATGCTCTGTGAGGAAGATCTCCAGTTATGAGACTTTTCCAGTGAGCTAAAATTTGGCCTTCTGAATGGCATTCTTAAGAACTGTTTTACATAACGTTCTGCCTTCTTAGGCCAACATTACTGTTGCCTCTCATCCTCAAGAGACAGTGTCATCATCATAATAAACACCTTGTCTTGTACTATGCACCAACACTTGTGCTTTTAACCCCCTGTTCCATGCTTTTGATTCTAGACCGTTAATGCACCTGCTGCCAACCACAACTACTCCTAATTTGCCTTTCATTCATTCAACTAGTATTTACCGAGAACCTACTAATGTGGAGAAAGTGATTCTGATGGACTGTGGATGAGAACATAAAATATTCAAGATTGTTGGCATTATGGGCTAAATAAGAGCAAACAAGCCTCCGAGCAAGGTATCAGAAAGTGAGATCAGCAGCAAAGGCCAGAGCTTCACTACAAAGCAATGGAAAGACATTTTGAGGGCTTGAAGCCATTTGGCCTTCTGACCTTCCTTTCTGTCAGGTTTTGTTCCAAGTGTCAAAAGTTCTCAGATTCTGATAAATGGGGTGTTTGTTACATTTATTAAACAACGTATCTATTTCCTTGTTCTGTTCTTCATTTTAAAAGTTGACGAGTAAATTTGTCAAAATTTTCTAAGTAAAGGAATAAACTCGTCTTTGTATACCCCTCTATTAATTTCTTAATGGTCTCAGTGGCCTTCAACAGAAAAAGAAATAGGTTCCCCATATTGAGATACTCTTTCAGCAATTTAGCTGTATAATTTATTTCCAATTCTTCAATTCTTACTTCTCTTGTGAAACCACAGTATCTCCATAAAGGTTGCTAATCATGTTGTAAAGTAGGATACAGGGCTTAGAATGTGGGTGAACTGCATGAGGAAACATGTAGCAATGTTCATCTTTATAGTTGAATCATCTTTTCCATAATTGCTCCCCAACTACACTGTCTAATTATGGAGGGCACGGACTGTGTAGCCTCCACAGAGAGGGGAACATCACCTCACAGCAACACCATGTGCTGAGGGGATGAGTGAATAAATGAATAGTCTGACACAGTACCAAGTCACCACAGTTGCCAAATCGAACCAAGCCAATTTGACCCTAATCTGGTTCACCTGTTTACTGTCACAACTCTGACTTCTTGACTTGCTCTACTTACCACAGAGCAAGAGTGACGCTGGATCAAGCCCCAGACTCTCACAACCAGGTATATGCTGATCATGGAAATCCTGTAGCAAAACGCCCAGCACCAACTCCTCACTCATCATATACTTCATAAAATTTTCATCATCTGATGGAACCCCAAATTGCAGGTCATACATTACTGTGGCATTTTCACCACTGAAAGGCAAACCAGAGACATTAAAACATAAACAGCATCATACTGCAACTCAAGACATGAATTTAAGGAATAACTTTTTTTTTTTAGTTTTGCATGTTCTTCCAGTACAAAATAGCAAAGAATGTTCTGTCTTGGAAGAACATACTGTCCTATAAGAATCCTCTTCCATAGATTCATCACAAAAAGTTGAGGTGATCCTAACCTCCTCCTTCCACCCAGTACCCATCGTCTAGGGATCCACTGGGAGAGGCCATCAGAGGGAGAGGTGCAGCCCATCTCCGGTCAAGATGCTGAGAAGATCCCAGGCTTGACCCATCATCTGTCCCAACCCCAGCCTTCATCCCTTAAGGCAAGCCAGGGAAGCCTCCCCTTTTCTCCACACACGTTCCTTCTTCATGTTCTCAGCATTGCCCCCACAAAGGTGTGACAGGGATATTTAGTTTAACCAATTCTTTATTTGACCTATAAAAATGTTTAAGGCACAGCCAAAGTTTCCTACCATTGGCTGGGTCCAGAACTTCTGAACGTTGACAGAGACCACCCTATGTATCAGCAACAAATCAGGCTTCCCTAGTTTGTCCCCAAAGTGAAAAACTTTTCTGTCCCATTTCCAGAGGCCCCTAGGGCAAGATAACCAAGTCCTGTAACTCTCAGTAATGGGACCTAAGGAAAGGGCATTTTCATCTTCCTAGAACATTTTTTCCCATTTCCAAAATAAAAATAATCAAGGGCTACCCTCCATTAATTAGTGTCTAATGCTACTTTTTAAATGCTACTTCAACAATTAGTTTATTCATAGTTATCCTATAACTTTTGTTCAAGATGGGCCAGATTAAAAACCAGCAATAAAATAATGAGCAGGAGGCCACATCTGAGACTACCACCTTGGGGAAGTTTTGCAGATGCACCAGTCCCATTAGTGTGAATCAGGCCACTGCCCTTGCCAAGGATAGGCAAAGAGCTCCCTCTTCTGGCCACAGGTCACATAGGCCGATACTCTTGGATCTTACAAGGTGGCTGACAATTGAGTTTATAAACTCTACTATGGCTGGGAGATGTGCCAGATCCTGCAGATCAAATGAATAATGGAGAGTCAGGACTCTGAAGAAACTCATAGTTTCAAGGATGCCACTACAGGAGGGCCGAAAAATGCACTTTCAAACTGCAATCCAGCTACCCTAGTTCGCAGGTGTCATAACTTGTTCCCTGAGCTCTGCCCTCTAATTATCGCTAATGATGATCAACACCTACACAGCCAGCCACCCTGCATTCCCAGGGGCAAGGACCTGGGCTGGCTAATGAAGAGGGCCAGAGTCTGACTTTCAGAAGACTAGGTCAGAAGCTGAATAGGAAAATCAGGCCACCTAGCCTGGCCTGGCCAGCCTATCCTAATCCCCCATGGAAGGTCACAGGGTAAATTTACATAAGGCTATTTTGAGAAAAGAGCAATTTTCAGGGCCTTTCGCCCAGCTGTCCACCACTGGAGTGAGTCTAGCAGCCGATAACCAAAGGGCATTTTTCCAGGTTCTAGCTGGGCCAGTCCAGGGCTGAGGTCACGATGCCCCTGTAGACACAAACGCATGTGCCAGGGATTTAGCCGCCTCCCGCCCATGTGCAGCAGCACCCTTTGGGAAGCAATGGCTTTTCTTCCTCAATTCAATACTTTAGAACCTCTGTCTGGACTTCTTGAAATAAAGTGCAGAGATGTCACCATAAGTACCATGTACATTGGGTCTGTTTTGTTTTGTCTCCTTTGAGTCTCTCTGTGTCACAGGCTGGAGTGCAATGGTGCCATCTCAACTCACTGCAAACTGTGACTCCCTGGTTCAAGCAATTCTCCTGCCTCAGCCTCCCAAGTAGCTGGGTTTACAGGCACGTGCCACCACGCCCAGCTAATTTTTGTATTTTTAGTAGAGACGGGGTTTCACCATGTTGGCCAGGATGCTCTCAATCTCATGACCTCGTGATCTGCCTGCCTCGGCCTCCCAAAGTGCTGGGATTACAGGTGTGAGCCACCATGCCCAGCCCATTGGGGGTCTTTAAAGAAGGAGATCAAAGGCAGCCTGCACCGTATGTATCTGTACACTTCAAGTCTGTTTGGCCCCACACCATGGTGCTACCTACCGCCTGCTTTATGTGCCTCCCCTCCCAGGTCTGCTAATATTAGGGTTTGGAGAACTTACAGTTTGAAAGGGGAATCTCAATATAATACAACTTTTGATGGTCATATTCCAGAGACATCTCAGGCATAATGGATAATGAAGCTTTGATGTAAATTTTAAGTCATCTCCAATAGTCCCAATGATGTAAAAGGATAATAAATGGACTCTACACACATACACCCTGATGCCTCCATCTCAAGAACATTAAAGATGAGGAGGAAATTTAAAAAATAAAAAATACATATGGGTGTGTATATCCTATGTGTGTGTAGTATCTGTGGTGCCTATGGTAGATACATGAACAGAAGTAATTACACTCAACTCTTGACAGCTATTAACTCCATGGAAGGGAATGGCATTAGTTATTGGTGGTGGCAGTGGAGAAGAAAGGAGGCAGAAGGTAGACTTTTCCTGTGCATACCTCTTTATGTCTTCTTTAATTTTTATTTATTTTTATTTTTTTGACAGAGTCTTGCTCTGTCACTCAGGCTGGAGTGCAGTGGCGCAATCTCGGCTCACTGCAACCTCCCCTTCCAAATTCAAGAGATTCTCCTTCTTGGCCTCCTGAGTAGCTGGGATTAGAGGCACCCACCAACACACCTGGCTAATTTTTGTATTTTTAGTAGAGACGGGGTTTCACCACGTTGACCAGGCTAGTATTGAACTCCTGACCTCAAGTGATCCACCCGCCTTGGCCTCCCAAAGTGCTGGGATTACAGGCATGAGCCACCACGCCCGGCCCCTCTTTACATCTTTAATACTAAACAAGGAGAATGTACTCCTGTATTACTTGTGCTCCTCAAAAGCAAATGCCTATACATATATCACTCACATCACAGCACGACCTGAGATCTATTTCTACTTCTACCCTTAGCTTATTTGAGCATTCATTGTTAAACAGGAATGGTTTACCTGGGACTGGCTTTTCCTCTCTTTTGTGTGGCCCTGGTTGAATCATACCATTAATCTGGGCTTCCTTTTTCTCATTTGTAAAATAAGGGAGTTGAGCCTGTTGGTGTAAAAGACCTTCCCAGCACTGACATTCTGTGATTCTATTACAGGTTCCCTTCACGCTCTGAGGCTCTGGGAATCCCTGCTAGGTAAATGCTGAAGGGTGGGGTGGGGGGATCTCTTTCCAGAGAAAGAGAGCAAAATGTAATGTTCCACACTCTTACCTGAAGTCCACTATTTTAACTGAAGTAAAATAACGACTCAGAGAGGGCGATGTACTGTACACATCTGTGAGCTAAAACAAACAGAAGCAAATTAAACCACACACATTACTGACAGATCATATTACACATCACCTGACAAAGCAAAGCTGTTTCTAAGGCAGAGGAGATTCCACTGTAGCCTGGAATCAACTTATCTGGAAGCTCTGGATCAAGAATTGAGCCCACCATAAACCAAAACTCAAGTTAATGCTACTTCAAAAGAACTCCATTTATAAGGACCAAATGACTCAGTTTCTCTCAGAAGTTGCAATGGCACCCTGTGGCCATAGTGGTGAGAATGTCAGCAGCTGGAGCCCACACAGACCTCACAGACCATGGGAAGGAGAGAAGAGAAGACCCCAAAATGGCTGCTGGACAGCAGCAGCACAGACCACTTAGCACCTGGGACATTGCTTAGCCCAGGGCTTCTTTCTCCCTTCTCCAGCGCTTCAGTGTAAAGACAAACAGCCATGCTAAGCCATGGGTCTAGCACATCCCCTGGACAAAGAGACAAAGAGGGGAACTGCAAAATATGGAGGCTTTATTTTATGCATGAAATATTGCAAGCATCATAAAAAATAATGACACCTGTGTTTCCACTACCTAGCTTTCATGTCTTCACATTTGCTATACAGGGTTCGGCCCTTTAATTTAAGAAACAAAATAAAGCTAAAGTGACTCCTACATACTATTCAGTTCCTCCTCTCTCTCTTCCTTAGTACTAACCATCATTCTGAAGCTGGCATGCATCCTTTCTTTGCATATTTTTACAAATTACTACTTACTTATGTAATCATAACAAAATATAATTTGTGTTTTTATTCAAACAAAAGGCATCATATTCTACATAATCTTCTAAAACTTGCTTTTTTTCACTCAAAATTACATTTAAGATTTACCCATAAAGTAAATCTCAATGAAAGGCGTTCACCTAACTCCTGCACAGATTTCCTTTAAATGAGTATACCAGCCTATCC
The DNA here is from genome assembly GCF_009828535.3 of Hylobates moloch. NCBI lineage: Eukaryota > Metazoa > Chordata > Mammalia > Primates > Hylobatidae > Hylobates > Hylobates moloch. Next base: position 49,700,971 of record NW_026652279.1, read on the forward strand.
ACTCCTCTACTGATGATCACATGCACTATTCCCAATTTTCCCCTATCACAACTTATGCTGAAGCAATCATCCTTAATGTCTCCATGCATCTCTTCTTGGACACGCAGGAGTTTCCAATGGGCATATGCCAAGAAAAGGAATTGTTGGGTTTAAGGGTAGGTGCATTTCCAACTTCACAAAATTGTTCTCCCTTTCCCACCCCTCCCAGCAATGTATGCATATCCATTTCACGTTGTTTTAATTTGTACTGCCTCGCTTACTAGTGAGGTTGAACATCTTTTCATATGTTTATTAACTCTTTGGGACTTCTCATCTCTGAATTTCTCACTCATTTCCTTTACTTCTCTTGGCTTTCTGTCTTTTTTTTTTTTTTTGAGACGGAGTCTCGCTCTGTCGCCCAGGCTGGAGTGCAGTGGCGCAATCTCGGCTCACTGCAAGCTCCGCCTCCCGGGTTCACGCCATTCTCCTGCCTCAGCCTCTCCAAGTAGCTGGGACTACAGGCGCCCGCCACCACACCCGGCTAATTTTTTTTTGTATTTTTAGTAGAGACGGGGTTTCACCGTGGTCTCGATCTCTTGACCTTGTGATCCGCCTGCCTCGGCCTCCCAAAGTGCTGGGATTACAAGCGTGAGCCACCGCGCCCCACCTATCTTTTTCTTATCTATCTGAAGTGGTTAGTTTCATATTCTGGATACTAGTTGTTGATATTATGTTACAAGTGTCTTTTCCCAGGCATTGAGTAGTTGTGTTTCAGAAATCTGAATCCTAAACTAGTAGTACTAGGAACATGTGCCATCCCCAGCTACAGCCATTATGGCTTAATGACCTATCACTTTTTTCAATAACAAGCAGTCGAACATACAAAAAACAGCAGTGCCCTATGGGGAGCTTACCCTGTTTCCCCTCAACTCCATATGGAATGTCAAGGACGCTGCACTTCCACAATACACTCCCATTTAACTCAACATGTACAACCCATCTCTCAAAGAGAGAACAAAAGATGAGAGTGCCTGCTATTTCTGCTCTTCTAATCTTGTCATTATTGATGTGATCTTTATAAAAACCTGGCAAAACAGGCATTAATATATCTCCCCTTTTTACTGGAAAATTAAACAGCACTCCATTCCATGAGATGAAGAAAACCTGTCCCAGTCACTGTGCTAGTAAATGGAGAAGCCAAAATTCAATCCTACGTGTTATGAACACTAAAAACCAGCTTCTTCCCATCTTACCACACTACCCAGTGAAGAAGAAATTGATATATATACAGTGAAGGAAAGTGTCTCCTGAATATCAAGGAGGAAAGAAGCTTAAAGTGACAAAAACTTTCAGAGAAAATGACTGGGTCATCGTACAGCTCTTAAGCCCCAATGCACAGGATGTTGCCGATAGGCTGACAGTCATTTAGAAAACTCAGGAACTAGGAAAGCAGCTTTCACAGGGATGCTGTGATGGGGAGGAGGATGAGGATGCTGTAGAGGAGAATCTTTTCAAGCACTAATGTCAAGCACTCGTGTCTCTCTCTTCCTTTTGGATTGAGCTTCCTATGGCAAGAGTGATATTTATCCTTCCTTCCAGTCTTCTCTGCTTCCTCCTTCCCTTCTTTCCTTTATTAATCTTTAGGGCCCAGCACAGTGTTTTGCACATAACAGGCTTTCAGCAAATTTTTAAGTTAAAATTTTAAGGTAACATATGGAGTGGTCGACTAGATCATTTTTAGTGTTCACTCGAAGATTCTTTTTGATCATGCTCCTCTGCTGTCCTTAGGACATATTTACATTTGGGGACCTGTTAGTCACACTGTCCACTTTTGGCCCAAAGAAGTGAAATAGGGGGGTTCCTCAACACTTAGTCTGGTGTCTCCCACACAATGTCTATGAGGCTTGGTGCAAACTGAGCAAGGAGTTCAGCGAGTTAATTAGCTGAGTCTGATGCAGTGGCTAATTAGAGACCAGCTTCCAGAATAAGAGAGGTGCCATCATTAACTCCTAACCCATGCACAGGGTGTGGTAGTTCACATGTAACTAACAGGCTGGCTTAAGCAGAGTAACGGCCCCAACCCTGAGAGGAAAACACTGTGGCAGTGACACATGGCAGGGCCTGTGTTCAGAAAAGTCAAGGGAAAGGGCATAAAGTTCCAGTACTGTGATATAATAACAATATGTATACTGTTTAGTCTCTGCCCCAGTTCCTGGCACAGAATTCCTAAAACCCTTGTTACTTCCTGAGTGACAGGGGTGCCGGGTACATCTTTTACTCTGACATTTGGTCTTTACCCCAGCTCCTGCCACAGACCTGCTCCTAAATCTCTTGCAGTTTCCTGGGTTATAGGAGTGTCTTTATTCCTGATGAGGCAACTCTTGGCGGGCTGCTGGATGGGGGCTGATCATCAGAAAGACCAAGGCGCAGCTAGAAGCTTGGAACTTTCAGCCAGTGTGGTGGAGTGGGATAGTGCACGCATGTAATCCCAGCAACTCGGGAGACTGAGGAGGGAGAATCGCTTGAGGCCAGGAGCTTGATATCAGCCCAGGCAATATAGTGAAAACTGTCTCAAGAAAAAAAAAAAAAAAGAAGAAGAAGAAGAAGAAATCTAAAGCTTTTGGCTCCACCTCCACCCCCATCCTCCGGAGCGGAGAGAGGCTGGAGAGCAAGCTAATAATCTATCATGCCGATGTGATGAAATCTCCACAAAAATCCTAAAAGACAGAGTTTGGAGAGCTCCCAGGTGGCTGAACACATTTACAAGGGAGAGTGGCACACCTGAAAAGACATGGACACCCCCGTTCCATCCCACATGTCCACCCTATGTACCTTTTCATCTGGCTTTTGATATCCTCTATTCTCTGCAGTGTGCCCATAAATGTAATGCTTCCCTGAGCTCTGTGAGCCATTCTAGCAAATAATCAAACCCAAGGCGGGGGGATTTTAGAAACCTCTGATTTGCAGCTGGTTGGTCAGAAGCACAAGTGACAACCTAGACTTGTAACTGGCATCTTTTTTTTGAAACGGAGTCTCGCTCTGTTGCCCAGGCTGGAGTGCAGTGGTACAGTCTCGGCTCACTGCAAGCTCCACCTCCCAGGTTCACACCATTCTCTTGCCTCAGCCTCCCGCAACTGGCATCTTAAATGAGGGAAGTTTTGTGGGGCTGAACCCTTAAACTGTGGGGTCCGCACTAACTCCAGGCAGATCATGTCAGAATTGAACTGGATTGCAAGACATCCAGCTGGTGGCAGATAATTGGTTGGTGTGGAAACACACACACACACACACACACACACACACACACACGGCCAAAGAATTGTTCTGCATTGAATGTGGGTATAGAGAAAAAAATAGTTTTTCCTCCACAAATACGCACTTCCATTTACCTTTTATATCCAGAAACTTCTGAAACTTGACCTAATGGAAGAAAGGAGTTATTAACCTGACAATAAGACAGCAGTACCTTTAGGTGCTAATTTTTGTTCCTGAGCATATTTGGTTGATAAATGAAGGGCAGGAATCTGTCACCTCACTATGCCTTACTTTGATCATCTGTAAATAAGATAATTCTTTTAAAATGTTTCTCAAGTTATTTTTACGTAATCTCATTTGCACCTGAGGTATACAGAGAACGTGCACTGGTTTCCATTTATCAGAGAAGAAACTGGCTCAAAGGAATCTGTGGACCCACCACAGCCATCGATGTCAGTCCCTGTTCCTTTGCCACTACCTAGTGATGAGCTCAAAATACCCAGAGAATTTCCTCGTATCTGACTCTGTGCAAGATATATGGTTGTAAAATGAAAAATGAACATTCATTTACCTTTGAAATAGACAGTCTACTCTGCAACAGGTGACACATGTGGATGCTGACTCATCTTATTTCTGCTCAGAAAATGCAAAACCTCTCCATTAAAAAAGCAGCCAAGAGGAAAGTAACAAGAAGTGTCTCACTCAGCAACTTGCCCCAGGAAGCAGGTGGAAGGAAACGAGAAAAGGGAGCTGAAGACAAGACATAAATGAAGAGACTTCAGGGATTTGAGGGAAAGGGTGGTGGGGGTGAGGGATAAAAGAGGACAAATTGGGTACAGTGTACACTGCTTGGGTAATGGGTACACCAAAATCTCAGAAATCACCACTAAAGAACTTATTCATGTAACCAAATCCCACCTGGTCCCCCAAAACCTATGGAATAAAAAATAAAAATAAATAAATAAATTTAAACAACCTAAAAAAATTTAAAGATATAAATGAAGAGAAGGAGAAAGAGAAACCTGGAGTAATCATCACAGGATACCAACTCCTGTGATAAAAGAAGCAATTAAATCTCATGCATGGGTACCCAGAAACTGACTCTGATGTGACCTGGATGGAATCGCCTCTTCAGGAGCTTTTGTAGGAATCAAATCGAATGGAAGTTAGATAAACAGCACTCACTCCATTCAACCTAGCAATGGCAGAGAAGAATCTAATGGAGGGCAGGCTGCTCTTGCCTAGATTTTCTTATCAAAATTTCTGGATCTGGCTGTGAACCACTCTGTCTTTGACAGGATGATCAGGATGCCCCACCCAACCGTCCTAGTCTGGCTGCAGAGCTTCCACCTTCCACAGAGGGTTCATTCTCATGGGTTTCTCACCTCATGACCGACACCGCCATCCATCTGCCCAATCACTTAACTGGAGCTTGCAGTCATGCTCTCCTCACCACCACCCAATCAGTCACGGACTCTTGTTGAGTAAGAATACCTCTTAAATCTCACGCAAATCTTCCTTATTTTCCTGACACTGCCCTAGTTCAAGCCTCCCTCATTTCTCACCTGGACCATTGTAACACCTTCTAACTGATCTCTTCCTCCTGGCTTTCTCCACCAAAACACAGAAAGGCTAAAAGGAAAAATCTAACTGTGTCAATCTGCTGATTAAAATATTTTGGTGCCTTACCGAAGAGTGGGAAAGCCTTCATGACCTGACCCCTGCCTTCCTTTTTAGCCTCATCTCTGCAAGCTGTCACCACAAAGCATGGGAAGGCCACAGTACACTACTTTGCAGATCCTTTAATGTCCCATGCTTTTTTATTTAGAACAATTCCTACCTCATTTCAAAACTCATCCTGAGCATCACTTCACTAAACGGCCTTTCATGCCTTCATCTTCACCTCAGGTAGCTCAGATGCCCCTCCTTTGCCGTTGTAAAACACACTAGAACATATCACACTATTATAAAACTATCTTTTTAGTTATTTCCTGTGCTTGGACTGTGAGACCACTGAAGGCACAGACAATGTGGCCCTGTCACTTGGCACGCTGTCTAGCACATTACAGACCCTCAATGAATACTACAGGTTGAATTAAATATAGGACCTGAGGTAGTAAAAGAACAGTGTCCTCCAGCATTTATGCAGCTGGAGGCCAGGACTCTTCTCTCTGGCTTTGCACTACAGTAAAGACATTTACTTACTTTTTTAACAAAGTTTTATTTTAGGCTCAGGAGAATACATGTGCATGTTTGTTATATAGGTAAACTCATGTCATGGCGGCTTGTTGTACAGATTATTTTGTCACCCAGGTACTAAGCCTAGTACCCAATAGTTATTTTTTTTTCTGCTCCTCTCCCTCTTCCCACCCTCCGCCCTTAAGTAGGCCCCAGTGTCTGTTCCTCTCTTCGTGTCTACGTGTTCTTATCATTTAGCTTCCACTTGTAAGTGAGAACATGTGGTATTTGGTCATAAAATATATTTATAAGCATCATTTTCTGCTAAAATCCAGACAAAGAATCCAAAATTGAAGCTACTTACTCTATAGCTCTACGCCAATTATTCTAGCAAAACTCATATTCTAATGTCAAGAACTCCTTAGGCAATACATAAGATGGAATTACCCTTTCGGTGAGCAGGTGAGGCAATTCCTCTTGAGCAACACACTCCTCTGGAATCTTCAGCATGACGAAGAATGTTTTATTTGATGATAATTCAAGTATTTCATTTTCATCTTCATCAACATAAGTTACTAAAGAGAGTAGGGGAGGTGGAAATGAAAAACAAAAGTAAACACCTGCATATAATAATAACTTATTTATTCCATTGACTGCCATACTTAAACATAACTATGACCATCAAGGGTAAAGGCTGAACACAGCAAGCAAGTATAAGCAGAAATGCTTTCTCCACTCAGTAAAATTGAGTAAAATACAGGAGTTTGCCTCCATCAAAATAAAAAGTTTGTTTTATGGCAAAGGGGTCTCAGATTCCACTGAATACAGACTGGAGAAAGGGCCCGAGGGAGTAGGAAGAATATGAACTTCCTTATTAGACTGAACCTGCAGCTTAGCTAGGTACACAGGTGTCAAGGCAGGTACTGGGAGACAGTGGGGGTGGCTAAACTATACTCAGAGCCCCAGGGTGTGCAGGAATTGTTCAGTTCAATGAATTAGCATGTATTAGGGTCAAGGTATATTTATAGACTCAGTTCTGAAATCATTTACATTTTATAAATGGGAAAACAGACCCAGAGTGTTGACAAATTTACCTAAAACAATGAGTGATGGAGGACAGAAAGTGGGAGCAAGCAACTGCATTGACTCACCTCCCAGTTCTGTGCTGGCAAAGACCACCATGAAGAAGTGACATCATTGACCCAAACAACAGAGGTGGGACTAGAAAATGAGCTTGCGAGTTCATGTCTTGAAGTCTCCCCAGGAAGACAGAGGATGAGCATGAAGCCATCGCTCTAGACTATGTCTCACAGGACAGGTATGTTGACATGCTCTGCTTGCAGAAGGAAAGCTAAACTATACTCAGAGCCCCAGGGTGTGTAGGAATTACATTCCTGGGACAATTAGTTATGTGTTGCTGCTTGTGTTTAATGACCGCTATCTAATTGATTTTTAAGTAGTTGGAACTAAAGGAAAATCACACAAAGTGAGGGGCCAGGCGCCAGAAGCTAGCACTAGTGTGCTAATTATGCTCCCCTGGCTCCACGCCAGCCTCACCAGCTGGCCCCACACAGGAGACCACCTCTCTGGCCCTGAGAAAGGCGTAGGAGGGAGGAACCAGGTGCTTATATTGCCATAGACTTTAAGACCATAGTGGAATAAATTCAGTGTTTGAGATGGAAGGACAGGTAAAAAGGAGGAAGATTCCTGGTATTCCTGTTACTTATTCTGTGAGGACATCTGGAGATATGAGGCATTAGGAGCAAGGAATGTGCAGAAAAGAGTTAATACAGCAGGTCTGAGATTGCTAGCATAAGAAATGCCTCCTCGAAATTGGTCCTGGCTAGTGTCTGAGAACCTGGATTTTCCACTGATGAGAGGGGCTCACTGTGCCTCAACTGTTTGTACAATGTGGCTAACATCTCCTTTCCTTCTGACAGTCTGGATTTTTGGTGCATAGTAGGCAGAGGCTACGTATATGACCAACCTCCAGTGAAAACCCTGGGCACTGAATCTCTAATAAGCTTCCCTAGTAGATGAGATCTCACATGTGTTGTCACAGTCTATCGCTGGAGGAATTAAACAGGTCTGGTGCAACTCCATTGAGAGATGACACTTGAAAGCTTGCTCCTGGTTTTCTCTGGATTTTGCTGTAATTAATCATTTGATGTAATGTATCCTTTTGCTGTAATAGATCATAGTGATCAGTAGGACTACATGCTGAGTCCTGTGTATCCTCCTAGCAAAATTGTTGAATCTAGGAGTAATCTTGGGGACCCCCAAACATAGGGAATTATCCCTGCGTCCTTACTTGTTGTAAGTCATGACATTATGTTGTATGATTTAAAAAAAAAGTTATGCCTTCATAGCCAAAAAATTTGCTAAGTGCAGGAAATAGTAACAAAGCAAAGAAAAAAATACTAATAATCTTGCAATCAAGAGGGTTTTTTCCTCCTGTACTTGATATTATATATTTAAGGTCTTAACAAATAGGTAATTTATATCCTGCTTTTTGTTGTTTGCTGCCGTTATTGCTTACTTATCCTGATTGTTTTGTTGTAAACATATCAAAAGCCATTTCCCATGTGCTTAAAATTCCTTGCAAAGATTATTTTAATGGCTTCATAATGTTCATAATAGGCTCACCTATTTTCTTAAATATGACATTTATCATTTTCAGCTTTCTACTTCTATAAATAATATTTCGATGGGTATCTCTGAGCCCTATACCCACCATGTAGATTTCCATAACACATATCAATGCCTCAGAAAACAATAGGGGATGCCAAGAGGATAGATACAAGATTCAAATAACTGCTAAACTCAAGGACACTGAGAAGAGATGCCAAGTGTGAAAACAGGCCTCCCATAATAGCTCTAATGACACATATTTGATGTGTATCATCCAAATCATGAATCTGTACCAAGACTATCTAAATAGTTGTGTGTGTCAAATAATAACAATAGTAACAATGACAGACTTACTCAGTCAGGAGAGCTTTTATGTCACTAATGAGATAATCTGGGCTGTACTTATTCGTGTAGAAAAAACATATTTTTAAAAAATCACAAAAATGTGTTGTATGTTGAAGGAACATGAAAACAGTTCTTTGGCTAGAATATAAGAAATTAACCTTGAGAGACAGCCCTTAAATGCCAGATACCTTCAAGGGGTGGTGGAATGTTGTTAAACATCTCCCATGAAGAAAGTAGAGGCTGGTGTTTAATGGAGGTTAATCAGGTGGTCATGGATGGGATAAAATGAAACGAGGAGAGATGAGGCAGAGAGGCCAACAGGCATAAGTTTGGAACAGACTGATTTGACTGACAGCAGTGGGAACAAAAAGAAAAAATTAATGAGAAAGCCCAGGATAGTAGAAACAGAGCTGGCTTTAAAGGTAGCCAGACTTAGTCCAAACTCCTGCTGGCTATTTGTTAGCCAGGTGACCTTGAGCAAGTCACTTAAATCTCTGAAGCTACTTCTCCAACAGAAATATCAACACCTACAATGTAGGTGATAGTAAAGATGAAGACCAATGTGCATAAAATATCCTGCATCGTGCCTTGTAGTAAGTGGGAAAGTTACTATCAAGACACTACCAAGGAATAACTGGTAAGATTTGGCCATTATCTAGATATGGGAAAGAAGAAATCAAAAAGGTTTCCAAGATATCAAGCCCAGGAACAGGAAGAATAATAGCTACTGTATTAAGTATGACATGAAAACATTCTGCTATGCACTTTATGAATATAATTTTCCTCACATAATCCTCACATCAACCCAATGAGTTAAATACTGTTGTTTTCATTTTTAAATGAAGACATTGAGGCTTAGAGAAAACGCATAATTTGTTCGGGTCAATGAATTAGCATGTATTAGGGTCAAGGTATATTTATAGACTCAGATTCCGAAATCCTTTACATTTTATAAATGGGAAAACAGGCCCAGAGGGTTGACAAGTTTGCCTAAAGTTACACAACTGGATAGTAGCAGAACTAAAATAAACTTGGTCTTATATAAAGGGTGAGTGAATGGGGAAAAGATAAGCAAATTGGGATAAAGGATATGGTATGGTCTGAATGTTTGTGTCTCCCTGAAAAATGCATATGTTGAAATCTAACCACCAATGTGAGCGTGTATTAGTCCATTCTCACACTGCTATAAAGTACTACCTGAGACTGGGTAATTTATGAAGAAAAGAGGTTTAATTGTCTTACATTTATGCAGGCTTAACAGGAAGCAAGGATGGGAGCCCTCAGGAAACTTACAATTATAGCAGAAGGCTCAGGGGAAACAACCATGTCTTATCATGAGGGACCAGGAGAGAGAGACAAAGAGCAAAGAAGGAAGAGCCACACACTTTTAAACCATCAGATCTCATGAGAATTCACACACTATCATGAGAATAGCAAAGGGGAAATCTACCCCCATGATCCAATCACCTCCCACCAGGCCCCTCTTACCATTCAATGTGAGATTTGGACAGGGACACAAATCCAAACAATATCAGATGGTCTTAGAGGGTGGGGCCTTTAGGAGGTGATTAGATCATGAGGGGAGAGCATTTATGAATGGTATTAGTGCCCTTATAAAAAAGGCCGAGAAAGCTGCCTTTCCCCTTATACCGTAGAAGATATAGCTAGAAGGCATGATCTACTAAATAAAAAGTGTGCCCTCACCAGACAGCAAATGTGTGCTGATGCTTTGATCTTGGAGTTCCCAGCCTCCAGAACTGTGAGCAATAAATTTCTGTTATGTATAAACTACCTAGTTTATGATATTCTGTTATAGTAGCCCAAGCAGACTAAAATAGCATACAAACAAACGGTAGTTTCACATGTATAATAATTGAGATGATGACAGTTATTTTTAGTTAAAGATCTCTAGCCAAGAGTACTTCTAAACCTCAGGAAAATTGTACAGATGTAGATCTAGGAGTCACCTCCTTAGAGGCATGGCTGCTGTCTTGGGAGTGAATGAGCTCTCCAAGAAAAAGAATGAAGAATGTGAAAAGTCACAAAGCTGAAGAGAAGCCTCACGAACCCACAATGCAGAGGCCAAGAGCAAAAACAGCAAAATCAACCTAAAGTCCAGGAGTTCTATAGACTCAGAAGAGTATAATGAAGTTGACAGAGCTAAAAGCTGACAATAAGGCAGGAGACAGAGAAATGTTGGCTTCCACGATCAGACAATTGCTAGTAATCTTGGGAAGAAATACTGGGAACCAATAGATACAAGAGGTTTGGGAGTCTGCAGGAGGCAAGATTCAAATGCAGACCTTTCTTTCTGGAAGTCTGCCAGTGAAAGAAGGGAGAGAAAAACATATATCTAAATGAAGTAGCAAGAATCCTGATGGAAGACTGCTTTGAAGGAGAGAGGATGCTAGTACATTTGAAGAGTTAACCCATTTATACCTGAGGTTGAACTTTTTGAATTTTTGCAATCAGACTTTGGTGATGACCTTGAGCAGTAAGATATAAATAACTGCCACATGATTAGCATTCCAATAATGGCATCAATTAAGAATAAATAAAGGCATAAATTAAGAAGAATCTGAGGATGCTTAGAGAGAGGAGGAGATATCTGAAGATCTCTGGGTCAGAGGAAGCTGAAAGATATTATATGGAGACCACAGGTAAAGGTGTCCATCTTGGTAGAGAAACATCAGCGATTTGAAGAAAAGATAAACAGGTGAAAATGGAAAGAAATTTCAAGGTACTGGGTCTAGCACTGCTCTCATGTTCCTGCCCCAAAGGATCTTGGCAGCTTATAGCTTGTTAATGCTGTCTGCCTAGGATTTTCCCATGAGTCACCCTACACCAGGGAGCATTACCCTGTGAAAACTGTCAGTCTGCCAGAACCATGTGACATCATAAAATGTAGCTCTTATTCACAACTGAAAGGCAAACAAATCCACTCAACACAATGTCATTTAGGAAGTTGTTGCTTATATCTCAGTACCACAGCATTCCTACTCATAAAAGGTGTTTAATTAAGAGATTAGGGTCAGGCAAGAATCTGGGGTATAATGTTGGGGGATATCACATAAGTGTCTCCGGAATGTTATCAATTTAAATCATGTTTCTAAGCATCCACCTATTTGTCACAGTTTTGTTTTTGAAATATTTAAAATATTTTGCCCCAACCAAAACTTCATTAGTAAAGTGTTATTCAGGGTCTCACCTCTCCATGACTAGGGTGAATTATTGAAGAAAGGAGAACCCTTGAGAACACTCAACTGGTTCTCCAAATTATCCAGAAAGAAAATGACTTTGAGAAAAAGATGAAGGCTTTTGTTTCTGTACCTGTCAAATCAAAAAATTTATAATTCCTTATGGAGAAAGAAAGAATCCATTCATACCTTTTCCCTAAAGAGTCTCAAATAACAGAATTCCCTGGGTTCCACTCATAAAAATAGACATTAAAAAAATTTCCATGTCGATTGTGAGTCTGGTGGACAGGTAGCCTCTTTTCCCTAGTGCATACAAAGCCCCTACTCAGTGCCTTAAGCTAAGCCATGATCCTGAATTTGTCATTCTTCAATGGCATACAAGGGCAGGGTAGTGGGCAAGCCCACCCCATGTACAGGCAATAAAGGCTGCACAGTCTGTAGAGAATGAGCAGCAATAATAAAACCTACTACAAGTTGGTCTGCTTTTATTATCACCACATGCCGACAATTCTTCATTTGAGTGAAAAAATACAACTCCCCACCGGACACCCTGCCCTGGGTACCCAACTGTCCCCTCCCCAACTTTCTGTTCTGAGATGTTTTCACTGTCCCATTTTATGTCCACCCCAACTGCACAGTTTTGAAGGCTAAAGAAATTTCATCTTAGTTATTATTTCACTGTATTAACTTCTGATTAATCTCAGCTCTGGAAATGCCTCTAAGATTTCTATTTCATCTATTGTTGCATGTATAAGAGCACATACTTACCATAAATCTCACCCTCAGGTCTAAACAACCTTAACATTTGTTTTTTTTTTTTTTTTTTTTTTTGAGACGGAGTCTTGCTCTGTCGCCCAGGCTGGAGTGCAGTGGCGCGATCTCGGCTCACTGCAAGCTGCGCCTCCCAGGTTCACGCCATTCTCCTGCCTCAGCCTCTCCGAGTAGCTGGGACTACAGGCGCCCGCCACCACGGCCAGCTAATTTTTTGTATTTTTAATAGAGACGGGGTTTCACCATGGTCTCGATCTCCTGACCTCGTGATCCGCCCGCCTCGGCCTCCCAAAGTGCTGGGATTACAAGCGTGAGCCACCGCGCCCGGCCTAAACAACCTTAACATTATCTACACGCCATAAATCCTGCCCTTATGCAATTGTAAAACACATCCCTTCTGAAGCACGCATACCCTTTTTCTATGGTATTTAAGCCCTGGGCCTTTGGGGTAATGGTGCAGGAATGCACCATCTCCTCTGGCTGCTGCCCAAGGCATGGCTTCTGTTCCTAAAACCCTGTTAAATGTTTCTTTCTGAGTAATTGGATTTGTCAGTTTTTCTTTAGCCTCTCAGCTTCCTCAGCCTTTCTGGGTAGTTTTGCAAAGACCTGCCTACTAAAGAACAAAAGTTAACACTTCTGCCTCCAAGCTTCAATCTGAAGACTATAGAGCCTTGAGACAGGAGATTAAGGGGTCTAGAGAAGGGTAAGCAGGCAATGAATGGCAAATGTAGTTCCTGAGGAACTTTAGTCACCCAGTAAATCCAGACAGCCACAGGCACAGCCCTTGACTCTCCCAACAGTGTTTTTATCCCCAGACAACATTTCCCACGCAGTACTTGGAAGTTCCACAAATATCTGATCCATATTAATGGGCTTGGCAATTAGGAAGTGGCTGATTATTGAAGATCATCCCCAAAAAGTGCCTATAGAACTGCTCTAGGTGAGGCTGGGACTGTCACAGAAGGGAGCCCCTGCCCCACCCCTTTTTACCTACTGCATCTCCCCCACCCCCACGTCTAACATGACTCTCCTCACAGGATCGAATACCTAAGAGCTGAGATGCCAAGTAAAATAAAAGTATTTCCTTGATTTAAAAAGTAGTTTGAAAAAATCTCTCTTACAGCATTGACATGTTAGAACACAAATTTACAATTAAATTAAAAATGAAGTTTGCACTACAAGTGTTAAAAAACTTCTTCCCTGAATATTATCCCATAACCTTTTACATCTCCAGAAAAACTGTGGAAGGAAGTGAAATACCTTCCTCTTGCAGACTGCTCTTTGTAAGGTGAAGAGGTTAGATGACTTTTTGAGAATGGAAGACAGATCCTGGGTCTTGTGCTTTAGAATCCTGAATATTAAACCATCTAGATCTCTTGAATCATCCTTTATGATAGGCCCCAGATGCCAACAGGATCCAAATATCAACTTCTAGGATAGCACCAACTAGTTGTGTCAGGACAAGATTGTGCTACTCAACCTCATTTTCAACATCCATGTGTTGGAATTGATATGAATAGGAAGTATGGCAATGCTCACACCAGAACTATTGTCCTCAGCGTGACGGAGGAGGTGCACCACACTTTATTAGCTTTTTCGTACCTTAACACCAGCTTATAGCCTCAAACAGTCATCCAACACACCTGAACAATGCCCTAAGTAAATAAGTAGATATGGTACCTGGCCAGGAAACTCATGTGCTGGAGGTTGGCTGATGTCATCAAAGTTTTCCTATTCCTTTGGGAATTACAAAACTCTAAGACAGGAAATTAAGGGGTTAGGAGAAAGGGAAACAAGAGGTAAATGGAAAATGTAGTTTCTGAGGAAAATTCCTGAGAACTCCCTCTGGAGAGACTGGGGAGTTACCCCTTCTTGTTCTCATTCTATGACTGGGTTTGTAACTGGGAGCTGGACTCAACCCATGCCGCATGAAGGCAGGATCACGCTCGGGAGTATCCCAGCCTCATATGAGCCCCTCTCTACCATCACCCCCACATGTAAATAAAAACAATTTTCTTCTTTCCCATTTTGAATTGAAATGATTGTCCACTGGCGGATGTAAAAACTTTGACGAATACGAATAATCATTAAAAAATTGGTACCTACCTAAAGAACTTTAAATGATGTGGAAGACTATATCATGCAAATCATAAAAATAATAATGTTCACAAAGAATTTTTAATGACTTGGCAAAATGATCTAAACACAATATCAAAATCCTAAAGGTAGTCCACAAGACTATAAAGAAATCTAATCTCAAATTATTTTAGAAATGCAACGAAACAAAAGACTAGAAGAAAATATGACCAAATATTAATATTATGGATGGGTTTTATGGGTAATTGAACATGTATCATTTTTGAATCAAAATAAGCAACAAAATGAAATAATATATGGAATAGATGTAGTCATATATAGTTAGCATTCTATACGTTTTTTGTTTTATACACACATACAACACTAATAAAATAAACAGTCATTTCTAAAATAAGTTAAACTTGGGCCAAGCATGGTGGCTCATGCCTCTAATCCCAGCAATTTGGGAGGCCAAGGCAGGCAGATCACTTGAGGTCAGGAGTTCAAGACCAACCTCAACAACATGGCGAAACCCCGTCTCTACTAAAAACACAAAAATTAGCTGGGCGTGGTGGCACGTGCCTATAATTCCAGCTATTTCAGAGGCTGAGGCATGAGAATTCCTTGAACTTGGGAGGCAGAGGTTGCAGCGAGCCAAAGTCGTGCCACTGCACTCTAGCCTGGGTGACAGAGTGAGACTTTCGCTCAAAAAATAAATAAATAAATACAATAAGTTAAAATAATGACAGCTTATGGACACATGGTTCTTCAAAGTGTTTTAAAACTCTTTCAAATACATTATTTATTATTTTATCATCATAGTAATATATGAGACACACCAGATGAAGTATAATTATTTTTAGCAAACAAATGAAAAGAAAAAGAATTCAAATCAACAGGTATCAGGATATAAATAAAATATAAATCAGTGTTTAAGTAAGTTGGAACGTTAAGAAACCTCTTCAAGATCCAATGAGCAGAGTTTAAAGTAAAACACTGGTTTCTATACTTCTTCTGGAGCTTACAAAACAACAAAATACAACAACAACAGAAAACAAAAACACAAGAATCAGGCATATCTCCCACCCATACAATATATTCCAAGCCGGTCTTAAATTCACATTATAAATAATGAAATGGCTATGAGTACATCTTCCATTTCAGTCTAAGTCACAAGCCTTAAGTAAGTTCTTAAAATGTGTTATTTATTCACATCTAAATCCTCTTACCTGCAGCAAGATGTAAGCCTATGATGATCACTATAATGACACCTAGGAAAATGGAGGTGATGATCATCCACAGTTTGCACCTTCCAAACACATTCTTATTACAGAAGCTCCAGGGGCTTTCCTTGTTAGCCTAGAAAGGCAGAGGGAGATTGTGAGGCAGTCATTTTGTTGCAACAGACAGTTCCGAATACCTAGGATGGGCCAGAGACACAGAAATAAAGGCAGCAAGACCCTGACCTCAGGGCAACACTCTACTGAATCAAGTTTACAAAAAGATCAGAGGCAGAACAGAACCTCACCAAGAAGTTAGCAAGAAAATCCTCTGGGGGCTCTGAAGTGGGGAGGATAGGCAGGATTTTGAAAGATGGATTTTTGAAGGCATTCCAAACCCAGGAAAGAGCATCCACAGTGTGGATTCGTAATGGAACCGGCCAGCAGATTAGTCTGCCGATTGGAATGTGGGTTTCAGAGGCAAATAATGAAAGTTAAGATTAGAGAGAGTGAAAGGCTGGGAGCACACTCAGAGGGTGTTGATGGCTGTCCCAGAATAGATTGGACTTAATTGGGTGTGCACTGGTAACCTGAAGGTTTTGAAGCACCAGAGCCGAGTTGAAAATTAAGGGAAAATTATGTGTAGTTTAGAGTGGAAACACCAAGAAAAAGCCACAAGGCTACTGCTGTGGCCTAGGTTCTATGTAAAAAAGGGTTGGGAAAGGAAATGAAAGGACCGATCCAAGAGACAACAGGAAATAAGCTGCAAAGCTGGAGTGAGAAGGCTGGAGTGAGGCAGAGGAGGGGTCAGTGAAAACAAGTACAACTGCTATGGTTTATTGAGCACCAGCGTCATTTCACTTAACCCTAACAGCCCTTCAGGGTGTGCACTAGCCCATTTCAAAGACGCAATTCAGAGAGATGAGCCAGAACCAGTCCCTGCTGTGTGTCTCCACAAAGCTCTCCAACCTTCCCTTTTGTCCACATCACTGTACAGAGCTCCGGCTTATGAGGGTGTCACAGAGCGGCCCCCACCTTACCCTATATGGTCCCATGACTCTTCTACTTCCCACTCCACCGTTAGGTAATTCTTACATGGAGACCATGGGAAACAACAGAATACAATGGGAAAAAAATGTTTCTGTATCTAACACACTTGGATTCCAAACCAAGGTATACCACTTAAAGGCAAGGTGGCTTTAAGCAAGTTACTGAAACTCACAGGCCCCAAAGTCCTCAACTTTAAAATATATAAATAGTAAATGTAGCTCACAGGACTGTTGCAAAAACTAGAGATAATGGACACAAAGCATCTGCTAAACAATTATTGGGAGCTTGGCCAAAGGGTGCAACCGCGCCTCAGTCATTCCTCAGCGTTCGCCATCCCACAAAGCAGCAGCCGGCACTCGAGGAGACTTGCTCCTGACTGACACCTGGCCACCTGGCCTGCTTTCTCTCCCATTCTTTTTTTTTTTTTTTTTTTTTTCTTGAGACGGAGTCTTGCTCTGTCACCCAGGCTGGAGTGCAGTGGCACGATCTCGGCTCACTGCAAGCCCCGCCTCCCGGGTTCACGCCATTCTCCTGCCTCAGCCTCCTGAGTAGCTGGGACTACAGGTGCCTGCCACCACACCCAGCTAATTTTTTGTATATTTAGTAGAGATGGGGTTTCACCGTGTTAGCCAGGATGGTCTCAATCTCCTGACCTCGTGATCCTCCTGCCTCAGCCTCCCAAAGTGCTGGGATTACAGGCATGAGCCACTGTGCCTGGCCTTCTCTCCCATTCTTATTTTGGTGCTGGCCATCAGAAAAGGAAGCGGTCAGTCCACATTTGGACTGTATTTCCAACCTTCTCAATTAGAGGTGCCCAAGCCTGGCTGCATTTCAGAATCACTCGGTAAGGATTTTAACTGACACATACGTAGGCCCCACCTGCGCCTAGTGGACCAGATTGTAAGGGAGGTGGGAGCAGGCCATGACACGCCTCTGATCTGAAGCCTCCCACCTTTCGGGAGTTAAGTCAAATCTCCCCTTTGGTGGAAGCCTCCCTCCCCACCTGCCCTTAGTGAGATCTTCCAACACCTGAGATGTCCACATAGCCCATCTGCTGCTGCCACTGACTGCCCTGTCTGGTTTCAGGTTCAAAATCAAACAGAGCCTGGCCTTATCTTCCTGGGTAAACTGAAACCACATAGAGGAGGGGTGCTCTTAAACTGCCCTGTTGTTATATTCCACACCTGTGCCTTCTACAAGTAATATACATTTAACAATTGTGTGCTGTTTAGTTGTAGAGGCCTCCAGAAATTTTAAGAATGGACTTTGAGAAAATCTGGATGAGGAGACAAATGTTAGATTTCCCAAGTGCACTTTACGCTGACTCTGAGGCCCAGCCTGTCACACGTGCGAGGGGAGCACTTAAAGGCCCTAGGGATATCTTGACAGAGGAAATCCCTCTTGAGTTAAGTGCATTTCTGGAATCCAGGGATAGGGTCACCTCTCATCCCCACTCAAAACCTGCAGAACTGCTTCAAAGCCAGGGGAGGCCACATGGGAAAAAGACATCCCAGTACAAAGAACCTTCAATTTCTCAGGGGACAGAAACATCTCCCCATTTACAGAGCTCCTGAGGACAAAGCCCTGGTGCTATTTTCAGCCTTCATAAAAGGCAGCTGGGACCCATAAAGATTAGCACAAAAGGAAATATCTAGTTTCAAATGAGCCATAGAATGAGTGTCAATGCACCTCCTTGGCCTCTCATGCGTTTACTTATGCTGTCCCTTAGAGATCATAAATTAGGACTCTGGTGGGTTGAAAAAAACCACTAATTACTCTATGACTTCCTGGAGGAACTCAGCTCAAAATTTTACAGCCATCATCTATGGGAAATGCCTCTTCCTGCAGCCTAGTGCCCTCACTGACCTGTCCTCAGCTCTAAGAGCAAGACTGCTGAGCACTATCCCTTACATGATTAATATTCACAGACTTCATGTCATTATAAAATGGTCTGTCACAACAAAAAATAAAAATTAAAAAAATAGCCAGGCATGACGGTTTACACCTGTGGTCCCAGATACTGAGGAGTCTGAGGTGGGAGGATCGCTTGAGCCCAAGAGGTCAAGGCTGCAGTGAGCTATGAGCATACTACTGCACTCCAGCCTGGGCGGCAGGAGTGAGACTCTCTCAAATGAAAAAAAAAAAAAAGCACAGGGAAACTGTCAGACACTCCCAGCCAAACAATAGATTGTACAGTGCTTCTCAGCTGTCTGCACATTAGAATCAGCTGAGGAATTAGTATCTTTTAGAGGTAACCCCCGGAGATTCCAATGTGCCCTGAGGGTGAAGAGCCTGTGATACAGTAGGTGTGTGCTACCTGTGCCATCTGAGTCTTGCCTCAAAACTGGATCATGAAGACACACTGCCTTCTTCACTGGCTTCATCTCTCTTGCCCAAATTCTAGATCGTGAGGAGAGGCCACACATAGATTCTTCTGCAAGGTGCCGTCCAGAGATATTTGCAACTGCATCTTACATTCTATTATTGTTTTACATGGCTTAATAATTTACATTTGCAAACTGCATCTTATATTCTGTGATCGTATCATATGGCTCAAGAATTTTCAGGGCTTTCCTGTGAACATTCCCCAGATATTTACATCCCTCTTTAGATAAAGGTCTAAATACATGACACAGGATCCTGCAACAGTGGCAGGATACCTATCTCTTAGCTCCAAAAAGCTTTTCTTCTTTTCGACTCAATCAGAAGCAGATATTATATAGATCAGGGAAAATTTTCTTACAGGTAGGAAACTCTTCATAATATTCAGTGTGGGATTTAATCCACTTGTTTGATCCAAGCACAAAAGAGCCAGTTGATTCTTGTCCTAAACTGAACAACACGTGGCAATGGAGCTAATTTTTAGCTAGCTCATTGAAATAAATCTTTTTTTTTTTTTTTTTTGAGATGGAGTTTCACTCTTGTTGCCCAGGCTGGAGTGCAGTGGCGTGATCTGGGCTCACCACGACCTCCGCCTCCCAGGTTCAAGCGAGTCTCCTGACTCAGCCTTCCTGAGTAGCGAGGATTACAGGCATGCGCCACCACACCCGGCTAATTTTGTATTTTTTTTAGTAGAGACGGGGTTTCTCCATGTTGGTCAGGCTGGTCTCGAACTCCCAACCTCAGCTGATCTGCCCGCCTTGGCCTCCCAAAGTGCTGAGATTACAGGCGTGAGCCGCTGCACCCGGCCTGAAATAAATCTCACCTGCCTCAAAACTATCAATTTACTGGTTTGTTATTACTCAAATGATGTTGCCATCTCTTAAAATGCCTCTGGGATTTCTATTTGAAAACTGAGCCCCTGTAATGAGCCATAAAAGAAAACCAGCCTCACTCGATTACCCATAATTTCTTTTTCACTTTTGAGCCAGCCATATTGCCATGTTTACAGTGACAGCAGGCAAAGTAGAGTTCAGTGGCTTCCATTCCTTTGTCTCAAGTGCCAAGCACACATTAAGAAAGGCAAAGAAGTTCTTTCTACTGCTGTTGTTCACTCTCCCACCACAGCTCTTCCAAGGAAGAAGAGAGATGTCTTCTTCCCAATCATTCCAGAACTGTTCCTGATTCCTCACCCATCCACCTGCAACTCCATCATTCCAGATGTGATACTCAACTGCTAGCTCACTTAAATTACCTAATTATAAATTACCTAACTTATAGAAATTAGTAATAATTAATAACTTAGGCAACTATAAACAAATGAGTATAAATTATATATGACATATTTAAATTAAATGCTGATAGATAATAGCTAGATAGATAGAATAAATCAACAGAAACAGCATAGGTTTGAGATCTAAAAAACACACGTTCAAGCTTCAGAGGCACCACTGAGTGAACTTGAGGATTTTGGTAACTCCTCTGAGCCTCCCTCAATTTCTTCACTCAGCATCTTCAATCTGACAAACCAGAATACTGACGCCTTCCTCTTAAGTTAGTTGTGATAATTAAATGCATTTATGCATCAAAAGTATTTGTCACAAGACAGTTACTAAACAGGGTTAATGAAAATACATGGACTTCAGCTACATTTCAAAATTAGAAATCTTAATATACAGTTCAAAGAGACCAACACACAAAATTCTTAAGTGTCTGAATCTTGTCTGAATCTTTTTAATGAGCCTATATTTATTGACTTTTCTAACTGAAATACACTTCACTTTATTTTATAGGACAAAAGAGAACGATTAACACATTAGATGAGATTAGTTCAAGGCATTCCTTTAACACACTCCAAGTACTCCTGTAGCCCTTCACCTTTACTCCATCCTGTTACTGAGGACAGCTCTCCTATTGGGTGACCTACAAAGCTAACTTACAAAGAAGTCTAGGGTATCTGTATATACCTTACTAACAAGGACGTCATGAGAACATTAAAGAACCATTGCTACAGGGTAGGTGCTAAACAATTACAGAATACTGATAACCCTGCATGGATTTGGCATGTTCTACCCATCACCTGTTTTCAACAAGGCATTCCCGGGCCTCACAGAAGCCCGAGTAGGCACACATTACCACTACGGGACAGCCTTGCCCCTGGGACACACTTTTTAGTGGCGAAACTGTCACCAGATCTCTGGATTCAGCCCCAAGCTAGGGAGTCTTTAGGGTGTCCGGGTCTATCTAATCTGAGGCAAGTATTTCCAACTCCCATTCCTGGACACCGCCCTGGAGAACTCGTACAGCCAGTTCACAGTTGTGGCCACTTGCACTGGTGACCAGACTATCTTTGTTCAACCTTCATTCTTCTGTGGCATTCATATTTTATTCAGAAATAAGTTTCCAAATTACTTTCCAGAGTACCTATAAAAGCAGACTTTGCAATAGTTCCAGGAATCAATGTAGAACAAAAGCAATGCTTTCAACTTTTGAATTTCCTGCTTATCCCTAAAATCAACAGCTGGGCAGCCAAAAAGTTGGGGGTGGAAGAGTGGGGCCTAGAAAGATCAGGTCGGGGCTCTATATGGGGAGTTCTGTGAACCCGGAAAACCTCAAGCCAATCTTAGGAGTTAATCAGAAGGTGGATGGCTGGGAAGTCAAAGCTCTGATGTTTTACAAGTCTTTGATGAGAGTGAATAATGTTCCAATCATTGCTAGGGTTGAATCAGAAAAGAGCTTGGCCTAAAAATCGCCAGGGACTTCCTTAGGGATTGAGAGGAGGTAAAAGCAAGGTGGGCGAAGTCTCATCCTTCGAGACAAGAACTTTGAAATTATTTTCTTTCAGCTGAGCAGGGCAAGTTCACCTCCCCCCAGCCGCCCCCCCAACCAGCCCGCCCCATCTCTATGCCAGCCCTACCCCTTCTCCCCTTCTGACCGCTTTCTCTCCTCTATGCTCTCCCCTATCTCTCTTCCTGCAGAATCAAATGGCCAGGCTGGGAGAAGGCAGAAAGTGCTTGGCGGATGGTAGGCATGGAAGAAGGCTGGGGGCTGCGGCGAGGTGGGTGGAGGGGAGGGAGAGAAGGGGCAAGGCAGTGAAGGTAAGAGGAGAGCAGAAGAGATTCTGAGAGAAGGAGGATACTCAATTTGTCATTCTCATTCTCCCTACTGGAAAAAAGAAAAACTGAATTAAAAGTTACATAACTTTAAAAAACTACTTCTATCTCCGGGATATCTCTCTGAAGACAGGAGCGGCCACACCTCACCACTAGGATTCCTAAAGCGCTTCGGGTGTCAGAGGTGTTGGAGGACCCCAGGGGCTGGGGAGGGGACTGCTCGGGCCGAAAGGTGTCGCGGTGACTCGGCTCCATTCAGAGCACTCCAGCGCGCCCCACCCTCGCTCGGCGCCGGCGACGCCCCCCTGGCTGGAAACCCAAAACTCACCGGTGCCAGGCCCGGGTCCTACTACTGTCCCGCCGCCGGCAAGTTAGGGCCAGCGCCAAGAGGACCTTACCTCGGCCGGGGGGGCCTCCTCGTTCAAAGAAGGGAAGACTTTGTCGGCACCATTGAGAGGCGTGTGCTCTTCTGGCTGCCGCTCGAGCACCGAGAGCTCCAGCTCGTCTACTGGTGGTGAGGGTTGGGCCGGCTCCATGGGCCGGCAGAGAAAGTCTGAGCGGCTCCGCGGGAGGCCACAGAGCAGGCAGAGTCGAGCGACCTCCCCGCCTCACACTCCACCCACTGGGCGGGGCGCCGCGGACCTCGGGCGGTGGGAGCGGACTGGAGCGGACAAGAGGGGCGAACGGTGAGTGGCGGCCACTCCCTGGATCCCGCCGGGTAAAGCACCCGAGGCCGTGGCTGAGTGGGCTCCAGAGCCGAGGGCTGTTTTTCTGGTTTGTTTAGGGCGCTGCCTGCTATGCCTTTCCCCGCGCCTGCAGATGCAGACCATCTCCGTTTAGGGGCTGCCTGGGTGTCGGGCTGTGGTAAGGAAAGGGTGGGCCCGGCAGCACCGTCCAACGGAGAAAAGTTTACGATCTAACCCTACGACCTCTTGGTTGTTGGGGTTTGCACAGTCCTCGCGGCCTAGCAAAAGTGCATTCATTCAATCAACAAATAACCATGCCTCGTGCCAGCATGGTGCTAGGTTCTGAGTATATGAAGGTGAATAATAAACACCAACCCACTTACTTCCTCGTCAAGTCCAGAGCCAGGCACAGAGACAGTATTGTGTGGTGCTGGGGACAGCGGACTCTAAAACCAGTGTACTTGGGTTATTCTCCACCCAGAGGGTTCCTCACTGTGAGACCTCGGTCTTCATCTCTCTGTGCCAACGTCCTCACCTGGAAAGTTGGTGTAATATTTGTACCCTCCTAATGTAGTTGTTACCAGGATTACAAGGGTTGTTGTAAGCAAAGCACTCAGAACAGTGATTGACACAGCAAGCACTCATAAATGTTGACCATTATTATTTATCTTTGAGAGGAGGGGCCTTACACACACACACACACACACACAATGCACGCACACACACAATCTCCTTGACACCCTATCTGTAGTTCAGAACTTCCGGTTTAGTTAGCATGGAATTATGTTTGTTAAGCACAGCATGGGTTGGGCCAAGGGCCTCAACTCTCAAGCTTCTGTTCCGAATAGTCTTGCGCCTTACTGCTCACCCTCCATGCAACACACACACACAAACACACACACACATACACACACATTAAGACCAGACCATTAACAAGAAGCATATAAATCAGCTCCACTCCAAATATGTTGACTTGAGTCCAAAAGTCTGGCATCTTCAGTGCCTGATGTTGAGACAGCCTAGATATCCTGTCTCCAGTTGTCTGGTGCCTGCTACCAGATCCGCTGAACTTTGGATCCATCCGCCTGCTAAGGAGAGTCTGCAGTGACTCATCTGCTGACCTGCACTGACTTCTGCTCCAACAGGCAGATCCTGCAAGAATCAAGCTGCATTCTCAGCTGGGGTTTTTGACCAGGTTTTTTAACCAAGGAGCAAGGGTTAAGGGAATCAACAAGGAATGGTGAGGTACCCAGGGACTAGCAATACTGAGAAGCCGTTAACACTCTTAGGCCTGAAAGGGATTGGAGACTGATAAAGAACTAGAGCCATTGAAGGGTGTGGGAATTTGCAGGGAGGTCTTGATAGGATCTGTAGTCACAAAAACATGCAGACCTGACTGGAAGCACTGAGACCTCTCAAACTTCTGATCCTCCCCACCCCCATCCTTACCTAGGGTCCAGAAAACTTTTCTCATAGTTCCCTTATTTGACTGCAGGAGTTCATCCTAAATGTGAGATTTTTTTCTCACATCAGATGGATAGTAGCTATCTCCAAGCCTGGTTTCTCCATGCACAGATACCTAAAGCCTCCCTCACTCCCCAGAGAATCAAAAAACAACTGCTCCTGTCTCAAGCACACCCTAAACCACATCTTCTAATGCCTTTTGAGTACTGTTAAGCAAGGTTTATATATTCTGTAATTAGATTTAAATTCATTTCTATAATTCCATATGCCTAACCCTTGTCCTCATGTTACAGTGGAAGGAATATAAGTTCTGAAGGCAGACAGAACTAGGATCAAATTTAGACTCTCACTATCTGTGTGTTCTTGGGCAGGTTGTTTAATGTCTGTTTGTTTTCTTATAAAATGATTCCTACCTAGCAGAGTCAGGAAGATTAAGGTAAAGCATTTATTCCTGTGCCTGAAAAATGAAAGGATCTCAGTAAATGCTCCATTACGTTCCCTGACTGTGTCTTTGTAGCTAATACCCACCCTCCCCCGACCCTTAGCACCCAGCACTAACCCTTGATTCAATATATTTTCTTTTGATAGTGATTTTTCTTCCTGTCCTGTCCTATTTTCCTGATCACTGACACTTGCTGACACCTCCCATATTACCTGAACTACTTAAATACTTATTTGCAACCTGTTCCTGTTCCTGTTAACTGCTAATTTCTTAATCTCCAGACAGCTGACCTAGAATGCAGATGAGAGTCCCAACCCTACCTGAAGACTTTCTTCATCCTGCCAGTTTCACTCCACACTAAGGATTCAGAATAAGTTAGGAAGAGGTGTTTCTCCCTAGAGGTACAACCAAGTTTAAACAATTCTGATGAAAGTCAAGCATCTGTGAATGAGGAACCAAACTCTACCTAGATTTGTTTTTGTAATTCCTTCAGAATTTATTTACATAAGGTTAGCTTTTTAAATGTACTATTATTTCAAAAATAGATTTCTTTAATATAATTTAAAATTATTATTGACTCAATTGCTTTAGGTTGTTTGAAGAGTCCAATTTAAGTAACATTAAAAAATTAAAACATACTTATAATTTGCTGACCAATATAAGATTTTTGATGTTGCTCTTTTGTAATAGTACTTGCTCTTCTTTTTAAATCCTTTTTAGAAGCAAATAATTTCCTAAATGGTTATCATATAAACTGAAAAACAAAGTAACATCATCAGAATGATATCACCAATACACCAAAGCATCTCATTCCCTTCAAATAGGTCTGTGACTCTGGAATACGTGACCCTGGAATACGCAACAGTTTGTTCCTGTGTGTTGTCAGATGGCAAGCAGTACCACTCCAAACATCAGCAACTGGGTCAGCCACTCAAGCTAATCAAGTAGAAAACAATTGAGAAATGGTTGCTTGTGGTGCTTCACTGTGCTATTTTCAAGGCACTGTGAAAGAGGGCATGAGTCCTTACAAATTCTCCCCAATAACATGGCACGTGAAATGCCTCTGTCTTGATTTATGAAGGCCATTTTGCTCTTCTAACAAAACCATTCTTGGGATTTGCCTTACTTCACACCTTTGCAAGAATGAAGTGGATATTCCCACATCATTCAGGTTCTAAATGCATCTTAACATGCAATATCCAAGTAAGTTAGGTTTGTTTTTCAACCTTTTCCCTGCCCCAGCACCGCTAAGGAACATCGTGTACTCACTTTAATACCAGTGAGGGCCTATAGTGGTAGTGCATACATGTGCTTTCAAAAACTCCCTCTGATGAATCTGATAGATCATGCCAGCCCTCCTCCATCCCCTGAGATCACAGACTTATGCAAAGGTTTTCATGTATTTTGTGAAGAGCAATTCTATGCCCTAGAAATGACCATAAAGTAAAAAGTACAACTCACCTTGTATATAGGTCACAGCCATCCAGACAAAATAAATGTAGATTATAAGAACTGTCAGCCTAATTCGCTCTTCTATCCAGTGGATTCAGTAGCCAAGTCCTCCCTTTTGAATTAGTGGTACACTTGGCCCTCTGAACTGCACTATCATATAGCCAGTTTACTGAAAGCTTTGGGGCCCATTCATAGAGGTATTATTAAGATGCTTTATCCTTAATCTGCGGAAACAGTCTTTTAACAAATCAAAGTATGTTCTATGAACTGAAAAATTTATCTGGCCTGGGAGATGACACCTTTTGCTCTCTCTCCTTTTGCTGTTACATGAAGATTTTCTAAGATTCTGTGCATTATTCTATTAATAGACCCTACCTGCTAATAGTATTTTTATTACTCCTTTGACTTTATAACAGGAAAACAAATAATATCACTCTTTTTTCTGTTGTTTTCACTCATTTGGTGGTACTGTCAATTCTGGCTTCTGTTAATGAAAAGAATATTCTGAAATCAAGTATGAAACCTTCTAAATTAAGATAAAATAAATCAAGAACTAAGATACATTGAGAGTATGCTATAGGTTTACAACTATGTAAGGTATTATAAGAGTCTGAAAGTAAAAGAAAGTCTTATCCACTGGGGTTTTAGAAAAGAACCAAAAGCCAGATGATAATATTTCTGAAAAATTTCACTTTCGCAACAATCATTCAAAAATTTCTTTGCCTCTTTTTTTTTTGCTGACCAGCATTACAACAATTTCTTTGAATCTCATATACATGCTTTCGATTCAATTACCATGATGCTTTATTCTGCCATTTAGTAATGGTTGCTGTCAGTTTTGTTGGTTGGTTGATTGGTTTCTCTGTACACATTACCTTGTGCCATGGCTGAAGATGGTCCACTATGATATGGTTAGATAAAACTGGTTTGTAAAGCAACAATATAGGTACTTATTCTGTCGATAACTGAGTTTTGCTTTATTTGCATTTGCAAAGGAGATATTTTGTGCATTTAGTTTCTTGAAAATGCTGAAGGTCAGGTATGTTTTTTATTGGAATTTCTTATTTTAATAAGTCAAATTTGCTCTAATTTTTATAAGTATCTGAACATGAATAGGGACATAAAATAGGGATCCCTGAATGTCTCCCTTATTTTTTTATTTTACTTTAGAGGCTTGGTTCATAACATTACTTTAGGTTTCTTCCATCTCTGAATCAATAGCCTTTTGTACTTAAGAATGAATATAGTTATTTCCTTGGGAAAACTTTTTATGGAACACATATTAATCTTTCAATAAGTATTAAATGTATGCAATTTGACACTTTCAGTTGAAAAAAGTAAGGGACTAATTTTATTATTAAATGTATGCACTTTGACATTTCTAGTTGAAAAAAATGTAAGGGACTCATTTTATTAATAATTATTGCATCATTTTATTTATTTATTTATTTATTGAGATGGAGTCTCGCTGTGTCACCCAGGCTGGAGTGCAGTGGCTGATCTTGGCTCACTGCAAGCTCCGCCTCCCGGGTTCATGCCATTCTCCTGCCTCAGCCTCCCGAGTAGCTGGGACTACAGGCACCTGCCACCACGCCCGGCTAATTTTTTTTTTTTTTTTTTTTTTTTTTAGTAGAGACAGGGTTTCACCATGTTAGCCAGGATGGTCTTGATCTCCTGACCTTGTGATCTGCCTGCCTCGGCCTCCTAAAGTGCTGGGATTGCAGGTGTGAGCCAGCGCACCCAGCCAATTACTGCATCATTTTAAAGTATCTATTTTTAACGTACATCACAGTAAAAATACAACTGGTACAATTACAAAAGAAAAGGGACATATTTATGAATCCAGGGAACAAAGTTTGACACTCTTGTGTAAACACCAGGAAAGTTTGGTCGTCCACATCCATGTCCCCAGCTAACAATGCCAGTCAAAATCCATTTTCCATCACTTTTTCTTCGACAAGATAAAGGTCCACCCGAATCTCCCTACACACACAAAAAAATGTAAGTATAAAGTAAATTGGTCCCATGATCATCAGTTTCATCTTTATTGTATCTAATGAATTGTGTTCAAGAGTCCTCTAATGACATGTTTTTGCTTGGCTAATCACTGTGTAATTTGGGAAGTGTCAAAAACTAATGTGAAACTTCTATCCTTTTATAATTATTATTCCTATAATCAAACAGCTGCATTCATTAGACGAAACATGATTCTTTAGGCTAAGAATAACATTAGAAGATTCTTACCGGAGAAAACAACTCTCACATAGCCCTAAACAAAGAATAAACCTCAGTAATACTAGTGGTGGTGGTGGTGGTGGTAACAGTAGTAGTAGTAGTAGTAGTAGTAGTAGTAGTGGTAGTAGTAGTAGTAGTAGTAGTAGTAGTAGTAGTAGTAGTAGTAAGGGCTAACATTTATTTAGTGCTAGCTATGTGCTAAGAATTGTTTAAAGACATTTAATCCTCACAACAACCTTATGAGGCGTGTTTATCTTGGAAGGTTGACTTCTATCTCTGGGCCATGCAGCTTCAGTGATTAGCTTATAGCCCCATGGAGAAGAAGAGACCTGTTTAGTTAGCCAGGTCCAGTGAAAAAACCCTAACAACTGCTGGTCCACAGTCATCACCAACAAATCACTCTCACTTGAGAGTCCTTTCTGATATCTCAATTCCTCTAAGCAAAGGCTTAAACAATTCAAAGTATAAACATAATTTCCACAGTATTAGTCCTTTAAATTATAATATCTAGGTTTTATTTTCCTATTTTAGAGGGTAGATAATCTTGCAACTTACTCAGAGGCAACGAACTTGCCCATGTATCCAAATTATGATCTTATACCTGATTAGGAAAATTCCAACTAGTAGGGAAACTGGGCTCTTTATTTTAATTGTCACCACATCAACTCTACTAAGTTTAACAAGTAAACACTCGTGGCTGTGTGGAACAGGGCTGTGTAACTGACTAGCTATGGGAAGGACCCAAAATAGAGTACCCTTAGCATAGAGAGGCAAGGGTTCAAATCCCAGCTCAGACATTTACACTTACTAGCTATATGACCTTGGGCAATTTACTTACCCTCTCTGTGCCCAGTTTCCTCTTCTATAAAATGAGGAAAAAAGAATGATTGGAATAAATTTATGTAAAGAACATAGCATGGTGCTTGCCACAAAATAGGAGCTCAGAAGACAGAAGTCATTATTATAGGATGAGTTTTTGTGGCATCATGGCTAAGCTTGTGGAAAGATGAAAGAACAGCTCCCACTGTCCTACTCACCGTCTAAATCAGGAGTGTCCAATCTTTTGGCTTCCCTAAGCCACATTGGAAGAAGAATAATTGTCTTGGGCCACACATAAAATATATGAACACTAATGATAACTAATGAACTAAAAAAAATTGCAAAAAAAAAAACTCATGATGTTTTCAGAAAGTTTATGAATTTGTGTTGGGCTGCATTCAAAGCTGTCCTGGGCTGCATGTGGCCTGTGGGCGTGGGTTGGACAAGTTTGCTGTAAATCGTCTGTTTACTCTTTGGCAATCATGTAGGTAACTGCATAGATTGGAATCTCAGGCTCCGAGAAATGTCACCCCAAAGGTGACTTCCAACTTTACCACTGCCAGGGGCCTACCCAGCGAACTACAAATGAATACTCTTTGTCACCTCTCCATTCCTCCCCTCTTTCCCCAAGCATATGCTTCAAAGGAATGAGTATATAAAATCCTTCAAATTTTAGAAATTAAATGGCAGCTGCTAAGGAAATAGGAAATAAATTGGTTATAAGAAAATTATGGCAGAATGATGAATGCTGACCTCATCCTCTAAATATTGAAGGAAAATACATGGAGCACATTATAGAAAACTGAGTTCTATAGAATAAATTATTTCAACACCTCTCCAAGATCTTAGGCAATTGGATGATAAATAATATCTGAGCAGCTCAGGTGAATTAAGGGAAATACCTGCCCTGGTTATTTCCTGGTGTTATGTAGATTAAATGAGAAAGCATTTATGGAAAGCACAACATGTTAGGCAAGGGAAAGGTACAATGACTTACTTTGCAGGCATCTCTCTTGCCTGACATTATGCCTGCACAGAGCATCCGAGAAGTGATGATCCCGTAGGTGGAAACACAGAGGGTTTGATCAATGAGCTCTACCTCCGCTTGTTGCAGAACAAGGGAGCCTTTATTATCTGCAAAACACATTGGAAGTAGAAATGATGTTAGTGGTAATGGCTACATGTATTCAGGGCTTCATTTGAAAAGTTAACACACATTATCTCCTTTTACCCTCATAGCAGCAATTCTTTGAGGTAAATTCTACTATTATCCTCATTTTGCTGATGAAGAAATTGAGGGCTAGGAGATTAAAGGGCTTGCCCAGTGACACACCGCTAGCAAGTAACACAAGATTCAGACTCAAGGTCTGACTCAATTACTTGAACAACTGTGCCATATTCCTCACCATTTCCCTCCTGTTTTCAGTAGGATGATAAGTCAGCAACAGTTATTACTAATATCTACTATTCAAGAGAGCTCTTTAAATGCAGCAGCATAACTGATATATGGGAGTCCCTGATGAACTGATATATGGTAATGTAATCAAAGCACTGAGCACAGTAACCTATCAAAGTTACAAGTGTTCACACAGTCAGCTGCCTTCCCTCCTTGGGACCCTGAGACTTCAGTGGACCCAAGCTGGTGGTATTACTACTTCCATCACTAAATGAAAGCACTGAGAAGCTGCCTTTGAGAAGCTGCCCACACTTTAGAGTGTCAAAATGAGGCTACAGGGTAAGGTTCAGGAATTACAGATGCTGTATGTGTCCTAAACCCTTGAAAAGGATGGCAAAAGAAGGTGAGGTGATCGAAAGATCAAGGGAAAATATTAGCACTAGGGTTTGGGAATACATTCACAAAGTATTGGATTCTTCCCCTCACTATATATTCAGAATCCCACATTGAATCCTGGACCATGAAAAACCTTGGCAGGGTAGATGTAGGAACTTCCCTACTATACAGCCTGATCTTTACGCATATTGAAAAGATGTCCTCTCCCGTCAGAGGAATTGCAAAAAGGTATCTCCTCTGGGTGGACCAAATCCGAATCCTGGAGGTATAACCTCCAGGCCTGAATTTCTGGTCTAGAAACTAAGGGCAGTCTGAAGTTCAGCCCCCACTCTCATCCCTTGGCCAATTGCACAGGCGTAGGACATACCCACATAGTCTTCCAGACTGTTGCCTATGAGTTGATGTAGTGGGATGTGCATGTGTGTCCTTCCCTCCTTTATAAATGAATCATTTCTTTGAATGAAAAGGGAGGAATTGCTCCTTCTCTAGTGAATAACATAGCATACCCTTCAGAGTTTGAAAAGGGCCCATGACTATCTAGTCCATCCTGCCTTGCTCATACACAGTCCTCTCCCTCTTTATAAGGTGAGCCCTGCTTCTTTTAAAGCAGGTGGATAGCATCATTAAAAAGGAATAACAGTACCCTCCTTCAATCCAACCTTCCAGAGTTGTCAGGAGGTTCAAAGGAGATCATATACACAGATCCTCTCTGTGAACCCTAAAGCACTACATAAACACCTTATCGTCCTCTGCAGGGGAAGGGCATGACCATTCATTCATACACACACCTGCTTCGTGTCTTTGCCCCCAGCCAGTTACCCAGCACTTCTCCCCACTGCGAACTCTCTGGCCAGCAGGAGGAATGCATATTGGCTGAATGAGCTGTTTCAGGGTCTCAGGCCAGGCAATACTGAGCTGTAGCAAAGCAATATCATAATCAAAAGTCTCACTGTTATAGTACTCATGGACCACAATTCTTCTCACTGGGGAGACAAACTTGGCATTCCCCTGAACATATATCCCAAGGTGTGCAGTCCATGGTGTGGGATCCGACAGCCTGATAGAACAGTAATGAAACATAAAGTTAGCAGCTTAAAGAACCACATGTAGTTTGCAAACAAGCACTCTAAAGAGTTGAGGGCTGAAAAAGAAGGGCCTGACTTCCAGGGTGTTATTATAGTCACTGGCTCTGTCCAGGGACTATGGCAGAAAGGATAACTGTGAGCCTGCCTTGTCTCCCTAAAAAAGTATTAGGAGTGGCGAGTAATAGAAAATTCACTCAACAATGTCCTAAGCAAATTCCTGGACATTTTCTTTCCACTAGTATTTCATGAACCACACACAGGTCAAGAATGTTGGTAACTAGAATTAATTTGTTACATTCTTCCTATTCATGCCGACAATGGCATTTGATGGAGAATCCTACTACCAAATTCAAATGATATGAATACCAAGATAGATTAGAAATCAAAGTGTTATAAGCAGGAATTTAATGAAATTCCTTCTGGCAAACTACTGGAAGCCTTAATGATCACTACATTTACTGCTCAACAATGCCCATTCATAGGGTCACCAACTGCCATTCCCATCAGTCTTTCGAGAATCCCAATCTTGACCTCCATGACCTTGCACAAGTCACAGAAGGACTTGTAATCTCCACGTGAAGCGTCCATCTCCATCAGCATAACAATGGGGTAAAAAGTGGGAGTGAAAAAAATGAGGAAGCCCCAAAATTTTGGTCACTAATCTGCTTAGCTGATGTCTCATGAGTGGCAATGGAAACCCAAAGAAATATTAGGGTTAACACATTATTTGGAGCAGTTTCACAGCATTAGAGACTAATGATCAAACAGATGTGAAGCTATCTTAATAATTAACACAAATCCTGTGATTTCTAGGAGAAACAAAGATCCAAACTGTGTAACTTCATTGAAATACTAAAAAAAAAAAAATGCAGAATGAGAAGTGAATGATTTTTTTATGCTAAGATTCAGTAGATTCCAATAGTAAGTTTAAATTTTAAGCGAGGTTATTTTCTAAGATGTCCTCTTACCCTTAGCTGGAAGAGCATCTATCCCATCATAATCCCATTGGTAAAGACAGACAGAGCCCTTCCAAAGCCAATCCTAATAGGCCTCTCCAGGATCCCCCTCCTATATTAAATGGGGATCTCCATTCTCCAGTCACTCTCCAGTGCCCATTTTTCTCCACATTCTCCACACATTCTCTTAAGTTTGCTCCCTCTGAGTTAAAAGCCCTATCTTGTTTTCTCAGCCTTAGTAAAAGCCTATTCATTCTTGATGTTTCCTTTGTGCTCTTTTTTTATACCAATAATACCTTAAAAAAAATGTTTGTCACACATGTGGGATCCAAAAAATGAAAGCTCAATTGAATTGATTGAATGTCCCCAACAGGGATCTGCTTCCCACAATTTGAGGGCAGATATGTTGTCTGTGGCCACAGAGTGCCACTTGAGAGTAAGGACCGTCATGCCCTACCTGTTTCCATGAAAGCAGTGGGCTGCAGAAAGAAGCCACTCCCTGGAGATGACCGAGGCACCACAGTAGGCAGATCCAACAAAGTGGAGGCTGACCTGCCACGGCCAACCCCCCTCCAGGGTGTCTGTGCCTCCGATGATGCGGTGAAGGGTGGAGGAACTCCTGCTGCAGGCTTTGGTGGAGAAAGGGCATGTGATTTAAAGGTAGACTTGGAAGAAAAACTAGAAGTTAAGCCAGTTTTAGTGCTGGCTGGGAACTGACTCACTGGGTAGCAATTTGAAATCTCCTTATCTAGAGGACAGAGAACATGTAACTCTGTCTGAAACCAACACAAACAAACCACTCCCTCCTTCCTGAAGCATGCCCTGACACAGTCTCTATACCACAATGCAGATGAGAGGAGGAGGGGGACCTGCTGTAACAGCTGAACTGACATAAACAGCTGCCTATGGATTTAGATTGTCAGGTAAAGAGGAATGTAAATGAATTGAGAATTTCTTTGAAGTTGTGCTGATGTGACAAAGTATTTGGGAAAAGATTTATAAGACCTGGACAAATGAAAAACTACTGGGAAAACTAGTTATCAGAGCAATTGTTTGCTGGTGTAAATAGTATTAGTAAAGATGTATAATTTACATGTTGCCATATGGCCAATTAGTGGCCACATGACTGATAGGAGCATGTGGGAAATTAGTTATTGAGTCAAACCTGAAGAAAGAAACAGCACTTGATATTGTTCATAACATAAGGCATTATTAACAAGTCATCCACTGCATTCCAGTTTCTATTTATTTTCTCACAGGGTTTTTTATTTAAGATCTTCTCCCTTGATTAAAATTATTAGAAAGTGAAAGTTCTCATTTTAAAAATTTAATTCATTAATGCTGTTATCAAGAAGACAGAATCCATTCCAGAGTTTTTATTTCTGAGAAACAATTTCAGACGCAGTTTGCCAATAGTTACTATTCTTGTTTTGGCTATGGCAACCTCAATCAAGGGAAATACACCAAGAAGGGAATGAAAATATAAAAAACAGGTAAACTGAAGAGGGAATACAGGAACCCAAAGGAATGAATTTCTACTCACTGCAGCCTTCTTCATCACTTCCATCTGGACAATCCACTGTCCCATCACATTTTGCATTTTGTTTCCTAAAGCAAATATCATTGCCACACTTAAAAGTTCTGTTGTTGCAAGGAATACCTAACAATGGACAAAAGAAGAAACAGCTTTTCTTAGCCAGAAACAAACTTGAGTGAATGAGATTTGAATGAATAACTCCAAACCCCATAAAAAATGGTTTAATCACAGAATTAGTATTTGCTGCTCTGGGATAAATGGCAGAGAGAAGTGAAGCAACCTCACAGTGATCTGTTTCTTCACCTAAGAAAAGCCATTTGAAGGCTAGCAGGCATATTTCTTGAGAATCAATCCTATCACCTCTTCTTTCTCCCACAGCAGGTGAGATGTGAAGAAGTATGACATATCAGTGGCTTTAGGCTGCAGCCTCTTTGCTATTACCTTCTCTTATTCTCCAAGAAAACTTTTGAGCAAAAATCACAGCCATGCTCAGTTATTTTATATCAGTAGGAGGCAAAATGGACAGACTTGTGAATTACAACACATTTGTTCACAACCTTGGAGGTTTGTTTCTGCTAGGGTGAGAGTGGAACGTGTTCCATTCCAGTATTTGGCAAGTTCCTCTACATCAGGTTTTCTGTATCCTACAATTCTAAGCATCATTAAAAGCAAGTAAGCAATAAGAATCTGCCAGTATTACAAAAGAAACTACCATCAGAGTGAGCAGGCAACCTACAGAATGGGAGAAAATTTTTGCAATCTACCCATCTGACAAAGGGCTAATCTCCAGAATCTACAAAGAACTCAAACAAATTTACAAGAAAAAAACAGACAACCCCATCAAAAAGTGGGCAAAGGATATGAACAGACACTTCTCAAAAGAAGACATTTATGCAGCCAACAGACACATGAAAAAATGCTCACCATCACTGGTCATCAGAGAAATGCAAATCAAAATTACAATGAGATACCATCTCACCACAGTTAGAATGGCGATCATTAAAAAGTCTGGAAAAGGCCGGGCGTGGTGGCTCATGCCTGTAATCCCAGCACTTTGGGAGGGTGAGGCGGGTGGATTGCCTGTGGTCAGGAGTTCGAGATCAGTGTGGCCAACATGGTGAAACCCCATCTCTACTAAAAATACAAAAAAATTAGCTGGGCATGGTGGTGTGCACAAGTAATCCCAGCTACTTGGGAGGCTGAGGCAGGGGAATTGCTTGAACCCGGGATGTAGAGGTTGCAGTGAGCCCAGACTGTGCCACTGCACTCCAGCCTGGGCAACAGAGCAAGATTCTGTCTCAAAAAAAAAAAAAAAAATCAGGAAACAACAGATGCTGGAGAGGACGTGGAGAAATAGGGACACTTTTACACTGTTGGCGGGAGTGTAAATTAGTTCAACCATTGTGCAAGATGATATGGTGATTCCTCAGGGATCTAGAACTAGAAATACCGTTTGACCCAGCAATCCCATTACTGGGTATATACCCAAAGGATTATAAATCATGCTACTATAAAGACACATGCACACGTATGTCTATTGTGGCACTAGTCACAATAGCAAAGACTTGGAACCAACCCAAATGTCCATAAATGATAGACTGGATTAAGAAAATGTGGCACATATGCCTGGCTTGGCAGGTCCCACGTCCACAGAGCCTTGCTCACTGCTAGCGCAGCAGTCTGAGATCCAACTGCCAGGCAGCAGCCTGGCTGGGGGAGGGGCGTCCACCATTGCTGAGGCTTGAGTAGGTAAACAAAGCAGCCAGGAAGCTCAAACTGGGTGGAGCCCACTGCAGCTCAGCAAGGCCTACTGCCCCTATAGACTCCACTTCTGTGGGCAGGGCATAGCTGAACAAAAGGCAGCATACAACTTCTGAAGACTTAAACGTTCCTCTCTGACAGCTCTAAAGAGAGCAGTGGTTCTCCTGGCATGGCATTTGAGCTCTAAGAACAGACAGACTGCCTCCTCAAGTGGGTCCCTGACCCCTGTGTAGCCTAACTGGGAGACACCTCCCAGTAGGGGCCAACAGATACCTCATATAGGCGGGTGCCCCTCTGGGACGAAGCTTC
This sequence comes from Hylobates moloch, assembly GCF_009828535.3. Classification (NCBI taxonomy): domain Eukaryota; kingdom Metazoa; phylum Chordata; class Mammalia; order Primates; family Hylobatidae; genus Hylobates; species Hylobates moloch. Next base: position 49,737,703 of record NW_026652279.1, read on the forward strand.
CAGAGGAAGGATCAGGCAGCAATATTTGCTGCTCTGCAATATTTGCTGTTCTGCAGCCTCCACTGGTGATACCCAGGCAAACAGGGTCTGGAGTAGACCTCTAGCAAACTCCAACAGACCTGCAGCTGAGGGACCTGACTGTTAGAAGCAAAACAAACAGAAAGGAACAGCATCAACATCAACAAAAGGGACATCTACACCAAAACCCCATCTGTAAGTCACCAACATCAAAGACCAAAGATAGATAAAACTACAAAGATGGGGAGAAACCAGAGCAGAAAAGCTGAAAATTCTAAAAACCAGAGCTCCTCTTCTCCTTCAAAGGAATGCAGCTCCTCACCAGCAATGGAACAAAGCTGGAGGAGAACTACTTTGGCAAGTTGACAGAAGTAGGCTTCAGAAGGTCGGTAATAACAAACTTCGCTGAGCTAAAGGAGCATGTTCAAACCCATCACAAGGAAGCTAAAAACCTTGGAAAAAGATTAGACGAATGGCTAACTGGAATAAACAGTGTAGAGAAGACCTTAAATGACCTGATGGAGCTGAAAACTATGGCACGAGAACTACATGACACATGCACAAGCTTCAGTAGCTGATTCGATCAAGTGGAAGAAAGGGTATCAGTGATTGAAGATTGAATTAATGAAATGAAGTGAGAAAAGAAGTTTAGAGAAAAAGGAATAAAAAGGAATGAACAAAGCCTCCAAGAAATATGGGACTATGTGAAAAGACCAAATCTACGTTTGATTGGTGTACCTGAAAGTGATGGGGAGAATGGAACCAAGTTGGAAAACACTCTTCAGGATATTATCCATGAGAACTTCCCTAACCTAGCAAGGCAGGCCAATATTCAAATTCAGGAAATACACAGAACACCACAAAGATACTCCACAAAAAGAGAAACCCCAAGACACATAATTGTCAGATTTGCCAAGGTTGAAATGAAAGAAAAAATGTTAAGGGCAGCCAGAGACAAAGGTCAGGTTACCCACAAAGGGAAGTCTATCAAATTAACAGCAGATCTCTCAGCAGAAACCCTACAAGCCAGAAAAGAGTGGGGGCCAATATTCAACATTCTTAAAGAAAAAAATTTTCAACCCAGAATTTCATATCCAGCCAAACTAAGCTTCATAAGTGAAGGAGAAATAAATTCCTTTACCGACAAGCAAATGCTGAGAGATTTTGTCACCACTAGACCTGCCTTACAAGAGCTCCTGAAGGAAGAACTAAACATGGAAAGGAACAACTGGTACCAGCCACTGCAAAAACATCTCAAATTGTAAAGACCATTGATGCTATGGAGAAATTGCATCAACTAACAGGCAAAATAACCAGCTAACATCATAATGACAGGATCAAATTCACACATAACAATATTAACCTTAAATGTAAATGGGCTAAATGCCCCAATTAAAAGACACGGACTGGCAAATTGGATAAAGAATGACGAGTTAACAGGTGCAGCACACCAACATGGCACATGTATACATATGTAACAAACCTGCACGTTGTGCACATGTACCCTAGAACTTAAAGTATAATAATAATAAAAAAAAGAGTCAAGACCCATCAGTGTGCTGTATTCAGGAGACTCATCTCATGTGTAGAGACACACATAGGCTCAAAATAAAGGGTTGGAGGAAGATCTACCAAGCAAATGAAAAGCAAAAAAAAAACAGAGGTTGCAATCCTAGTCTCTGATAAAACAGACATTAAACCAACAGAGATCAAAAGAGACAAAGAGGGCCATTACATAATGGTAAAGGAATCAGTTAAACAAGAAGAGCTAACTATCCTAAATATATATGCACCCAATATAGGAGCACCCAGATTCATAAAGCAAGTCTTTAGAGACCTACAAAGAGACTTAGACTCCCACACAATAATAATGGGAGACTTTAACACCCCACTGTCAATATTAGACAGATCAACAAGACAGAAGGTTAACAAAGATATCCAGGACTTGAACTCAGCTCTGCACCAAGCAGACCTAATAGACATCTACAAAACTCTCCACCCCAAATCAACAGAATATATATTCTTATCAGCACCACATCACACTTATGTAAAATTGACCACATAATTGGAAGGAAAGCACTCCTCAGCAAATGTAAAAGAACAGAAATCACAACAAACTGTCTCTCATAGACCACAGTGCAATCGAATCAAAACTCAGGATTAAAAAACGCATTCAAAACCACACAACTTCATGGAAACTGAACAACCTGCTCCTGAATGACTAATGGGTAAATAACAAAATGAAGGCAGAAATAAAGATGTTCTTTGAAACCAATGAGAACAAAGATGCAATGTACCAGAATCTCTGGGACACATTTAAAGCAGTGTGTAGAGGGAAATTTGTTGCACTAAATGCCCACAAGAGAAAGCAGAAAAGATCTAAAATCAACACTGTAACATCACAATTAAAAGAACTAGAGAAGCAAGAGCAAACAAATTCAAAAGCTAGCAGAAGGCAGGAAATAACTAAAATCAGAGCAGAGCTGAAAGAGATAGAGACACAAAAAAACCCTTCAAAAAAAATCAATGAGTCTGAGAGCTGGTTTTCTGAAATGATCGACAAAATTGATAGACCACTAGCAAGATTAATAAAGAAGAAAAGAGAGAAGAATCAAATAGACTCAATAAAAAAATGATAAGGGGGATATCACCACCAATCCCACAGAAATACAAACTGCATCAGAGAATACTATAAACACCTCTATGCAAATAAACTAGAAAATCTAGAAGACATGGGTAAATTCCTGGACACATACACCCTCTCAAGACTAAACCAGGAAGAAGTTGAATCTCTGAATAGACCAATAACAGGCTCTGAAACTGAGGCAACACTTAATAGCCTACCAACCAAAAAAATTCCAGGACCAGACGGATTCACAGCCGAATTCTATCAGAGGCACAAAGAGGAGCTGGTACCATTCCTTCTGAAACTATTCCAATCAATAGAAAAAGAGGGAATCCTCCCTAACTTATTTTATGAGGCCAGCATCATCCTGATACCAAAGCCTGTCAGAGACACAACAAAAAAAGAGAATTTTAGACCAATACCCTTGATGAACATTGATGCAAAAATCCTCAATAAAACACACTGGCAAACCAAATCCAGCAGCACATGAAAAAGCTTATCCACCATGATCAATTTGGCTTCATTTTGGGACACAAGGCTGGTTCAACATACACAAATCAATAAACGTAATCCATCACGTAGACAGAACCAATGACAAAAACCTCATGATTATCTCAATAGATGCAGAAAAGGCCTTTGACAAAATTCAACAGCCCTTCATGCTAAAAACTATCAATGAACTAGGTATTGATGGAACGTATCTCAAACTAATAAGAGCTATTTATGACAAACCCACAGCCAATATCATACTGAATGGGTAAAAATTGGAAGCATTCCCTTTGAAAACCGGCACAAGACAAGGATGTGCTCTCTCACCACTCCTATTCAACATAGTGTTGGAAGTTCTGGCCAGGGCAATCAGGCAGGAGAAAGAAATAAAGGGTATTCAATTAGGAAAAGAGGAAGTCAAATTGTCCCTGTTTGCAGATGACATGATTGTATATTTACAAAACCCCATCGTCTCAGCCCAAAATCTCCTTAAGCTGATAAGCAACTTCAGCAGTCTCAGGATATAAAATCAATGTACAAAAATCACAAGCATCCTTATACACCAATAACAGACAAACAGAGAGCCAAATCATGGGAGAACTCCCATTCACAATTGCTACAAAGAGAATAAAATACCTAGGAATCCAGCTTACAAGGGATGTGAAGGACCTCTTCAAGGAGAACTACAAACCACTGCTCAACGAAGTAAAAGAGGACACAAACAAATGGAAAAACATTCCATGCTCATAGATAGGAAGAATCAATATCGTGAAAATGGCCATACTGCTGAAGGTAATTTATAGATTCAATGCCATCCTCATCAAGCTACCAATGACTTTCTTCACAGAATTGGAAAACACTACTTTAAGTTCATATGGAACCAAAAAAGAGCCCTCATTGCCAAGACAATCCTAAGCCAAAAGCACAAAGCTGGAGGCATCATGCTACCTGATGTCAAATTATACTACAAGGTTACAGTAACCAAAACAGCATGGTGCCGGTACCAAAACAGATATATAGAGCAATGGAACAGAACAGAGACCTCAGAAATAACACCACACGTGTATAACCATCTGATCTTTGACAAACCTGACAAAAACAAGAAATGGGGAAAGGATTCCCTATTTAATAAATGGTGGTGGAAAAACTGGCTAGCCATATGCAGAAAGCTCAAAGTGGATCCCTTCCTACACCTTATACAAAAATTAATTCCAGATGGATTAAAGACTTAAATGTTAGACCTAAAACCATAAAATCCCTAGAAGAAAACCTAGGCAATACCATTCAGGACATAGGCATGGGCAAGGACTTCATGACTAAAACACCAAAAGCAATGGCAACAAAAGCCAAAATAGACAAATGGGATCCAATTAAACTAAAGAGCTTCTGCATGGCAAAAGAAACTACCATCAGAGTGAACAGGCAACCTACAGAATGGGAGAAAACGTTTGCAATCTGCCCATTTCACAAAGGGCAATTCTCCAGAATCTACAAAGAACTCAAACAAATTTACAAGAAAAAAACAAGCAACCCCATCAAAAAGTGGGCAAAGGATATGAACAGACACTTCTCAAAAGAAGACATTTATGCAGCCAACAGACACATGAAAAAATGCTCGTCATCACTGGTCATCAGAGAAATGAAAATCAAAACCACAATGAGATACCATCTCACGCCAGTCAGAATGGTGATCATTAAAAAGTCAGGAAACAACAGGTGCTGGAGAGAATGTAGAGAAATAGGAATGCTTTTACACTGTTGGTGGGAGTGTAAACTAGTTCAACCATTGTGGAAGACAGTGTGGCAATTCCTCAAGGATCTAGAACTACAAATACCATTTGACCCAGCAATCCCATTACTGGGTATATACCCAAAGGATTATAAATCATGCCACTATAAAGACACATACACACGTATGTTTACTGCAGCACTATTCACAATAGCAAAGACTTGGAACCAACCCAAATATCCATCAATGATAGACTGGATTAAGAAAATGTGGCACATATACACCATAGAATACGATGCAGCCATAAAAAAGGATGAGTTCATGTCCTTTGCAGGGACATGGATGAAGCTGGAAACCATCACTCTCAGCAAACTATCACAAGGAGAGAAAACCAAACACTGCATGTTCTCACTCATAGGTGGGAATTGAACAATGAGAACACTTGGACACAGGGTGGGGCACATCACACACCAGGGCCTGTCAGGGGGTGAGGGCCTTGGGGAGGGATAGCATTAGGAGAAATACCTAATGTAAATGACGAGTTGATGGGTACAGCAAACCAACACGGCACAAGTATACCTATGTAACAAACCTGCATGTTGTGCACATGTACCCTAGAATTAAAGTATAATAATTTTAAAAAAAGAAAAAACAGTGTTTTTTACACTAAAATAAAAATTTTTTTAATTGAAAAAAAAAAAAAGAGAATCTGCCAGTATTCACACATGAACACACACACACACACACACACACTCACACACATACACACATTCCACCCCATTTAGAGTGACCAACTGTCCCTATTTGTCCCCATGGGACTAAAGGGGTTCCCAAGACAAGGGGCTTTCAGTGCTAAAACTGGAAAAGTTCCAGAGAAACTGGGACAAGTTGATTGCCCTAACCCCTAACCCATCAGAGGTATTTTTGTCCTGATTTAGAAGAGTTTCATAGGAGGAACAGCAGGGCACAGAGGACTCTCCCTCACTTTGAGTGCAGTTTTGCTCATCCCGGCCATTCTCACAGTCCCTGAAGCCATCACAGATGAGAGGGCCATGCTGCCTGAAGGAGCTGGTATTGCAGCCAGGTTGAGGGCTCACTAGAATAAAAAATAAAAACAGAAAGTTCATGAGCCTGAGATACCAGCTGGGTTCTCTGATGATCAGCAGTGCCAGTCTCAAGGTACAAATCATTAGGATGACCTATAAAACAAAAAGTGTATTTTCCTCAAAACTGACGCTTCCATGAGGAAAAGTAGGTGTTTAAACTTTGGTGTAATTTCTAGCACTTGTTTTGTCAGATCTGATTTTTGCTTTTGTATAAACGTGTTAAACTCTGGTGGCTTGTTTATTTAGTTACAATTAAATGCATCATAGTAATTTATTTTAAGGGAGATAAAAATCATAAGCTGTGATTTAAATCAAACTCATCTACCTTCTGAAGCAAAATAGGAGTGTCCTGAGATTGGAGGTTTTGTCTTCTTGATCTCCGTACCTCAAGCCCCTGAACAAATAGTGGTTGTTTACTCAAGGTTTGTTGAATGAATTAATGAATGTGAGATCTTAAAGGATAACAGACTTTGGGTTTATGTGGCCCTGTGGTCTCTTTGGAATTATTTTGTCTGATGAGATCAATTTCTGGAATTAGGAAATATTCATGTATATCTATCATGTTTTTCCTCTTTGGAATACTTTCATGAATTGCCTTTAGACCAGCAACAAGTACAAGCAAGCAAATTTAGGAGGTATGATTCCTTAGACATTTCCGGTTTTGTGAATAGTTATCAGTTTTGCTATCTGCACCTGTTTTTTCAGAGCTATCTCTTGTGAGGGCAGGTAGGAGGATATTGCTGCCCTAAAATTGTTCATTAGGTCCCTGAGTATACCTAGTGGACACTTAGAAAATAGCTCCAAAAAATGGCACAATGAGGAATAACGATTACCAAAAAATAGCCCTTATTATAAATTAACAATAATCATTTTTGTTTGGAGAATCAGCACAAAAAATAATAATGTAAAAAAACCTGTCATTATATAATGATCAGTATTTATTTTCTTAAGAAATAGAACACTATAGATTTAAATAATCAATGAACCATAAGCTAAGACAAATTTTGTGTTTTGTTTTGTCAATTAAAAAATAATGTATAAACTAGGCACGGTGGCTCGTGCCTGTAATCCCAGCACTTTGGGAAGCCAAGGTGGGAGGACTGCTTCAGGTCAGGAGTTTTAGACTGGCTTGGGCAACACAGTGAGACCCCATCTGTATGAAAAGTAAAAAAAAGTTAGTGGCATCGGTGGTGTGCGCCTGTATTCCCAGCTACTCAGGAGGCTGAGTGGGAAGGATCCCTTGAGCCTAGGAGTTCGAGGCTGCAGTGAGCTATGATCACACCACTGCTCTCCAGCCTGGATGGCAGAGCAATACCTTGTCTCTAAAAAAATAAATAAATAAAGTATATAGTCACAAGTTATTTTTCATTAATATAATTTTTCACAGTTAGATACAGCATATTAACTATATTTTTCCAAGAATATAAAAAAGATTAAATAGCATCATCATTGTAACTGGATTTGATTTAAACACTCTGGACCTTCAGGAGAAAATGCTGCCAATGGTGTCACATAGTCCAGTGAATTGTCCTTCCCATATTGCTCCCTGAAACTAGAGATGGATTCAGGAATGAGGTACAAATAGTCATGAAAAATTAAGACAGAGATTCTCCACCCAAAATAAGAATATCCAGTTACCCCACACCTTAGTCATCACCAATGTGATGTCAGTACAAATTGTACAGGTTAGAAAAATAACAACAGAACTTTTTCTTTCATGGGGCTGGCTGCAGTGGCTCATGCCTGTAATCTCAACACTTTGGGAGGCCGAGGCGGTCAGAATGCTTGAGGCCAGGAGTTTGACACCAGCCTGGGCAGCAAAGTGAGACATTGTCTCTAATAAAAATCTTTTAAAAATTAGTGAGACATGGTGGTGCACACCTGTGTTGCTGCTCTCCCCTCTTTTCCTTTTGCCACTGCCATGACTAGCCCACTGGCTCAATAAGGAAAAGAGCCATAAAAAATCGAGCTGATTCCAATCTTGGAAGAACCAAGCTCAGGAGGACCCAATGCTTGAAGCAGAGCCACCCATATGAGCCCAGCCTAGATTAGTCAGATCCCAGAAAATCCACAGATGAAGAATAAATGATTGTTTAAGCCACTGGGTTTTGGGGTAGTTGATTATGCAGTAATAGATAATAACTACAAAGACTAAGGATATATACCAGCAGCAATCATGGTCCTGAGAAGTTACTTATTCCATAAGAAAGTCATATTAAAAAGTTTGAATACCCACCGCAAAACAGTTCATCACTTTCATCAAAGCAGTCATTTACTCCATCACAACGCTGGGCCTGAGGGACACATAAACCGGAGGAGCATCTAAAAGATCCAATAGGGCAGGCTACGGACAACAAAAAGTAGAAAATCTTGGATAAATCCCTGAAATCACTAGACCACATTAGCAAAGAAATTTAAAGTGTGAAGTGGTTAGGGAGTTGGCAGGGTAGCAGTAATAATTATATAGTGTCTCCATCAAATGAAGGCTGCCAGTCATTGAAAGACAAAAAAGCAGAACATAGAAGAGCAAAGAAGAAAGCAGTGTCCACTTGGAGCTCTCGGTGAGTACTGCATTCAGGTCATATGCACAAGCAAATTTCTACCATCTCCATAGTCTAGTCTCAGCTGGATGACTTTGTCATATACCTGAAGAGTGTGACAGTTGGGACATACCTAAGGGAGCCTAGCATTCCTAATGTGGAGTCTTTAGACAGCCGTAGAGAATATTAAATTGACTTCTGGTGTCCCTGAATCTTCTGTGATCAGATGAGTTATTCTGTATGTCTTAAATTACATTTTCAAGTGAGCTGTGCTCCAAAACATATTAGTAACCACTGCTCTTATCACGTTGGACCTAGAGAGATTACTTACTGGCCTCGAATCCAGACTCCTGCCCCCTACCTCCCTGTCCATTTGTCTTTCCTCTTCAACCAGGCTTCTGATTAATGGTCCATTCCCTGATTCAAGATTCATTCCTAATCTTGAATCATTCATCCAGAGTTCATAGGTAAACATTAGAGAAATAATGAATCCTTCTTCCCCTTGTGCAAAAGAATGGGGGAAAGTGTATAGTCGAGTCAAACACTATTTCAATGGCACATGATGGAATGGATGAGATGCTGGAAAATAGTTATGGTTTGAAGAAACAATTAAAAATAAGACAGCTTGCTTTATCTACCTGTGACTCTGCTGGAAACTAATACTCTGATATTCAGGATGTAATATTCTGAATCTAGAAGAAGGTCTATTAGAGATTGGCAAAGAAGGACATGGTCTAAAGAAATGTTCTCTCAAGTCATATCCCTGTGGACTCCTCAGTGGGCAATCTTTACTTTTTCCCTCTTAAGATGGGTCAAAGATTTCCTGAGCATGTCATTACCCACTCTCTGTAGTTCTAATGACTTCCCTCACACATTGCCTTCTCTGATGAGCACTTCCTGGCCACTCTTCCAGTAGTTTTCAGTATGAATTTCAAACTCAACATTCTGAGGGCTGATATTTGAACTCCCTCCACCAAACAGCTCTTCCTGTGCAAACACAGGCCAAAGTGAGTAACAAGTGTTGGCTTTGGATCCACTACATGTTGGTGTAAACATCATATTTACAGAGAATGATGGCTAGCAAGAACTACAAACCAATACATGTTTTGTCTTTAAGGAATAATGTGAGAAATTATTTTTCAACTATAAATCAGTAATATTAAAAAGTTTTATTATTTCTTTAATAATTCAAAGTATAGTAGTAATAAATATGTAATCTTATATATTTGTTATATTTATTTGTATTTTATATTTATTATTTATTATAAAAATAAGTATGTAAAAGGAAATAGCAGAAATAAAGCAGTATTCGTTTCTTAAATTCTCATGGTTTAGAATTATAAAATGTTATCTTCTACGTAAGTATTAAGTTTTCCTAAGGAGGTGATCTCAGGCTTACGTTGACTGATGTTGTAACTGCCATATTCTACCAAAAGTGGCTTGTCTGAAAGCCTTGAACTGCACTGGAGCTGAATGTGAACCAGAGGGCTGGGCACTCGAAAAATTGTCTGATGATCCATGTAGGAGCCACAGTACCTGAGGAGACAAGAGTCGGGGAGAACACACAGTTTGAGGTTCTGTTGACTGAATTCCTATTCATGGTGAATTCTCTAATACTTTGGTCATTTGGTTTTCACAAACAGAGATGGGTATGGCAGAGCCAATGGTAGTTATTCATTCTAGGCCATGTGACTGTGATCAAGTAACTTCTGCCCTCTTTATTTTCTCCTCTGCTTAATGGAACAATAATAGTACCATTGACCTGTTGCTTTCCTCACCATCACTTATGATCCAAAGAAATATGGATTTAATTCTCCTAGTTTTCTCTCCTTTTACAATGTGAAAACCTGTGTAACATAAGAATTGCCTGCTTTTGTCAACAAGCCTCTCTGCCAAGCAAAGTGGAGTTCATTCATTCAGGTTGAAAATATGCAAAGAATTCCAGCAAGACTAAAAGCAAAAGACAACATTATTTCAATCTAAATTGAAATCTGACATGCACATAAGGGCTTGTCCTTGGCAAAATTTCAAAGAATTAATGTCTGTCTCCAATATTTCCCTACCTTGATTTTTTTTTTTACCTCTCATCACCTAATGCCCCCCAGTATCCTTTTGAGAAAATATCCCTCCTGTTAATAATTCTCACTACATTAGCACTGTGGTTAGTGGAGCATACAATATTATTATATTGCAGGCCCATAAGTTAGTCCACCACCCTGTGTAGATGAGGCTCTTCCCACAGAGAAACCCGCAAGATCTTGATGGGAGACAGCAGACACAAGGCTTAGGGGTAATTGTTGTGGGAAGTCAGGGACCCCAAACGGAGGGACCGGCTGAAGCCATGGCAGAAGAATGTGGATTGTGAAGATTTCATGGACATTTATTAGTTCCCCAGATTAATACTTTTATAATTTCTTATGCCTGTCTTTACTGCAATCTCTAAACATAAATTGTGAAGATTTCATGGACACTTATCACTTCCCCAATCAATACCCTTGTGATTTCCTATGCCTGTCTTTACTTTAATCTCTTAATCCCATCATTTTAGTAAGCTGAGGAGGATGTCTGTCACCTCAGGACCCTGTGATGATTGCGTTAACTGCACAAATTGTTTGTAGAGCACGTATGTTTGAACAATATGAAATCTGGGCACCTTGGAAAAAGAACAGGATAACAGCAATGTTCAGGGAACAAGAGAGATAACCTTAAACTCTGACCGCTGGTGAGCTGGGTGGAACAGAGCCATATTTCTCTTCTTTCAAAAGCAAATGGGAGAAATATCACTGAATTCTTTTTCTCAGCAAGGAACATCCCTGAGAAAGAGAATGCGCCTCTAAGGGTGGGCCTCTAAAATGGCCCCCTTGGGTGTGGCCATCTTCTATGGTTGAGACTGTAGGGATGAAATAAGCCCCAGTCTCCCATAGCACTCCCAGGCTTATCAGGATGAGGAAATTCCCGCCTAATAAATTTTTGGTCAGACCGGTTGTCTGCTCTCAAATCCTGTCTCCTGATAAGATGTTATCAATGACAATGCGTGCTAACTTCATTAGCAATTTTAATTTCGCCCTTGTCCTGTGGTCCTGTGATCTCGCCCTGTCTCCATTTGCCTTGTGATATTCTATTACCTTGTGAAGCACGTGATCTCTGTGACCCACACCCTATTCATACACTCCCTCCCCTTTTGAAAATCACTAATAAAAACTTGCTGGTTTTGCGGCTTGTGGGGCATCACAGAGTCTACCGACACGTGATGTCTCCCCCAGACGCCCAGCTTTAAAATTTCTCTCTTTTGTACTCTGTCCCTTTATTTCTCAACCCAGCCAATGCTTAGGGAAAATAGAAAAGAACAGACGTGACTATCGGGGGCAGGTTCCCCGATAGGTAATGACCTCCACTGGAACCTGTGATGCCAATTACTCTAGGCCCCTAAAGCACTTGGGAAACAGGCATCTTCCATGGATCAGACGCTGGCATTCAGGAGCACAGATAACCTATGATTTTAAGGATTAAAGGAGGAAAGCATTCACGTGTTTTTCAGGAAGAGTCTTTCGCAGTTGGCTGAAGCACAAGAACTGATAACCTGTTAGACCAACTCCTGAGGTATGAGGAAGAGATGGCAAGTGCAGATGTCCTTCTGGCTAACTGGGAGCCAGGGTCTGAGAGGCACCTGAAAGCCAAGCCATGCCAAACTTTTGCAGTCAGAGTTGGCCATCTTGAGATCAGAATCTTGTGCTCTTAAAAACATGCTGATTATGTTATCTGAATCTCATAGTGATTTTCTTTGTGCTCACCATTAACATTTAGTAGAGTTTCCTTGCAAAGATGAGCCTTGCTAGGCATGTTAAGGGGAATCAAGAGGAAAGAGATCATACGCTTGGGTTGGAGTTTAAAGGGGGAGAGTATGCAATGGGGAATAATGGTGGCTTATGAAATGAAAGTTTTAAAACTGAGAAACAGGAGAAAGCCAGCAAGAGTCAGTTCATATAGACAGACACATGACAAGTGAGGAAACTAAGACATAAAGACGTGAAATAACTTGCTGAAGTTCAAATAGCAAGTAAGTAAAACCAAGATTTGGATGCCAATTGGCCTGATGCTAAACTCTAGCACACCAAAGCAGTTCTGTCCTGCTAAATCTTTGTAAAAAGGCTATCCATTTCTTAGGGGTTCATATACCGCAGTCCAGCTGCCCTGAGCATTCACACCTCACCCCCAGGCTGTCTAGAGGAGATCATTAGGCTTCTTCCAGTCAGGATTACTTTTTCCTCCTTCCCCATTATAGGCTCAATTTCCTTAGGCTAACTGCTCAGCAAGGTATCTAGTTAGCACAATTAGAGCTTTTCCTTTTTAGAGGAAAAGTACTTGATAATGTGAAGCGCTGGCATTTTAAATCCTTAGGGTAAGGAAGCATCAAATGAATCTGATAGGATTTCAGCCAGCCCACAAGCCTAGTGAAGAACTGGCCCTTTAGGAAAGGATGGGGCTGAGAGAGCTTTCCTGGTATTGCTTGGGAGCAGATCCTGCTCCTACTTAGGCAGCAGTAAACACATCCCCGGTCATTGTTGTGATTTAGGGATAAAATAGCCCCTCATTTTCAAAGTGCAGCTCTGTCATAGGCTTACACCTTCACAAAAGATTTGTAAAGATTTGTTTTCTGGATCTCTATTTTAATTAAATACCAAAATGCAGTATCTTTAAAGCCTTGGGGGCACGTTCTATAATATTTATCCAACAAGTGTCATTTCAAAAACAATCTTATTATTCATATTAATAATAGCTAGTATTTTTTGCTTTGTGGTATACATGATTTCGTAAATGCAAACCAAAAAACAAACAAGAAAAAACTTATTAAGAATCATTACCTCATTTCACCAACCAAAACTCAAAGAAGTTAAATAATTTTCCCTAGTTAAAGTAGCTACTAAATGATAGAGCTGGAACTTGAACCCAGGTCTTCTGACTCCCACAAAATAGAGCCTCGATTCAATTACACTCCCCAAAATAATACAGTCTGCATTTTAATAATGAATCCAAGAATGTCCTTAAATTTGATAAAGCCTATTCCAATGAAGACAGGACCAGTTATTTTGCAAGTAGTCTGTCTAAAGGAATTGAAAGAAGTTTGTTCTGAAAAAGCACTTAGAAAGGAAAGGTTTCACTCATAGAATAACAATGAGCAAAGAAGTAGCAGGCAAATCCTTTAACTTAATAGAATTCTCTGAAAGTGAACTAAGAAGCTATTCTGTGGTCAAGACAGGGCATCCTGTATTTTTGAAAACCTATTGAGGGGCTGGGTGTGGTGGCTCATGCCTGTAACCCTGGAACTTTGGGAGGCTGAAGAAGGTGGATCACTTGAGGTCAGGAGTTTGACACCAGCCTGGCCAACATGGCAAAACCCCATCTCTACTAAAACGACAAAAATTAGCCAGGTATGGTGGTGTGTGCCTGTAGTCCCAGCTACTTGGGAGGCTGAGGCAGGAGAATCGCTTGAACCCAGGAGGCAGAGGTTGCAGTGAGCCAAGATCGCACAACAGCACTCCAGCCTGGGTGACAGAGCAAAACTCTGTCTCAAAAAAATAAAGATTAAAAAAAAATTTTTAAAAAAGTATTTAATTCGGTGCCTATTTAATCTGTCAACAACAACAATTAAGGGACAAATTAAGAGTGAGAGTGAGCACCTAGTACATTGGTTCTAGAGCCAAGTAGATTGGTTCTACCCCTAAGCCCCTAGATTTCTGATTAGCTTCAACCCATTTCCCAGTCTCAGGATCCAGCCATGCCAACTGAGACTTTCCAACCACACAGAATTGGTCAATGGTCTCTAACATTTTTTTCCAGCAGAATCCCAATTTATTATTTTCCCCCATGGATCCAGGATTTGAAAAACTCATCTGCCAAATACTCCTGTGAAGTGTGGAGTATACATTTCTATAGCCCAGCAGCAGGGAGCAGTGGTGGGGCAGGAGCCCTAAGACATGGGTTTGAATCCTGCCTCCATCACTCATGAGCTGCATGGCCTTGAGCAAGTTACGTAACTCCTATATCCCTCAGTTTCCCTAACTGTAAATGGTAAAGCGCAAACTCTTTCAGGACAAGGAACACACAGCTATGAACTTTTCATCAGATGCCTCACATATGAAAATCACTTACATGTGCTCATTAATTTCCCACCATCCATGCTCACAGCCTTTCATACTCTTCTTGGTTATTGAATAGTTATAGAATTTCAGTGCTATGCCAAGAGTTGATAGAGAAGTCTGTGAAAATAAACATTAAGTCAGAAAAAAAATGCTTCAATCAAAGGATATATTTACTTATTCCCTTGGTTTGTTGTTTTAAGGCCATTCTACTCCTTGTGCCCTGTGGCCCTTAGTGGGGTAAACCAGTTCTCCTGAACAAAGCGGGATAAGGAGGAGAGAGTTCTGAAGAAGGAAGCAGGCAGCCATGTATTCAGGGAGCAGCTGCTGGGTCCCAAGTGGAGCGGGGTGACTTGAGACTTATCAGCATCTCTGGGTTTCAGTTTCTCCCTGTTAGTGTGAACTTAACTTTAATAACACCCACTTGTTAATGAGTGTAAACACCTTCCTCTTTTGATATACATATGACACAGCTGATTTAAAGCATCATTCAGATTCTTTAGAGAAAGGAGAAATGAATCAGCCTCCTCTTCATATTAAATTCAGTATTTCCGAAGGCTGTTAGTGAGTCACCCCTAGATCTTCTCGGAAGACGTCAAAAGAGAAAGCTGCCTACGTGTATAAGCAAACACGTGTGTGTGTGTGCACATGCACCACACCACTCCATACACACACACACACACACACACACACACACTATGCAACTGACTTTTTTGTTGCATTTTGTGGTATACATCTGTATTATGTCTGATATAACAAAGTTTTCGTTTTGATTTTCACTTTGACCCAGGAATTATTTAAGGAATTTTTACATGTAAGAGAGTCAAATTTGGGTTCACCCATTTTTAAGCTTTCTAATTCTTAGTTGAATAAGAGTATCATTTCACTGGGCGCGGTGGCTCACGCCTGTGATCCCAGCACTTTGGGAGGCCGAGGCGGGCAGATCACGAGGTCAGGAGATCGAGACCATCCTGGTTAACACGGTGAAACTCCGTCTCTACTAAAAATACAAAAAATTAGCCAGGCATGGTGGTGGGCGCCTGTAGTCCCAGCTACTCGGGAGGCTGAGACAGAAGAATGGTGTGAACCCGGGAGGCAGAGTTTGCAGTGAGCCGAGATCACGCCGCTACACTCCAGCCTGGGTGACAGAGTGAGACTCCGTCTCCAAAAAAAAAAAGAATATCATTTATAGTGCCTTAAATTTTTTAAATTTTGTGGTCAAATTTATGAATGCTTCATGGTCACTTTAAAACAGGAGTAGTCTGCATATATATGATATGAAACTCATCTGTGTGATATTCAATATTTAATATCCTGCTTTGCCTTATTTATTGTCCTCCACTATCTCTGTCATGAATGAAGAGACTTAAAATTCCTTATTTAAGCATTGCTCACTTCTTTGCTTATGTTTTTTTACTTTTTTTATAAAATACTTTTTATAGAGACAGAGTTTCACCACATTGCCCAGGCTGGTCTCGAAATCCTGGGCTCCAGTGATCCACCCACCTCAGCCTCCAAAACTGTTGGGATTATAAGCATGAGCACTGTGCCTAGCTGGCATTGCCCACTTCTCTCTTTGTATTTCCACTTGTTTTTGATTTATGAGTATCACTGCTGTTTTGTTTGCTGCATAAACAATTGACGTAATCAGATCTTGTGGATCATCGTCTTCATCATTATAGATTGCTTTTTGTCTTGTACTTGCAAATCAGGGATATCGTTGCCCTGATTTCAGTGTTGCCTGGTACTAAGATTGTGAACTCTGCTTTTTGTTGTTTATACTTGCCTGATACATTGTCCATCCTTTTTGTTCAGCCTTATTGAGTTGCTTTTTAGTTCATTTTGTCTTTTGAAAATAACATAAAGTTCAGTTTTAGGTAATACTTTGTAATTCAATTTTATTGTCTTTTTCTTTAGATGAATTTTACCCATTACTTGTATTGCTCTGAAAGACGTTTGGTTTTAGTTATGTCATCGCATTATATGTTATGCTGTGTGTGTGTGTGTGTGTGTGTGTGTGTGTGTGTGTGTGTGTCTGCGCAAGTGTTTGCTTGTTTCCAATGTGCATTTGAATAGAGTAAACCACCACCCCTCACCACCTACCTTTGAGGGAGAATGAATCAGGCACTTTATGTTTCTCACTTAAACATCACAACAGCCCTGTTGTGCAGGTAGTGTGAATCCCATTGCACAGAAGTAAAAACCAAGACTAACCAAGAAAAGTAACTTTTCCAAGGTTAAAAAATGCAGATTACAGATTCAGAAGCAGCCCTGCATGTCTCTGAAGGTCACCCTTTTCCTGGTGTATCAGGCTGCTTGGATACCAACATGGGGGGCTCAATCGGAAAAGGATTGTCTTATGTTTACCGAAAACCAGGGCTCATGAGAACACATATCAGCTTTTTTTAAATCTTCTCATCTGGTTATTTCTTCACATAAAAAATATGCAAACTGGCCGGGTGCAGTGGCTCACGCCTGTAATCCCAGCACTTTGGGAGGCCGAGGCGGGTGGACCACGAGGTCAGGAGACCCAGACCATCCTGGCTAACACGGTGAAACCCCATCTCTACTAAAAAATACAAAAAATTAGCTGGGCTTGGTGGCAGGCGCCTGTAGTCCGAGCTACTCGGGAGGCTGAGGCAGGAGAATGGCGTGAACCTGGGAGGCGGAGCTTGCAGTGAGCCTAGATGTGCCACTGCACTCCAGCCTGGGCGACAGAGCGAGACTGTGTCAAAAAAAAAAAATGCAAACGGAGAGATAGTAAATATGTTAACTAACTAATGTAAATCTTACAATGTAAGAACATCTTGCAGTGCCATCTTCTACAAGAAGCTCAGTTAGGCATTTTCACTATATTCCACAGCTTCAAAATAAAAATGGATTCATATGCAACACTACCTTCCAATCCAGAGTTCCTCCATAGTGAAAAGAAATGAGTCCCCTTGCACACTGATTCCACTAACACAGAATTGCACACAATTCTACATTTGTATACAGATTGGCCAAGAAGCATTACTTATATTAACCTGCTTGACAAACAGAGGGATGACATTTAGTTTCACAGTGCATTGCAAGCTATTTCAACAAATGAACAAAAAAATAAGCCCACTATTATATGCTCTGTGTTCTCTGTTTCTGTTCCCTATCCTCTGCCTTCGCATTGGGAACTTTAACCAAGTAAAGGGAGGAATCTTCCTGATCTGGACCTGTAATATGTAAATATTTCTCTAGTCAGTGATGGTGATAGGATGCAAGAGGACTTATCTTTCAGCCCACCCCTAATTTGCCAGTGGTCGTGTGTACACAACCCAAGAACCCACCTCAGATGAGCAGTGAAAGTTTCTGTGGTAAAACTGCTTGCATATTTCCTTCACAGAAGCAGGCAACAGGGCTCCCTTCTGGGGAATCTTGTGCATTTCCTAAGTGATATAAGGGGGTGACTTACGTGGCCCGTAAAAATCCGTGCTTATGCCTGGCGGACCTAAATTGGATGGTGCTGTGCTGAATGACTTCTGTGATAAAACAATTCAAAGCACTGCTCCATTTTCCTTTTCTAAGATTCTATAACAAAATATATTGGAATACAAAAAAAGAAGGGAGGAGGTAAATGTTCAGCTAAGTGATTGTTAAGAAACATAGGGAAGCAGAACATCTTTAGAAACCCAGAAAAGGAGAAGGGGCTGAATTTATTTACGATTCCTTCTAGTCCTACCTGGGTCACTTTCTGTTTGAGTGATCCCTAGTAAATGATTCAACCCATCTCTTTTTCCGTACCTGTAAAATGTGCTAAGAATATGTCTTCTATATTAGAGGTGTGTTTTGAAGGGCAAATAAAAATATGTTGCCAAAAATACTGAAGTGCTAAACAAATATAGACAACATAATATAAACTCAACACCCTTTTTTGGTTGTACTTATTTGTTCCTTCTTCCCCTGTAGTCTGTAAGCTCCATGAGAACAAGAACTTTATCTTGCTACTAGGCATCCCCATATAGGGCCTGACACATGGCAGACATTTAATAAGCATTGTTGAGTAGACAAGAGAGCTTGAGAGAAGAATCTTTAAGCTGTAGCAGAAGTTAATCCTTCTCAGATAAATAAGACCTTAAAGCTCAGCTGAAAGTGAGTTTGCAAAGGGGGTTGATTGCTCTTCAGTGAATTTCAAAATGGGACCAGACACTAAGATGGATTGAGGAGAATATAAACTAACTTTTGTGTAAAAAACTTTTATTATGATGAGTCAATATTTTTGTTACTTAAGTCATCTAGTTCTTATTTTTTAAATAAATTCAAAGCTATTTTACAGGTGAAAAAAGTCAATTTTACACTGATCTCCATTCACAGTAACATGCCCTCATGTTTTCAAAGCTTTCTGGAAAGGAACAGCTTTATTTAACCTCTACACTAAGGAGGACAAACTTGCTCTCTGAAAGATGATAACAGCTAACACGTTTGTCCTGGTGTTTCCTGCCTCCTTTCTCCCACTCCTCACTTGCCCACTGGGATGCCCTTTTCCTTATAAAGACTTTTTTTTTTTTCTTCAGCATTTCTCACCTCCAACACCTAGCAAAACAGTAAATGATCCAATATTCTTATTCACACCCTGACTAAAAGTCCCAACAAAGTTTTAAAATGTTCATTTTAAGGCTGTGGATTATTAAGAAGTCAACCTTTATTTTATCTCAAAGGAATTTCAAATATTTGACAGAGCTTTTGAGAATGGCACTTTTTCTGCTATCACACAAGCTCAAGAAGGTAAATCTGCTTTGTGGAGAGACTGGAGAAATGGAGATTTGTTTCCTTTCCCTCTTCCTTCCCTAACCCTTTCCTTCATCTCCTCTTTTCCTCTCCTCCTCAGACTCGCTGCCTATCTGAGGCCCTGCATTTCTGCTGCCCTGAAGCCTTGAGAATGTGGCAGTGAGCAAGGGTCCAGCACCTTTATCTCTTAATTACTTTGGAAATAATTGTAATAATGATTTTTTTTAAATTTAAGGATACATGCCATCAGGGTATTGACACCAACTTACAGGTTTGGGTAGAGTAATGAAATTATTTTAACTATTTAACTATTATGACTATGCACAAAAAAACATCTATGCATCAAGCACCCTCCTGGCTCAGCTGTTCTCTTTGCCTGCAACATTCTCATCCTGGTATTCACAAGGTTAGTTCCGTCATCTTTCAGGTTTATCTGCAAATGTCCCCTTGTCAGCAAGACTTTCCCTGACCATCCTATTTAAGATAACAAACACCTAACTTGTTATGCTTCACACCTCCCACCCCCAACTCAAGCTATAGAGCCCCCTTCCCTGCTTTATTTTTCTCCATAGCATTTTATCATTACGAGACATATTACGTGTATTTAACTTGTTTGTTTATTACCTGCCTTCCCCTACTGGAAGGTAAGCTCCATGAGAGCAGGGCTGCTGCTCTGTGTGTGTGTCTGGTTTCATGGATCCCCAGTGTCTGGAATCATGCCTGAGTGCCTGGCCCATAGTAGTCATTCAATAATATGTTGAATGAACACAAACAACGTACTGCTTGCCACTTACATCTAATTCATCTAATTGCTATGCCACACAATAATGAGTCTAGATGTATATCCTGAATGAACAAAGGTGACACTTTGCCCTGTCTCCATGTGATATTATAGGTGGAGAAAGAAAAAACAGTTTACTAAGATTTTTTTAGAAAAGCATAAATGCCCTATCTAGCAACAGAGGGAGAGATAGATAGATAGATAATAGAGATAGATAGATGGATAGATAGATAGATAGATAGATAGATAGATAGATAGATAGATATTTCATATACATTTGTACTCTGGTTTGCTTATACAACTGAAATATAATAGAGTCATCCCTTAGTATCTGTGGAGGTTGGTTCCAGGAGCCCTACAGATACCAAAATTCTCAGATACTGGAGTATCTTATATAAAATTGTGTAGTATTTGCGTGTAATCTATACACATCCTCTCCTATACTTTAAATCATCTCTAGATTACTTATAATACCTAATACAATTATATTCTATATAAATAGTTGTTGTATTGTTTTTATTTGTATTATTGTTTATTGTTGTATTTTACTGTGTGTGTTTGTAAAATTTTTTGATCTGTGATTGGTTTAATCCATGAATGTCAAACCTGCAGATACAGAGGGCTGACTGTATTGCCTAATCCAATTTATTATTTTATTATTATTCCTATTACAATGCTGGTGATGAAGTAATTAAAAATTGATAAATGTGCTCTATCATAATACAATAATTGTTTGAACCTTCAACAATGCCTTTGCATTTTCAATACCAACAAAATAAATTTGAGAAAAAAGCCCCAGTCTGCTAAGAGTAGTTCATTTGTGGGCAGAGGGTTGAAATTACAGAAAAGTGTTGCATTCTAAATAATATATTTCAATAATACTGAAATTTTATAAAATTAAGCAATATTCTTTTGTAATTAAAAAATGAATGAAATTCATGCTATTAAAAATAGAGCAGTAATATTTTTCTAAGACACTGGTAGAACTAGGCTACCTGAAATTTCCAGGTACACTTGCATTTTGGAGGATAGTAGCTCGGATAATATGGGCTTGAAATTTTCCCTTCAAAGCCAGTGGTGTCTTTGACCAACACTGTGTTTTCACACTCTGGAAAAGATACCCAGTGACACACAATGATTCGCAGCTGTGAGATTATGGAAAAATACACTTCATACATTTCTTTAATTACTAATGCACACTTCCTTGATCGACAAGCTTTACATATTTCTTAAACTTTAGGTTTTTTTTGTTTTTTTTTTTTTTTTTCAGAAGAAGGAAATACCACCCTACAGATGCATAGCTAAAATGCTTATTCTCTAATTCTATATTTGTTTTCACATTATATGTTTTGGCTGCAGATCTGCAAGATGCTATTACTCTCTTTAAAAACATAGTTCTGAACTCAGAGACACCAGCAACAGCTGAACAGCAATCCCTCCTCAGAGGGCCTGAGTTCCATCCCTCATATTCCCTCCTCTAAGCTCTAACTGTAATAATCTCAACCTCTTTCCTTTGTTCACCCAGCCCTAGGGATGATAGTTACTTTCTGCACATGTTACATCCATGACACATTTCTCTTCTTGTCCTTTTGGCCTTTTGAGTAACCTTATTAACACCTTTATATGAAGTTAATAGTTCTTACAGAATTCATTCTGTCCAAATAACTAATATGGTCTCTCTCTTCTGAGCGGACCCTTATTCAGAGTCCCAGGCTAATACAATGAATATTACAACACAGCCTCCAGAAAGATAAGAATAGGCTTTCATAACAAATACTTCTAAAAGTGACTTCTCCATAATTGGGGAAGACTTACTTTGTTCTGGAATGACCTCAAAATATGCCCGGATTCCTGACAGCTTCCGTATATGAGGAGACTTAAATGTCACCAACATGAGATTATTTGTAGAAACAAATGACATTAATGTTCTTGTGGGTTCACAAATTCTGAAAGCAGATAATAAAACAAAAGTACATGAATAATACGTTATTTGAGAAATAGGTCTCCATTCAAAACGATTCCACACATTTCCTGGGCCATCCATTCAATCCATCCACTCAGTTCTTGGGAATCTCTCCCAACCAGATCCTCATCCATTAGTAGCCACAGAGCACTATGGAGCCAGAAAAGGTAGATACATTTTTGTGTAGGAACCTCTACCAGAGAATTCTCTGGGATGGCTGTCACTGTATGCTCCTTGGGCAGAAATACGGTATAAAAGTAGTGTATCTAATGGCTAAGGTCCTGAACTCTGCTCTAAGGAAAATTGGATTCAAAATTCAGCTCCATCACGTAAATGGATGAAAGATGCCAGGCTTAAATCTTTGTAAGCACCAGTTTCTCTTCTATGCAATGGTAGTGTTACCAGAAAAAAGGCCACGTGAGTTGTCCAGGTCCTTGGCATTTTAAACAAAGAACTGAACAAAATGCACAAAGCAACAAAGGAATGAAACACAAAAATGAGAAAGGAAAGCAGGGATTTATTAAAGCACTCCACAGGGTGGGAGTGGGCCAGAGCAAGTGGCTCAAGGGCCCAGTTACAAAATATTCTGGGTTTTAAGTACTCCTTGTGAGGTCCCTATCAGCTACCCCTTAACTCAATGAAGGGTTTGGCCCATGGCTAATTAAAGGCTGAGGTGAATTGGTGCGGAATGCAGATGAAGGGATGGCCCGGGCTTGACCCTCAGCCAATCCAGGGTGCTTTCTCTTTCCACCTGAGACGTGGCGGAAGCGGTAGGGTTGTAGAGTGATGGGGCTTTTCCTTTTAGTTTAGCTTTAGGAAGTTTGTGTCAATTGGCCTTAGGTTCCCTGCCCCCAGATCTTCTTGTTTCCCCTTGAATCAGCTTTAGGAAGTCAGCACTAATTGGCCGTAAGTTCCCTGCCTTCAGATCCTATTCTCCTGCCTCAGTAGTAATAATAATAGTATGCTCCTCATAGCATTGTGCTGAGGATTAAATGAGATAAGTAAATATGTCTGAAAGGATGAAAAGAAGCTGATAATGATGGAGGAATGGGCATCAGTGGCAAACTTACTTTTCACTGCACATTCTTATATAGTGTTTGAATTTTTAACATGCACATTCATCACCAAAATATAAATACCTGCATACACACATAAAGCATTGTTGCATACATCCATAGACACGGTTAAAAATAATAGGATGATTTATGTACCTTTTTAGCACAGTGAGTAATAATTTCTTAATAAAGCCTAAATCATTATTAGTTTACCAAATATTAAGCACCCGTAAATAAATATCTTACTATTAAGTAAAAAATACTAGGGTATGTATATGTGTGTGTAATTACACATACATGAATGAAAGGATTTATGCTAAAATATAACAGAAATTTGTTCTGAATAATGAGGTTGTGAAGTAATTGATACTGTTTCCTCTGACCTAATTTTCTACAATAAACATGTAATATCTTTGTAACGAGAAAAAAAATTTAATTGTTTACTAATGTGATGCAATCATCGTAGGATATTTATTCTCACACTGTTGAAACAGTAGACTTCATTTTTATTTCAATAAATGTAAAATTAAACAAAGTATCTGTTATATTTCAGGTATATTGGCTGAAGTTCTTGCTGTACTGACTTTGAGAGTATTTGCTACAAGTGGAAAACAAACATTGAGTCTGATAGGCTCTGGCGAGGGTACTAAAGTATAAGGGATACTAAATAGGGCATGGGTCAGTCACTGACCTCATGTGTGCACACAAAAACTGTTTTAAAAAAAAAATCCACGGGGAACACAGATACTGTAAAACAGAGGTTGTAAAAAATCTTTTTACCCGCCAAGAAGAGTACCTGCATCGTACCTGTACAAGATGCTGCTCCGGATGGGCAAAAGGGAGTCGTAAATGGCCAGGGAGTCAGTGACACAGTTGTCGGCTTCGATTTGGATGGACTTGATTGAGAGACGAATCAGGTAGCCTACTATGGCCACCAGCTTGAAGTGACACATCAGCCTCCCCGAGGTTGCAGAAATCTCCAGCGGGTAGTGGAGAGACAGATGCTCTGCATAGAAGTACTGAGAGCAGCCTTTGTCTGTGGAGACAGCACCATTTTCCTTTCTTTTCTTTTTTTTCAGGAATGACTTTTATAAAAACAGAAATCTTTATAGAAAAGTAAAGGGCAAAAGAGGTCATGTGAAGGACATATGGCCAGCCTAGGTCCACCTCCCTGCCTTCTGGTAACAGCCCTGCATTTTGCCTTTAGAAACTACCCGCACTGTCTATATAGTTTGGTTGGGGTTAAACTCATCCCTAGTTTCAGAGGTGGGCACATAACCCAGGCTGGCCAATCAGAGTCAAATAGGGATGTCAGTCAATCCAGACAATGAGATTCAGCCCCAGGACTTCTGCAAGAGCAGTCAGGAAATACGTGGAGGTGGTTTTCACCATGTTTTAGAAAATGATAAATTATCAGTTTGGATCTGCTTGGTGGTCCTACAACCACAGTGGAAGAGCACACTTGATAACGAAGCCTCCATAGAAGTAGGCAGAGATGCAGAGTTCTGATGATATTTTTATTTTAGATCCTAGACTCAACCATAACTAACACCAGCACACTCCATGTATGTCCCACTTACATGAGCCAGTCAAGTTTCTTTTGTGCTTAAGGCAGTTTGAATGCATTTCTGTCACTTGCAATTAAAAGAGCACTAACAAATACCATCAATTAGAAAATGAAAATTACAGCCAAAAACAATATTAACGTGGGGAGAGGGGGAACCACATAAAAGAATTTACCAGATCCTATGGTTGACGAGTAATCCGACCGAAGCCCAGCTGCATTGAAAAAGCACATGAGAAGAGACTGAATCCTATCATTTCATTTTGTTAGAATTTTGCTTAGTAAAAATTATTTTCAGTCCTTCTTTAAAAGCAATCAAACACATCTGGGATTTACTTTAAAATAATCCAGTGAGGATGAGGTAGTTGTTTAGGTATTCAGAGATCAAATAGAATAGTCATGCGTGAGTTGGTAGTTGTCGAAGCTGAGTAAAGGGTGTATGAGAGTTCACTATAGTATTCTCTTTATTTTTGTATCCTTGAAATTGTAGTTGCAAGTTTCAAATATTTTCAAAGGTAAAAAAGCAACCAAACAAATATAATATTAGTCCCATATATGAAATAGTACATGGGATACAGAATTTTCTATGAGATTTTTCATTTATTTAACAAATATTTGTCAGCTACCTACCATATGCCTAGTGTATGTGTGTGTGTATATAATATACTTATATATTTTTAAATACACACAAAATATATTTATAACATATTCATATATGTATTTTATATATAAAATTGAAATCAAAACAGAAAACTGCATAAATTTTGAGTTATGCAATCATTAAACCATTTTACTATCAAGGCAAACAAAGAAATTCGCATTTGGGGCTATGAAGCAAGCTGTTTTGGAGTGTTGGACAACATTACACGGTAAAGGGACAGTTCTGTCTGGGCAAGTAAAGTAACAAGATAAACCTCAGCAAAATTATTCCTTGCCTAGGGTTTTGTTCTTTGGGGACTTAGTTTGACAATGCATGACCTGAATAAAGGTAGGTAAAGGTACACAGTAATACATTCAATTTCATATGTATATTGTCCCCGAATCTACTGTTCAATCGCTGTATACAACATTTAGCAATTTCCTTTACTGACATAGCTCCAATGTCTTTAGTTAATCCTGCGCTACTGGGATTGTGGGGTAATCCCACATTGTAATGCTTCATTACAATGTTGACTATAATCATGGCAAGTATCAGGAGTCCTGCAGGAAGGAATGCTAAAGGAAAATTACCCAACAATCACCATTTAGTACCACAGAGTCCATGTCCACAGCCAGACCCTGCAAGCTCCCCACAGAGGTCCGGTTTATGACGCTTGTCTGGATGGAGTCCTTCAAGATGGCGGCCACACAGTCTTCACAGAAGATGTGGCCTTTGGCACGTGGCATGACAAAAACAATCCAAAAGTGGACAAGGAGGCCGCCTTTGTTGTTGCTGCTATAACGAAAAAAGAGAGATCGTCAGGGACCTCACAGGACTTTACAGAGAAGAAATACCCAGCTGATGGATTCAAGGTAAGGCCAGCGAGCACATCCTTCAACTGAAGCTAGCTCGCTTCTTTAGGTAGTCATTGACTTCTGTTATGAAAATCGGCAAAGGACAGCATCATGTTATATGTATTCAGACTATAGTGTTGGATTCTAATCTAAAACCGTTGCCGTATAGTTGCGTCTCCATGGAGAATATGCTATTTCTATGGATATCAATCGGTATTCACTGCCATTAAAATTTAAAACCATGGCTGGGCGTGGTGGCTCATGCCTGTAATCCTAGCACTTTGGGAGACTGAGGCAGGCAGATCACCTGAGGTCAGGAGTTCAAGACCAGCCTGACTAACACGGTGAAACCCTGTCTCTACTAAAACTACAAAAATTAGCTGGGCATACTGGCAGGTGCCTATAATCACAGCTACTCGAGAGGCTGAGGCAGGAGAATTGCTTGAACCCGGGAGGCAGAGGTTGCAGTGAGCTGAGATCGTGCCATTGTACTCCAGCCTGGGTGACAGAGAAAGACTCTATCTCAAAAAAAAAAAAAAAAAAAAAAAAAAAAAAAAAAAAAATTAAAACCATTATAATGTTTGATACTCTGCCATGTCCGGGGACTGTGCTAAATCTGCTTTATCCCATTTAATCTTATGAGAAGGTCCTATTATTATTCCAATTTTATAGGTGAGAAAACTGAAGCCAAATACAACTCCAAGTCACATAGCTAGTAGCAGATCCAGTAATTAAGCCCAATTTGGTTTCCAGTCGGCCCCCAGAGCCTGAGCTCCTAATGGCATAAATACTGCCACATTGTATGAAAGGGACATAACATGGCGTTCTGCAGTAAATGACTTGGGAAATGGAAGGTTAAGGAAACTAATCAAGTTGCTATACTCCAAGTCTTCTCAGTGCTTTAATATGTCAAAGTGGGTTGTGGATTGTGAATCTCTGCCGATATATTTGGAGTGGGTGGGGGTGGGATATAATATATGGTGCACAATTTTTTCTAAAAATTATTTGACCATGAATCCCCTTTTTTCTCAGAAGATCTCTAGTGACCAGTTTTTCAGTGAACATTAAGAAATCATGGTCTGTGCTTTATTTTTGCCTCCACTCTCCACCCAATATGATAGACAAGTTTATGGCCATTTTGCACAGCAGCACTGCTATAGGGGTTCAGAATTCTAGCTATGGGGAGAAGGTTGGGATTTGGTGGATAAAGAGCAAAAACACAGCAAGAAAGCAGGGCAGTGAGTTGAGTCACTAGCTGTGCTAATACAGTATAAATCCCCAACCACCTCCAAGAAGTTACTTGGTAACGGTGGAATCTCAGCCTTTTCATAGCCTTGAATGGACTTTAGCACGATGAACACAGAAATCTCAAAACGAGGGACATGCATTACCTGACATCTGCAACAACAGACTGCTCATAAAATTTGGAGAAGGGAGATGTTGTATAAACCAGGTTTATCTGAAAAAGAATAGTTGAGGTATCTGAAGTATTTCATACTTGACTTCCTTTTACAGTATCTTAAATGTTGTAGGCCCAAGCTCTGACAGCCAGCAAGAAGAAGTGCAAGCCTCAAAATAAAGGCTCCTAACTCCACACCCAGACATTATTTCTTGAATTCAAATAAATTCTTCCTGCAACAATCTTGAGTGACTTACTTTCATTCTGCTATCTGTGAAAAATCAGTGACCCTCAGTAATTCATTGCTCTCTTTAAACTCAAACTGAACTTCTGTATTCTCCCCACTGCAAAGGTTAATTTTCTCCACAGTTAACAAATCAAACTCATTTAAGCAACTTTTCATAGCACAGTATCTGACCCAACGTCTTTTCTATCACTGCACCAGCGTCGACTATATTCTTAAGGACACATTCTCACATTAGCCACTAGGGGGAGAGTGGTACCCACAGCCAGGTCTACCAGCCCCCTTCAGAACAAACTCTAGGGAAGGGCCCCAGCCATTTTAAAAACTTCATAATTGGATCTCAAAGGAGAGCTCTATTTCAATCGATTCACCTTCTTGGCCCTCACCTAGCATTTCTAAAACCAAACTCAATCTCTTCTCCCAAGTCATTTTCTCTAGTATTCCCCTTCCTACAGAATTTGAAAACCACCTACATAATTGCCCAAGATTAAAAAACAAAAAAATTAACCCTTAGAAATGATGAAGTGTAGTGGAAACAATATAAGCTGTGAAATTTAAATTCACTGTGCAACACAGAACATGTTGCCTAAACCTGTTTAGGCAGGATTTTTTCTTTTTCTTTTTCACCTATAAAGTGGTAATCAAAACAGCCACCGCCTGGGGATAATTTGAGAAATAATTGGTATACAGTCATATGCCACATGACATTTTGGTCAATGACAGACCACATATATGACAGTAGTCCCATAAAATTATGATGGAGCTGAGCAACTCTTATCATCTAGTGATTTGTGTTACAATTGCCTACACTGTTCAGTGCAGTAATATGCCGTCCAGGTCTGTGGCTTAGGAGCAGTAGGCTATACCATCTAGCCTGGGTGTGTAGTAGGCCATTCCAGCTACGTATGTGTACACACATTCTATGATGTTTGTACAACAGTATCTCCATTGTTAAGCGACACAGGACTGTATAAATATTAGAGGCAAAGGGTTTAGTGATGTACCCACTATATAGCAGGCATTCCAATAAGTAAAAGCTGCTCTGAGCACTATTGTCTTTGATGTGCCCTCTCTCTCACCACCTTTCCTCATTCTACACAGCCAGTCATTGTGTCAAAGTCATCACTATGACCACCCTCTCCAGTACCGTGGAAATACAAATTGACAGCAACATTCTAGTTGGTAATATGTGCCAAGAGCCATGAATAGATACTTTTCTATTTGTCCAAGTGATTATGCTTTTAGGAAACCACCTAAGGAAGTAATCGGGGATACTCACAAAGAATGTGGCAGTTTTGCTGTCACATTATCTATAGGAAAAATTGGGAACAGCCTAAACATCCAATAAATAGGGATTTGCTAACTTTGAGGTTATTGTAACTTACTTTTTTTAAGGAAGATTTACTTGCATAGGAGCATGCAATAGCATGCGAAGAGAAAATGTTAGTTTATAAAACTGAATATAATATTCCAATATTGCACTATTCTCTATGTCTGTGTATTTCAGAATAAAAAGGGGCTTTATCTCTGGTGATGACGTTAAAGAAGATGTTAGTTTTTAAAACATAATCATCAGAATTTTGCTAATTTTTATAATAAATATGTATTAGTTCTATAATGAGAAAGTTATTTTTTTACAATGAAGAGATTGCCAGTGCATCAAGGTTGAAATAAATGTGTACAATAATGGAATGAATCGGTATGCATCTAACTTCAGAACTGGAAGGTATTTTAAAGGTCATCTGATTCCAATTCTTTTATTTTACGGTTGAGAAAAACTGAAGCTGAGAGAACCATTCTTTTTTTTACATTGGAGCATGGGGGCAGGGGGAGAAATTCTATCTTACAGCCAAGATGTGCTAAATTTCATGTTTTGTTCTGACACCTTCCTTTGTCTACCCTGCCCTCTACTTCCCTAAACCCTGCTCACCTGTGACCCTTGTGGTCCCCTCCAGCTTCATCCCCCACCTCCCCGAAAACCCACTCTACCCTAATCCCCTCTCCCCCATCACCTCACCACTTGCTGCACAGTCCGTGCCACTGAAAGAAACTCCCTGGACTCCTTTTGTCGGTATGCAGGAAGAAACTCAATGTTGGTGATGCGAAACATCCCAGCAAAGTAAAAAGCATCTTTGCTTTCTGTCTTACCTGTAAAATAGGAAAGAACGAGATTAGGAGGCTTTCCCATCTGTTTGACAGTAAGGAATTGTCTGAGCTATGTCAGTATGAGTCTCCTAAAATAATTTTATTTTAGGCAGCTACATACTAACTGGTTCAGAGCCTGTGAAGTTTTAAATGTAGGTAACAACATCTATTTCATCAGCAGCAAATAACCATATCTCAGAATATTCCTTCTATCCACTCTGGCAAATACTTAAGAGCAAGATTAAAAGGATCTCATGGCCCTTGTGTGTTACTTTTCTGTGGCCCATACATACCCTGCTTTATCATAATTTCTCTCTGTCTCCTTCATGGGCTCTCTGAAGGAATAAACAGTAATTTATTTTGATTCCTGAGCCCCTAATGCAGGGAGTGCCTGGCTTAGCTTTGAAACTCAATAAACATTTGAGGGAAGGAAGGGAGGGACAAAGCGGGTAGAGGGGGAGAGAAAGGGAGAAAGACAGAGTGAGAAAGAGAGAGAATATTTCCTCTTAGCACAAGGCCCAGCACGTGGAAATGCTAAATAAATGATGGCTGAATTAAAAAGAAGTTGCAACCGCTGTGAGTGATAGGAAACAGCTTCCCTTCTAAGATCCATTCAAGGTCACTTTAGCCCCAGGAAGTGTAGAGAGGCTGGGGAGGGGAGGAGGCAGCACCGGGTAAGGGGCAGAAGGATTGAACTCCTGTCCTTGATTTGTTTTTTCAGGTAATGTGACCTTGGACTGATCACCTTGCCTCTAGGCTGACCATATAAAACAACAGTTGTTTTTCGGGTTTTATTTTATTTTATTTTTATCAGGGAAGTGCTTCCTAGATTCCTTTCTTTTTTTTTTTTGGTTGCGGACTCTAAAATTCAAATGAAAGCTATAACTTCTTTCCAGAAGCTCACACATCCTTCTCATATCAGTAAGTATTCTAGGGTCAGAAGAACAACCACGTAAGAAAGATCAATTAATTTAGCATTAAATCAGACCACATTTACCTGACTCTTCACTTCAGCCTAATGTACAAGATCCTCCGTAGTCTCCCTGTTTACCTGTCTCTGTCTACCTCCTTTTTCAAGGCCACCCTCCATGCCCAGATTTCATGTATCAAAACTGACCTGTTTTCTATTGAAAAATTCTTACTGGTCCATACCAGTCTCCCTTTGCTTGTACTGATCTGTTTCCATGAAGTGGCCTTCTCTGCTTTTTATAAGTCAACAAACTACATCTGCACAAGGATGTTCTGAAACTTTATATAAAAATGCTAGGACAGTGCAAATGTGTCAGCTGGGGAACAGCAGAGAAACCACAGCAAATAAGCTGCTTTGTTCTGGGTTGGGGTTGTGTGTGTTTGTCTTAATGACCCATTGACTTGACTTCCCCATCAGTTTCCTCAAGGACAGAGATCTTATCTTGCTCACCACTCTGCTCTCATGCCTACCCCAGGACCCAACACATAATGAGCAGTCTCAAGATGTATCAAATGAAACAGGAACCAGTCCATGAACCCTTCTCTGGATGCCATCCCTGGGCAATTTGGATGTCTTTCTTCTGTCATCACAAGATAATCACTCAAGCAAAAAAACTCACACCTTCTCTCTAGCACTGAACTGTGAACTTTTTGAAAGTAGAAAATGCATCTATGAGCTTTCTGAAGGTAGGAGATGCATCATGGTGTGTTTGATGCCCTACATTCTGCCAAGCAAATCACAAGTGATCAATTTATGTGCATATAAGTGACCTGAACCATTCAAGACAGTATTCCTTCATCTTCATTCTTTGCCTGAAAGTCTTCCCTTCCAATCAGATTTTCATATCTCTGAGAGTACATCTAGGAAAACTGTTTCTCTACCCATATCACTTCTGTCACCAAATGTGGGGGTGGGGGTGGGGGCGGGGGTTCCGCATACCAAGCAATTCTCCAATTCATTGCAGACACCAGCTGGATGTCCAGTGATTCAATTCAATTCTGACACTATCTACCAAGAGTTCGTGTCAGACCCCAAAGGTTAAAGGCACATTCTTACCAGACCGCCCCCCACTGCAGATCCAAATCAGAAGTAGTAGGTCCCCAGGCTATCCACACTGCTGTCCAAATTGGCTACAAGTTGGCTGTTCTCATAAAGCCCTCAGGTTTCATAATTTGCTAAAATGACTCACAGAACTCAGAGAAACACTTTACTTACATTACTTCTTTATTATAAAGGATACGAATGAGCAGCCAGATGAAGAAGTACCTAGAGCAAGGTGCAGAAGGGTCTCCAGAGTAGGAGCTTCTGTCCCTGTGGAGTTGGAGCATGCCACCCTCCCAGCAACTGGATATGTTCACCAACCTGGAAGCTCCTTGAACCCTGCCATTTAGGGTTTTTGCAGAGGTCAGTTTTAAATCATTGTGCATTCGTGATTAAGCTCAATCTTCAGCCCCCTCTTGAAAGTTGCAATCCCCTAAGCATGCAGTTGCTTTCTCTGGTTACCTAGGGGCTTTCAGCCACCAGTCACTTCGTTAACATTCAAAAAGACATTCTTAGAAGCTCTGTATTAGGATCTAAGGACTACAATCAAATATTATAACAAAATGTATGTATATAAAACAAAAGATGCTCCTATCACTCCTATCATTCAGGAAGTTACAGAATGTTAGAAGCTCTGAGCCAGAAATCTAAGGCACAGAATAACTAGATATTTCCCATTATATCATGGTGCATGATTTTGTATCAAATATATTAACATGTATAGATGGCAACTCCGATACAAGTCAACAAAGGCTATACTTGCAGTGTTGCATAAGTGAGAACTCCATAGGAAAGGGCTTAGTTATGACACCTGTCCAAAAGGATCAGTCAGATCAACAAACACGTAATAACAGAGGAGAGAAAGATGCATGTGCAAAATGGAGCTCAGGGAGCCGGAAATTCAAGGTTGCCTAGAGACAGGTGGTGGGTGGAATGAGGAAATGAAACAGCTTGGCATTCCGTTAATTTTTTTAAAGCTACAAATGCATTACATTTCTGAACCAGTCAAAATCTCCTGAGCATCCTTCTCAGCTCTTCCCATCCTATCCCCAATCTCCCCCTCTTCCTCTCCTATGGGGAGAAAATGGTGTTGGTAGAAAAAAAAATAAAAGAGGAAGAGAATTCTGGTTTATGTCTCCTTAAAATATCAACACCAGGCTGGGCACCATGGTTCACGTCTGTAATCCTAGCACTTTGGAAGGCCGAGGTGGGAGGATTGCTTGAGTACAGGAGTTTGGGACCAGCCTGGGCATCATAGTGAGAACTCTGTCTCTATGACAAATTTTAAAAATTAGCCCAGGTGTGCTGGCATAGACCTGTGGTCTCAGCTACTCAGGAGGCTGAGGCAGCAGGATTGCTTGAGCCCAGGAGTTCAAAGTTGCAGTGACCTGTGATTGTGCCACTACACTCCAGACCTTGTCTCAAAGCAAAATAATAAAAAACCATCAACACCAGTTTTGGAAATGGTGTATCCATATTGGAAAAAGGAAAATCCCATCAGAAATACCTATGGCAGATTAGGGCTACATTGCTAATGCTAGACTCACACCATAAGCCCTAACCCCAAAGAAACACAGATTTTTAACTTACTGATATACAGCCACAGAAGTGTCCAGGCTATGACTGCTAGGATGAATAAAAATACTGTGAAGAGAATGATTTTATTTTGTACATTCCGAAAGGGAAGTTTTTTCTTGGATTGCTTCTTGGGTTTGGCTTTGCCAATGGGTCTTTGTGGTGGTCGTCTTCCTGGCAATGGTAGTTGTCTCCCCGGCAACGGTGGCCGTCTCACTGGCAGCTTCTTTTGGGCACTGACCACTTGGACTGAGATATTGGATATCTTCAAAAAAAAGAAATAAGATATGTTACCAAATAGAAGTAGACAGGATCGTAAATGAAACTACCCAGTCAGGAGATGTTGGTGCTAAAAGGCCTAAATGTAACTATATAAGCATTCATATTTATGTAAGTATATAAAATTATTTACATAAGTATAATAGCTTGATTTGCACCAAGTCACAAAATTAAGATCAGATAAACCAGACATTACTGTGTATAAACCCTAGTGAAATGGTTTCTATTGGGGGAACCAGCCCCCGATATTTCAATGTAGGTTCTTTTCTATTTTCCCTAAGTGTTGGCCGGTCTGAGAAATAAAGAGAAAGAGTACAAAAGAGAGGAATTTTAAAGCTGGGTGTCCGGGGAAGACATCACATGTCGGCAGGTTCCGTGATGCCCCCTCAGCCACAAAACCAGCAAGTTTTTATTAGCGATTTTCAAAGGGGAGGTAGTGTACAAATAGGGTGTGGGTCACAGAGATCACATGCTTCAAAGGCAATAAAATATCACAAGGCAGAAGGTCAGAGCAAGATCACAAGGTCAGGGTGAAACTAGAATTGCTAATGAAGGTCCATGTCCTG
Source organism: Hylobates moloch (assembly GCF_009828535.3). Taxonomy (NCBI): domain Eukaryota; kingdom Metazoa; phylum Chordata; class Mammalia; order Primates; family Hylobatidae; genus Hylobates; species Hylobates moloch. The sequence continues at coordinate 49,772,182 of NW_026652279.1, forward strand.
CTGGGCACACATTGTCATTGATAAACATTTTAGCAGGAAACAGCATTCAAGAGCAGAGAACCTGTCTGACTAGAATTCGCCAGCCTGGAATTTCCTAACCCTAGCAAGCCTGGGGGTGCTGCAGGAGACTAGGGTGTGTTTCATCCCTTATCTGCAACTGCATAAAGCAGACACTCCTAGACGGCCATTTTAGAGGTCTCTTCCTGGGAATGCATTCTTTTCTCAGGGCTGTTAATTATTAATATTCCTTACTGGGGAAAGAATTCAGCGATATTTCTCTTACCCATTTTCGGCAATAAGAGAAATAAATATGGCTCTGTCCTGCATGGCTCCCAGGCAGTCAGACCCAATGGTTATCTCCCTTGTTCCCTGAACATTGCTGTTATCCTGTTCTTTTTTCAAGGTGCCCAGATTTCATATTGGTCAAACACACATGCTTTACGAACAATTTGTGCAATTAACGCAATCATCACAGGGTCCTGAGGCGACATACATCCTCAGCTTACGAAGATGATGGGATTAAGAGATTAAAGTAAAGACAGGCATAGGAAATTATAAGAGTATTGATTGGGGAAGTGATAAATGTCCATGAACTCTTGACAGTTTATGTTCAGAGACTGTGGTAAAGACACATGTAAGAAATTATGAAAGTATTAATTTGGGGAACTAATAAATGTCCATGAAATCTTCACAATTTATGTTCTTCTGCCATGGCTTCAGCAGTTCCCTCCGTTCGGGGTCCCTGACTTCCTGCAACAGTTTCTAGGATCTTTCCTCAACTCTCCAACTCTGTTGAATAGATGCTGTGGAGGAGTGGCCTGAATTTCATGGGGTAAAGTAGATTAGAGGATTTGAAGGTTAAGAGGTTAAGGTTAAGATTCTAGGCGGGTAGATTCATGTGTGTACGCAGCCGCCCTTTTTTTTTTTTTTTGACAGAGTTTTGCTCTTATTGCCCAGGCTGGAGTGCAATGGAGTGATCTTGGCTCACTGCAACCTCCACCTCATGGATTCCAGCGATTCTCCTGCCTCAGCATCCCAAGTAGTTGGGATTACAGGCACTCGCCACCACACCCAGCTAATTCTGTATTTGTAGTAGAGATGGGGTTTCTCCATATTGGTCAGGCTGGTCTTGAACTCTTGACCTCAGGTGAACTGCCTGCCTCGGCCTCCCAAAGTGCTGGGATTCCAGGTGTGAGCCACTATGCCTGTCCACAGTCTTTTTTATGTATGTGTGTATTTCACATGTTTGTATATTGTTTTTCTCTCACAATCAATTATTTCTGGGCTGATGCAGGATTGAAAATAAGAAGATAAGTGAGTTCCCCACAGAAATGAATTGATTTCCTGGTTACAGCTTCATGACTGGGTGGTAGGAAGGAAAAGTAAAGGCGACATGATAATTTGCACAGGGTTGTAGGATAGGAATTAAATATGTTTGTTTTGCCATTGCCAGCCACTGAACTAGTGACTCAGTTTCCCAATTATAAATGAAAGAATTATTTAAAAGTAAATCGAAGAACGAAATAGAACACTCATTAGATTAGAAAATTGTTGGTTTAAGTGTATTGATGTGCATAGTGTTATGTGCAAGAGTAAAAAATACGTTATTTAATTGTTTCCCTTCCTCCTCCTTTATTTTCTTGTCTACCCTCTGCTATTTGATGCTGTGAATTCTTTAATAATGTATTCAAGAGTTTAGCTTCATTTAAGGAGAGATTTATACAAGTCAGGGTAACCAAACTCCAGAGACAAAATAGCTTTTAACCACACATTCTTTTAAAGGCAACAATATGGAATGCCAATGCCAAAGAAATAATCTCTCTTTTGCACTATCCTTAAGAGTTCTTTCCTTCTCTTTTCCTCTCCCTCACTCTTCTCTTCAAAATTCATGCCCTCCAGTCTTTAATCTTGCCAATTAATGGGATAATACGTGGCCACGTACACTCTGAATTATTCATGGCCCCTTCCTTCTTTTTGCCAAACACCTTGTCAACCCCTGGAGTGAAGTGTCGCTTGTATCCTTTCTGGTGAAATCGAACTAGACCAGACATCATTTAATGTGGTGTCCTGCAGGAATGAGGATGGGGTTTCTAAAGAGAGAAACATTCCATTGTAGAATGAGTTGACGATGGTATCAAGCTACTTTCAAGTGCTCCCCCAAAAGAAATAAAGAAACACACAGAAATGCCAGTACATGTTGAACTGACAAAGCCAAGTTTGGATCTTTAAGTGCAGGAACACATTATAGGCAGTCTCAGTTAGCACTGATTAAATTTTAAAATGGAATTTGTGTAGAGATCAGTACAATTTCCCTGGAGTTTTAGAAAAACGGCTACAAATCAATTGCCAAGTACAGCACTTTATAATAAGCTCACATTTGTAAAACCTATTAATTAACATAAGAAGATAAAATATTTTATTATTGTTTCCTTTATTTTTATAAGGTCATACAATCTCATTTTACTAACAGGGTCAACAATAAATGGCATTCAATTAAGAGAGAAATTTTCTCACCCTTTACTTACTTTCAGGTCAGCAGGTGCAGCTGAAACATCACTGTTTTCTTTGTCCATTATTAGGTGTTTTGCGTGTGATCATCCGGGGGGGTCTCAAAGCCAGTTTTCGCCCCTTATATGCTCTCTTGAGAAGAATTGAGAGAACCGTCACCACATTCAAGCTAGCTTTCAGAGGAGTGGAATCAATTTACCTCCACCGGGTTCAGTTCAGAAACTGAAGCCGCCTCATTGCTATATTGTAAATGTTAAAGGGACCTAGCACTCAGCTTTGCACCCAAACTCAAGGATTCTCAATGTAACTTTCATAGGAGTCAGGCCTCTCAGAGTACAGCCAGCCTCAAGGCAAGGTTTTCTTATAAGAAACACAGTCCTACAATCCAGAAACATTTAAAAATCATTATAATTTTTTTCTTGCATCTCCTAAAGAATATGAAGAGGTCTAATTTACAACCCTCAGCACCACATCTGAGAAGTCCTCACACCTCATTTCTCTTGCTTGGCATCTCTTGCCTGCTCCAGAAGGCTCACTCTTCAGTCCTCTCTCAACTCTCCAGCCATACTCTCTGAGAAGCCATAATCCAAAGGGACTTTTTTCCATTTAGCTCCCCCTACTTCTTGCAGTCAGTCCTCAGTAAACCTGGGGCCCTTTCTGCTGTAAAGCCCCTGTTTCCATCTCTCCCATACTTCCCAATGTCAATCTGAATTAGATCCATGGTGGGAAGAATAATCTTGAGGGGCAGTGTCAGAATTTTTCTTAGCAGACTGGGAGAAAAAGGCAGGGATTGCTGGAACCTCCTCACCCTGTGGGCACTGGGTGTCAACAGAAAGCTGATCTGTCACTCTTTAAAGGAGAAACACTGTTCTGCTGATCCAGACACAAACTTCAGCATCATTCACGGGCTGTGCATATGGCAAGTGAGAAACTGCCTGCTGAAAGTGGTGACAGATTAGTTGAGTTGCCTCATACCTGAAATTTGATCTAACTTGGGGAAAATGAGACAGAATGACAAAAAAAAAAAAAAAAAAAAAAGAATTAAGTCATGTTGTACAAACTTGCCTCTTGGGTTTTATTTATTATTCACACTGATGAAATTATTAATAATGGTTTAGACTTTATAATATGACTTTTAATGGCTCATCTTTCCTGTATTATTTCTCTACCTATTTCTAGAACTAACTCATATTCCACCAATATAGGTAAAATTTATATACTTATCAGTGGCCATTGACAAAGACTCTCTTCTTGACCAAAGTGTAGTCAGGTTACTCTGAGCTCTCTTTTCAACTAGACCTTGTCCTTGGGCCTTGTCTTTGGCCCATCTGGTCAGTTTAGCAGGAATCCCCCCCACCCTGATATCTGATCACCCTTGATTTTTCTTTCTTTTTCTTTTCTTTCTTTCTTTTTTTTTTGGTTCAAGAGTGGCCTTGAAATACCCTTGATATCTGATCAAGTTCTTTATCCCCTACCTTTGATATGTAAGTCCTTGGCTGCCTGTAACAAGAATCCTGATTGGTTAGTTTAGCAAGAATGCCCCTTGATGTTTCACCTTAGTAATTTTCCATCCATGGACCCCCTCACTCTCTTCATTGGCTACTAATCCCCAGCTTTCTTTGCTGTATTTGGAACTGAGTTCAGCTCTATATCGAATTCACTTTCTCCCGTTGCAACAGTGCTGAAGAAAATCTGTCTTTACAGCCTTTAACTAGTGTCCCCCCAATCCTTTTTTCCCTTTCACACCACCAAGTGTGAAAAGTGGCAGCAAAATATCAGGAGGCTGTGTTAAATGTACCAAATTTAAAAGCAATCATAAAAGCAACCGAAGGCTGCTTTTTCACTATCATCATGCCAGCAATTCTAAATAATGTCAGTGACAAAATACTCCTCCCTAAAAAAAAAAAAAAATTGGTGTGAGTTCTAAACAATCACTGCCACTACAACTGTTTTAATAATACTTATCTAAGTGTATAATGAGCAATTCATATTATTCATTTTTTAATAAGTGGTGAATGTCATGCAGAAATTAATTTAGAAAACTCCTAACTATAAAGTTGGTCTCAAACATGTTGTGGGTAACAACTATCTGGGGCCAGTGGTGCAGGTGGTAAAGGAATTTCCCAAGACAGTTGTAGGTAAAGAAAGGTAGATTTATTAGAGAAAGTAAGAAAATACATTGCAAGAGAGCAACAGGCAGATCAGCAAGAGAGGAGCTGACTGCAAGGAGACAAAGGCTGGCTCGGGATTTTATAGGATGGTGCTTGTGCTCAAGAGGGCCACGTGGAGTGCTGATAATGCCAAGGTTACAATGAGCTAACTTGCATTTTTCTATCAGCCAAGGGTCTGGTGATAAGTCGGGTGCGGGAAGATTGTGAGTTATTTGAGTTACTTGTGCAAGAGGGCTACATGTCTTGGACCATGAAGAAAGGCAGACTTAACAGCTCATTTGCTTTCTTCTTTTTGCTTTCCCCTGCTTCCACCAGCCCGACTCCTTTTCCCTAATTAGGACTCCACAGAATACAAGATGACTGTGACACATGTTCATCTCAAGAGTAAGCTTCTAATGGTCTGGAATCATTTGCACATACTTAGGGCAGAGTCCTTGCCTCCAACAATCCCTGTGGGATTACATATTGCTGCATTTAAAGGGAAGATTCAAAACAAGCAATAATAGCACAATGATTATAAAGACCAAGAAACAGAACTTCAGTTATTTCATTTGTCCTTCTATGTGACGAATGAGTTAATTTATATTTAAAATTTAATACAGTTACAGAGTATGAACTGTAAGGAGTTATATTTTTATATGTAATATTCTGTATGCAGTATATATTTTGTTAATTTTATTTTTGCTAGCATAATTATACACACAAAGTTGACTAAAATTTTTCACTTTTTTTCTCATCAATATTATTATTAGTTTTATTTCATGATTCCTCCTGAAAACAATTTTACTGTATAGGAGAAGAGATTGTTGAGAAATGATCCACTCTAAGGAGAAGCAGCCCCTGAGTAGCTGGGCAGCTTCTGTAGGGTAAACAGTGTGAAGGACCCACCGCAAGGTGTCGTTGGCACCGCCTGGTAACTGGTGAGTCCCTTGGCCAGCAGAGCTCATACCCACATTCCCAGATTAGTCCAGGGGGTCCAGGCACGACCTCAACTGCGGCTCTTCCAGATGCATGGAGGCTGCACCACCGCCCATGCCCTGAGTGCATGGCATCAGGAGGCACCAGCCATACTTCTGCTGGAGCCAAGTGGTGCAGAGCCTGGGCCATTGCTCCAAGTAGCTGGGCATCTCCACAGCTAACTATCCAGAATAAGTGGTAAATAACCTTCCAACTGGTGTATCCACTGCATTTATCATGGTTGGGCCAGTTTGGAGGTGGAAATGTCCCTAAGATGGTGGCGAACATAGGGTGGAATCCATACTGCAAAAATACCCAAAAAATCCACAAAAACTCCTACCATGCCTGCCTTTAAAGAGGACTTCTGGCTGGGCACAGTGGCTCATACCTGTCATCCTAGCACTTTGAAAGGCCAAGGGAGGAAGATCACTTGAAGCCAGGAGTTTGAGACCAGCATGGGCAACCTAGCAAGATCCTGTTCGTACAAAAAAAAAAAAAAAAAGCCAGGTGTGGTTGTTTGCCATTAGTCCTAGCTACTCTTTGGGAGGCTGAGGTAGTAGGATCTCATGGGCACAGGAGTTTGAGGCTGCAGTGAACTAGGACTTCTGTGGGAAAATCCTCAATGTGACTATCGTTGGTTACCTCATAAAGGAAATTATTAATCAGAAAAAAACTTCTTGGATTCTTTAGAGTCACTTGTTTCAGCAATTCACGGTGATATTGAGGAAGCTAAGAAACGATGTGATTTACCAGAACATTTGAAACTCAAAGAAGACAATTTCTTCCAGGTTCCTAAAAGCAAAATGATGAATGGCCACTGATGAAAAAAATCATCTTATTTATTCATTCACACTTTTCTAGTGAAAATATAACTGCTCATAACTCTGCAGTCTCATCTTGGTTGTATTTTAAAAACCAAACATTTCCCTACAGCTATTAATTAGTTTAAACAGTGCACTGCAGTTACCATTTTATGTTTCAACCGTTAAACCCATCAGGACGTAGTACAAAAGAGATTCATTTAAAAATCAATATTATTTTTATTTAATATGTTGATTCAAATGCATCACTAGAAAGGTATCGGTCTTATCATGGAAATGAAATGTATACAAGTATGGGTAAAAAGGCAAGTCACTAGTTTGATGTGAGAAGTATAATTCTCATGGTAAAATACCAGCATATATGTACTCATATAGATTTACTGCTCAACAGAGGGGGCTTATAAAAGTAAATGCACTAAGCAGAAGGTTGATAGTTTGTTATAATCCTGAGGAAAAATCTAGATTTTGTACTTTTTTGATATTTTGTACATTAATATATTATCATAAACATGAGGACATTTGGGAAATATTATTTTAGTCATTTCCTTTATGAGGTCACATCATTGTATCATCTTCGTTTTTGTATGACACTGCCTCAATTTGTGGACTAGACACCCTCTGCCTATCATGGTTTTTGTGTTTATATTTTAAGACAGCGGAATAAGTGTTTTTTGAATCTGTAGGTCTCATTTTTGTGTTGTATAACTCTTTTTATCTTTTAACATTTTTTGTTGGATAACCCTTTTTATCTTTTATCTTTTTAACAGTAGATATCTCTGTCCTGCAACAATTTTTTTTTACTTTGGTTCTTTCTTCCTTTAAATGATTGTCAATGTCAGTTTATTCCATTTAGAATATCCTACAACTGTATACTTAAAAGAGATTGCATCTGTCCATACCATTCCATTCTTTCACTATAGAACAGTGATTAAGTGTCTGTATGTATTGCATTTTATAGAAAAAACAAAACAGCAAACTTCATCCTTAGTTTTCCTTAAGATTTAAATGAACATGTAGCCGTTGATTTATATGTACCAGTTTTTTAAAGGCCACAAAACTATTGAGCCAGTTAAACTATAAAATAATTAGAAAGTTATTTATTTTTAATGCAAGTATATGTTCTGGAGCAAATCTAAATTGCTGTAGTTGCATACACACAATGTAATTTGATGCTTGTCTAAAGAGTGCTTGTAGCTTCAGGGAAATGCATAAAATTTTACTTAAATAATTTTCGTAATATGGATTTTTTCCTCCTACTAACTGTATGATTTTTGGCCATTTGAGTCTTTTTCTTTATACCAGAAGAAAGTTGAAATCTTTGGATATTTAGGAAGTTAAGATTACAGGTTGTGTTGGGCTCCTCAAACAGCATCTTGCATCATTGTTCACTTTAGCAACAGATTTGGTGGTAAATGGGGGTCAGGGTTGGAGTAGAACTATGCAAAAGCTATTTTTAAAGATAACTCATTATGCATCAGTTTCCCCTAATCTGCATAGGTGAATTAGAACTGATTTTAATTAAAATATTTTAAATTATTTAGAAAAGCATATAAAGTTGTTGGAGAAGAGAAAATCATACATAAATTCAGTTGGAGTGTGTTTTACTTTTTGGTGTATGTATTTATGGCAAACAATATAGTTTTTGGCTTCTTTATATTTTATAGAAATATTTAGAAAACATAATTGTAAATGTTAGAAATCCTGTACTTGAAAGAAGCCTCATTTATCGTGGATTTTTGAAGCAAAGTTAAAAACAAACATGGAAATTGTAAAAATATTTGTGCTTGTTTTGTCTGAATAGATTGCTGCTAATTATGTTCTCCTTAGGTGTGTGAAAGTTATTTTATGTTTTATTGTCATCTTGCATTTTGTTAAATAGCCATCACTTTTGAAAATCAAAGGGTATCCTTGTTTAAGAATTGTGTCAGCATTTTTCAAAATTTTATATTATTTATGTATTATAATAAATTACTATAGTACCATTTTGATTAGTCTGAATGTCTTCAGGCTTTGAAATAAATCTTGACCAAGTGATACAAAACAAAATATAGAAAGAAATGATCTACTCTAAGTGAGCAGATATATGATAAAGCAACTACAGCAAAATGTTAATGGTAGAATCTAGGTGTGGGTTTATGCATTTACACTATAAAATTATTTCAACTGCTTGTTTGAAATTTTTCTTAATAAAATGTTGAGGGGAAAATGATCATCTCTGAGAGTCAAATACACTAGATAAGTCACTGGTTTTGAGTGATGATGGCAAAGAAAGCTGGGATGTAAGATAAGCAAGCTTGCAACAAGCTTGATGAGCGAGTATACATTGATCTCCTTGTTGTTTTTTACTGGTATGGAAGTTCTGGCACAGAGTCCTTTCACCAGAGTCATATGTTCAACAGAGCATATGACCAAGGACAATCGCAATGGCCAGGTACATGCTGATGTTTTCCATCATAAGCAGTTTAGAAGACGGGGAGAGATTTCTATTTCTTCCCAGGAGCAAAGGCCCCTGTGCTAAGGGAAGAAGGGTAGGTGTCTGAAAGCTGGCCTTCTAAGCAGATAGTGTACAGTGATCTAGATCAAAGGAGAAATATTTCTCCATTGCATTTAGCAGTGATTATTGGGAGCAAACACATAATCAATACATGAATTCAACACACGAAAACACTTTGGATGTTTCAGCCTTCCATCCCTGTGCTGAGACTAGCATATTGTGAAGACAGGATGTAAGTCCAAATCATCTATCTAATGTGAACAAGGTTCTGCACTCCTGGCGTAGAAGGCACTTAGCAGCGGGAGGTGATACTTTCATCTTTGCCTAAGCAGAGGAGAGGTCAGCTCTTCAGAAACTAAGTGTCTTTCTACTACTTAGGACCCACTTCTCCCTATTATGATAAGTGGCTACGTGCAAAGTTGCCATCTGATCACCACTGTCCACTGAGTTACCTGCAGAGGGGGAGTAAATCCTGAGGAATCTCAAGGTTGCACAGGATGCTGGGAAGTCAGCCAGCCACTTAACATTATCATTCTCTGTGTCCTGTAATAGACTAGTATGATAATGATCCTGGCTTCCCTTTCCCTGATGACTTGCAGGGAGCATGATTCTAATCTTTTGGGTCACATCACATGGATTTTTTTTTTTCGAGACGGAGTCTCACTCTGTCGCTTCGCCCAGGATGGAGTGCAGTGGCGCGATCTCAGCTCACTGCAAGCTCCGCCTTCCGGGTTCACGCCATTCTCCTGCCTCAGCCTCCAGAGTAGCTGGGACTACCGGCGCCCACCACCACGCCCGGCTAATTTTTTTTTTTTTTGTATTTTTAGTAGAGATAGGGTTTCACCGTGTTAGCCAGGATGGTCTCGATCTCTTGACCTCGTGATCTGCCCTCCTGGGCCTCCCAAAGTGCTGGGATTACAGGCACAAGCCACCGCTCCCAGCCATGGATCTTTTTTAAAAGTGAAATTGTAGTGTGGCATCTGAAATCTGGGCTATTGCAATATCCTCTTAACTGCTTTTCCTTCTGTAGGCTCATCTGCCACACTCTGACCCATGAGTACATCACTGTTAATAAATCTTCCTAAAATGACTCTAACGTCACTTCCATCTTTAACAAATGGCAGCCCTTTTGTTCAGTCCCTCTAGCCTGGCATTCGAGTTTTCCTCAGTGTGGCTCCAGGCTGCCTTTCTAACTGTGTACTCCTGTCACATACACTAACCCTGTTCTGTCAAATCATGCATTTTCCATTTTTATTCCTCCATTTATTCATCCATCTATCTGTTAACTCAATATTTATTTCATGCCTACTATATGACATATCAAATATTTCAAAACTGAATAAAACCTATTACTGCCCTTATAAAGCTCTCATTGGAGGGGGCAGAAATGCAAATGACTGATTATAAGATTTTGTAATAAATATTATAACAGAGATGTGAACAAATGCCCTAGAACCTTAGAGGAAGCTGATATTAACAGCCCTCTCCCCTGAATTTCGTGCCCCCAGCGCATATTGCTATTCAAATCCTAACCACTTTCCACACCCTACTTATAGCTCTCCTCCATGCTTTTGCACCCCACCCCCATGACACTTTCTTTTTCCTAACTCAAAACCTTTATGGTACATACTAGTACTTGAGACTTTAAATAATGTAATAATTAATCAAGCACTACTTTGTAGCATCTATCATCTGTCTTGTTGGCTATTTAATTTGTTATATGGATATCCTATCTCCAACTAAACTCCAGGCTCCTTGAAGACAAGGTCCCTGTATTATATCCTTCAATGTAATAACCTTGGGAAGGGGCAATCGGTGATAGCCTCTTCAGGAATTAGTTAGGTCTGGGATTTGTTTGCACCTTATTTACAAGCGAATAAGTTAGCCTGTTAACTGTTTTATGGATGGTAGCAAAAGACACAAGATTCATGGCTCAGCAAACAGCATGAGTGTCAGTGGGTGTCCCACAGGGGTGATACAACATGGTCCAGATAGATGCTGCATCTGCAGTGGGTTTCCATTGCAGCCGAGGAATGCAGAGTTTGGAAAATCCACCGTTTTTACCGCAAACAATAAGCAAACCTGCTCGTTGTCCAAGATGGAGATATTACCTCCTCCCACAGGGCCTGCAAACACACCCTGAGAAATGGCCAAGATGGGGAGCAGTAGGGGCCTTGTATTCTTGGCATACACAGCGTATTCGTTTCCCAGGGCTGCCACAAATTGGAAGGCTAAAACCACAGAAATTTATTGTCTCACAGTTTTAGAGGCTAAAAATCCAAAATCAAGGTGTTGGCTGGGTCATGTGCCCTCTGAAACCTGTAGGGTAGAATTTTTCCTCGTATTTTCCTAGCAGCTGCAGCTGCAGCTGCAGCCCTTCAGTCTCTGCGTTTATCATCGCATGGCATTCTCCCCCGTGTGCCTCTGTGCTTCTTCTTTTATAAGGACACCAGCCTTGTTGGATTAAGGGTCCATTTTACTCTACCATAACCTCATATTAACCAATTACATCTGCAATAACCCCATTTCCAAATAATATTACATTCTAAGGTGGTGGGAGTTAGACTTCAACGTATGTTTTTTGGAGACATAATTCAATGCATAACACCCAATAAGGCCTGTAGGATATTGACAGACTTGGAGAACTGTCTCTCTCAACAGAGTAAACTTGCCTCTAATAGACAGCACTGCAAAAATTCTAGAGCCAGGTCATATTCTCAGGTAGGTGTAGGTGGCATTCTTACCATTTCATCCAGATGTTATCCTGAAATCCTACTCTACTCTTCTGACTCTCCCTCTATGGTAGAGAGGGGGAGGATGGTTCAGTGTGATTTATTTATGGCCAAGAAGGAATTATGATGATTCATTAGTACATGATCCATGGTCAGCCATATTACAAGAAGTGAATGTTCAGACAAGATTGTCCTGCTATTCAACTAGACCAGTAATGGGAGAGTTAATGGGTGAAAAGCATCTTTTCTTTGCATTCAATGGACATGTAGAAAATATCTCTTTTCCTTTTTTGATTGCCTACTATGAGAAGCATTCAATTCAGTATGAACATGTGACTGGGCTAAGGGACACTGAGGTAAACTAGTCCAGAAGCCATTCTACCTCACATACCTAACCAGACAAACCCTAGTAGGCACAGATTGTCCTCAGGTAGCAAACAGCACTGTCACAGAAAACTGCCATCTCATTGAGCTGGTGTAGCATCTGGCTCACAGCAGGAGCTGAATCTGATTTATGTTTGATGAAGAAATGAACCTGCTGTACTAAAAAGTACTGACTTTGGAAATAGTACAAAGGTCACTAGATTACAAAGGGATGCTTTTGAAAAACAACTACAAATCAGAATAACAAGATAGGATTGGGAAAATGATGAAAGGACAGAAAATGAGAAAAATTATTATAGAAATAAATGAATCAAAATGAACTTGGTACAGAGAGGTATGGAATAAAAATGAGGAGTAAAAATCAGTGGAGGAGAAAACAAAAGGAACAGAACAATTAAATAATTTAAAATGTGTATTCCATGGTTTAAGTTGGCCTGGAGACCATCTCACGTCTTAGCATCCAAGGGCTGAGTTTTGCAACTGTACAGAGTTAGCTTCTCTGCCAAATTCATCTCAGTAATGCTGTTCAGCACTCCCAGCTTCTGTGCTGTTTAGCACTGTGTCGTATCAACTTTTTCACAGACTATGCACGTTCTGGAATCTGAAATAATAACACTCAACTATTTGCTCATTACCCTAAATCATTCCCAGTTAGAGGCCCCAATGGCCTTGATATGATTTGATACTGGCAACTGAGAGAAATGACTGAGTGTATATTCTGGGAATTTCTGTCAAAAGCTCAGGTGCTTGAAAGCACAGCTAAAATCCGGATAAAAACAGTGGTGATGTGATAAAACAGAAATCCTACCTTATGTCCCCCACCCCCCAAAAAAGAAGTATTTCAAAATTAAATTAGAGGTTATATTATGCCATTTTTGTGTTGCTGTAAAGAAACTCTTCGGGAGGCCAAGGCAGATAGATCACCTAAGGTCAGGAGTTCGAGACTAGCCTGACCAACAAGGTTAAACCCCGTCTCTACTAAATACAAAAAATTAGCTTGGTGTGGTGGCACATGCCTGCAATCTCAGCTACTTGGGAGGCTGAGGAAGGAGAATCGCTTGAAACCGGGTGGCGGAGGTTGCAGTGAGTTGAGATTGCGCCATTGCACCCCTGCCTGGGCAACAAGAGCAAAACTCCGTCTCAACACACACACACACACACACACACACACACACACACACACAAGAGAGAAACGGAGACTGGGTAATTTATAAGGAAAGAGGTTTAATTAGCTCATGGGTTTGTAGGCAGTATAGCAAGCATGGTGCCAGCATCTGCTTCTGGTGAGGACCTCGAGGAATGTACAATCATGGTGTATCTCTTCGTTTTCACACTGCCATAAAGAACTGCCCAACACTGGGTAATTTATAAAAGAAAGAGCTTTAATTGACTCATGGTTCTGAATGGCTGGGGAGGCCTCAGGGAACTTACAATGATGGTGGAAAGCAAAGGAGAAGCAAGGCACGGCCTCAAGCAAGTTCAAAACCCAGTAGTGCAGTCATTAAAATCTTAAAGCTCCAAAATAATCTCCTTTGACTCCATGTCCCACATCCAGGGCACACTGATATGAGGGCTGGGCTTCCAAGACCTTGGACAGCTTCATCCCCATGGCTTTACAAGGTACAGCCCCTGTGGCTGCTCTCATGGGCTGATGTTGAGTGCCTGTTGCTTTTCCAGGTGCAGGGTGTAAGCTACCAATGAATCTATCATCCTGGGGTCTGGAGGACAGTGGCCCCTTCCCACAGCTCCACTAGGAACTGCCCCAGTGGGGACTCTGCTAAGGAAGATTGGCAGCCTCCTTCACTCTTGAACTCTGTGCACATGCAGGCTTAACATCATGTGGAAGCCACCAAGACTTAAGGATTGCACCCTCTAGAACAGCAGCCTGAACTGTACTTGGGTCCCTTTGAGCTGTAGCTAGAGCTGGAGTGGAAGGGATGGAGGGAGCAATGTCCTGAGGCTGCTCAGGGTAACAGGGCCCTAGGGTCTGGCCCCCCACAAAACCATTCTTTCCTTCTAGGCTTCTGGGCCTGTCATGGGAGAGACTGCCTCAGAGATCTCAGAAATGCCTTAGAGAACTTTTTCTCATTGTCTTGGCTATTAGCATGTGGCTCTTTCTTAGTCACAGAAATCTCTTTAACAAGTGGGTTGCTCTGAAGCACTCTTGGATTCCTCTCCCAAAAAAGCTTTTCCTTTCTCTGCCACATAGGCTGCAAATTTTCTAAACTTTTACACTCTGCTTCCCTTTTAAATATAAGTTCCAATTTTGGTCATTTCTTTGCTCCTATATCATAGTGTAGGTTGTTAGAAGCAACCACGCCACTTCTTGAACACTTTACTGCTTAAAAATTTCCTCCATCAGAGATCCTAGGTTGTCACTCTTAAGTTCAAACTTCCACAGATCCCTAGGGCATAGCACAATACAGCCAAGTTCTTTGCAAAGGCATAACAAGGGTGACCTTTGCTCCAGTTCCCAATAAGTTCCTCATTTCCTTTTGAGACATCATCCTAGACTTCACTGTCCATGTAACTATCAGCATTTTGGTCACAACCATTTAACAAGTCTCTAAGAAGTTCCAAACTTTTCCTCATCTTTCTATCTTCTTCTCAGACCTCCAAACTCTTCCAATCTCTGCACATTACTCAGTTCCAAAGTTGCTTCCACACCACCAGGTATCTTTATAGCAACACCCCACTCTTTGGTACCAATTTCTGTGTTAGGCTGTTTTTGCGTTGCTGTGAAGAAATACCTGAGACTGGGTAATTTATAAGGAAAAGAAGTTTAATTGACTCCTGGATCTCCAGGCAGTACAGAAAGCACGGTGCCAGCATCCGCTTCTTTTGAGGGCCTCAGGAAGATTACAGTCATGGCAGAAGGCAAAGGAGAGCTAGTGCATTACATGGCCAGAGGGAGCGAGAGGAAGAGTGGTGGGGGAGGTGCTACACACTTCCAAACAACTAGATCTTGTGAGAATTCACTCACTCATCACCAAGGGGATGGCACTAAGCCAATCATGATGCATATGCCCCCATGATCCAAATGCCTCCCACCAGGTCCCACCTCCAACTTTAACATGGGGGATTACATTTCAACATGAGATTTGGTGGGGACAAATATCCAAACCATATCAGATCCTTTCTACTAAAGATTGCTTTGGCTTTCCAACCTTTCCTATCCTAATTGAGGAGCCATATAGTGCTGGAACAGTCGTTTTTTTGTTTTTCCTTTTTTACTTTTTTTTTACTGGTTTTGTTTTCATTTTGCAATCGTAGGTTCAGTTTTGTTCCTGGCAACACATGCAATGTTGTGTTTCTGTTTGTGTGACACTAGCTACTAAACTGATTTTTATTCATTTCCACTGGCATCTCTAATAGGTGTTAATTCAGCAGAGGGTCCCCTGGCTGTTGCATTCTAACTGATCTCCTTGGAGAATTCTAAAATATGGTTGATTAGGTTCATGGACCCAGCAACAGGATGCAGGAGCCTCCAGTGGAATTTTACTACTTCCCCAGCATTCTAAGTGCCTCTGACTTTCTGAGGGAACTTGCTGGCATCCTCACACTGTCTCATCAAGCATAAAGGGCATATGAGTGGATGTCTCTGCTATGTTATCATTCAGTACATCAATTTGCTCCAATGGGCTGGAAATAGTTTTATCTTAAATGGTATTTTTGCACTTCTTTCATAAGTTAAATTTCACTAGAAGTCCTTGACGGTACTCGCCTACAGTTAGCCACAGCTGCCAAATCCCCTTACTCAGAGATACAGGCTCTTCAGATTCACTGATAAAATGCCTTAGTGTTTCAGCAAATCAGTGGAGGATGGAATCTGTCCACAGGGCTGGTATCACACTGTGAGAATCATTGTCCTCCACAGTAATCCAAAGTCGTGAGGCATGACTGCACAGTTAGAGGGACTGTGCTGACTCTGTTTTTTTTTCTTTTTTTTTTTGAGGCAGAGCCTCACTCTTCTGCACAGGCTGCCTCCCAGATTTAAGAGATTCTCCTGCCTCAGCCTCCTGAGTAGCTGGGAGTACAGGCACCTGGCACCACGCCAGGCTATTTTTTGTATTTTTAGTAGAGACAGGATTCTACCATGTTGACCAGGCTGGTCTCAAACTCGAACTCCGGGCCTCAGGTGATCCACCTGCCTCGGCCTCCCAAAGTGCTGGGGTTACAGGCGTAAGTCACTGCACCTGGCCCTGGCTCTTCTTATGAGTGACCTACATCAGCTAAGGGAGAGTCTGTTCCTTAAATACCCTGAGGGTATTATGGCGCCTGACATATAGCAGGTGCTCAGTAAGTCTTGGCTGTTATATTAATTAAATTCAAAACGTCTATTAATTAGATTAATAACATCTATTAATTACTATGAAGTAATGAATACAACATTGCCAAAGACCTAGTTTTACCATCTTTATTCCTTTTTACTACAGAGAGGAGTGTTGTGACTTTTCCTTCTCAAAATTAAATTTTGTGTCCAAGGAGAATAACTCACTCATTTTATCCTAATCCTGGTCCTAATTAAAAGATCCCAAAGAAAAAAAGTTACATGACATCTGCACAGCTATGCAAGAATCATTCCAATCAAGAAACATATGTTAAACTTTCAAATGTAAAACAAGCTACTTGAATATTGGTTATTTATATACACAAGGGTGCTCTGAACTCAGGAAAGAAATACGTATTTTGAATTTAGGCCAGAGAACTGCACCTATCTGTACTTTCCTGATTTATAGACTGGTAAGCTCTTCATTGTGAGTTCCTACTGGGGAAAGAGTAAGTGTTAATTTAGTACAGGGACCATGTCTTCACTCATGTATCCACCAGAGCCCAGCACCATCTCTAGGATGTGGAAGGGGGCACTGTATAGTAGAATTCAGAAGGCTTTGGAATCAATGCTCAGAGTGCAAATTTCTTCCTCTTACTATTTGTGGACCCTTGGACAATCCCTTAGGCTCTCTATACCTCACTTTCCTTATCTGGTAAATTATATAAATACTCACCTTATGGGGTTCTTATAAGTATCAAAGGATATGAATTATATAGAGTGCCTGACACTTAGTAAGTGTTAAATAAATACCTGCTACAGTTTGAATGTACATGTTCCTCCAAAATTCATATGTTGGAACTCAAGCCCCCAAGGTGATGGTATTAAAAGATGGGACTTGTGTGGTGATTAGGCCATGAGGGTTCTGTGCTCATTAATGGGGTTAATGCCCTTATAAAAGGGGCTTCAGAGAGCTGCCTAGGCCTTTCGTTTCTTCTGCCATGTGAGGACACAGCATTTGTCCCCACTGAAGGACATAGCAACAGGGTGCCATCTTGCAAACAGAGGGCAAGCCCTTACCAAACACCACATCTGTTTTTTTTTTTGATCCTGTACTTCTCAGCCTCCATAACAATGGGAAATACATTTTTAATGTTTATAAATTACCCAGTCTAAGGTATTTTGTTATAGTAGCCCAAATAGACTAAGGCAATTTCTATCAAGTGAAATTCCCATAGGTCATTATTTTTTTCCCTTTAGTTTGTTCTGAAATGGAATTTCTTCATAAGAAATTTCTTTATAAGGTAGAGTTCCTTATTTTGCAATCTGTGCGAGCTAAGCTCATCCCATCATAAGACTGATGCAATGTTCTCCCAAAGAATTATTGATTCAAAACTGTGGAACAAGGCCAGGCACGGTGGCTCATGCCTATAATCCCAACACTTTGGGAGGACAGGCAGTCAGATCACTGGAGGTCGGGGGTTCAAGACCAGGCTGGCCAACATGGTGAAACCCCATCTTTACTAAAAATACAAAAAATCAGTCAGGCGTGGTGGCACATGACTGTAGTCCCAGTTACTTGGGAGTCTGAGGCAGGAGAATCTCTTGAGGCCGGAAGGTGGAGGTTGCAGTGAGCTGAGATCATTGCCACAGCACTCTAGCCTAGGCGACAGAGTGAGTAAGACACCGTCTCAAAAAAAAAAAAAAAAAAAAAAAAAGAATGTGGAACCAGAATGGATCTTTAACTTTATCCTCCAGAAGGCCATTCAATATCTGTCTCATTAAAACAAAGGTCAGTAGGACAGTATTTACCCTAAACTCATTTAAACCACAGTGAGATTTATTCTTGCCCTTCAACATAGCTTTACTTTTCAACTTAGGGCTTTCCAACTCAGGGTTATAAAAGCTGACATATTTATTTTGAGTCTATATTATAGACTCACAGCCATGTCATATCTTTGATTTCACTGAGTAGTAAATCAATTAACTACATTTCGCAATGCTTTCTTGTCTAAGACATTCAAATTGAATTCTGGAAACAGTAATTTCTGTTCTGGTATCATATTTTTCAATAATTTTTACCAGCCAACCCTTCTGTTTTTAGCAATCCTATTTACTTCATACAGTTTTACTTCATACAGTCAATAACAAGCATAAGGCTGGGCATGGTGGCTCATGCCTGTAATCCCAGCACTTGTGGAGGCCTAGGCAGGCGGATCACCTGAGGTTGGGAGTTTGAGACCAGCTGGACCAACATGGAGAAACCCATCTCTACCAAAAAATACAAAATTAGCAGGGTGTGGTGGCACATGCCTGTAATTCCAGCTTGGGAGGCTGAGGCAGGAGAATCGCTTGAACCCGGGAGGTGGAGGTCACAGTGAGCCGAGATCACACCATTGCACTCCAGCCTGGGCAACAAGAGCGAAACGCTGCCTCAAATAAATAAATAAATATTAAATAATAAAACAAGCATGAATTGCTCACAGATCCAATGTGCTCTGTGGCAGAAATGAAAAGCACTGGGATTTGTGGCAAGGTATCCAGCCACCATAAAATTTCTTTGCAGCTGCCTAGGAAGAACACCAAATTCCACTAACATCCTAGCATGCAGATGGTGTCTTTCAAAATATTCACAATTTTTTAAAAAGTGATAATGCTGATGAGAGTGTATGGAAATGGCCACATATACTTAGCAGGTGAGCCTCTAAACCGGTAGTATGGAGGGTAGTTTGACAATATTAATCAAAAATGGATACTTATCACTAGGAAATTATCCTAAGGTAATTATTACAAAGATATAGCTATAAGGATGTTTCTTATAGCATTAATTTTAATGATGAAATTTGAGAACATTTTAAAATCCAACAATAAAGGGTTAATTAAATGAAAATGATACATCCATTCAAAAGATTTTCAAGGAAAAATTATGCAGTCATTTCCATGTAGAACTTTCCATGTAGAAAGGACCAGCTTCCTCATCTGGTCTTGTTGGGACACCCCATTGAGTCAGACCTTCCTACTTCCTGAGAAGGTATCTACCCTCCCCTTGTATCTGATAGGTTGTAGCTGTGAGAAACTGGTTTATTACCAAAGGATTGTAGAAATGAAGATATTCTCAATATGTTATGCAGATTACATAGGCATTTTAATTTGCTAGGATGAGATGCACTAAATTGTGGGTTGTGGTTATCCTGGAGGATGGAATTAGAGAGGGTCTTTACATTCCCCAAATTGTTGAATATTTTACAATGTTTTATCAAGGGAAAAATCTATTTTGAAATTTGATAAAAGGGAATAATTATCTTGCCGGCCCATTGTAGAAATACCTTGAAGATACGGTGACAGTCAATAAATTAAGCACGATAAACATTAAGTAAGATCTGTGTTATTAATAAAGCAGCAGCAAAATAATAAAGCAGGTACAAATCAACATCTAGAATCACCCTGTGTTTTCCAAGGAGCTTTGCCTCAGAGACTCATCTATTATGGATTATGTCACAACTGCTTACTGCAATACAAAGCAACTTTGACTTAATATATTGAAGAAAGGATTAATGTTTAAAAATACACAATTATCTTTCTTTTGTTTGCTGGGTGCACATGTTGGCAAACAACTGTTTTGACATGAAAATTCCCATTTCTAGGTATGAGCTGAGAGGAGTGAAAAAAAAAAAGAAAATTTTTATTTCTACAATTTGCAGCATGTTATCATCACATGGAGAAAAATTGAGTACCAGAGGCCCAGAAGAATCCTTCTCATTTGGCCCCCTAGCCAGTGGTTTTTATAGCACAGTAGGTGTATTACTAACACAGGGTTTACATAGTGACTATTCAGAATTTACTCTCACTCAGTCACCACTGCTTGCAATTAGAAAAAAGTACATAGCATGCTAATTGGGTCTATAATTTGAGAAAGAAGAAAGATTGCTCTTTTAAAAAAATGGACTTGACTATAGTTTGGATCCAATCAAGCTATTACATTATTTCCTGTAGCTGAAATGCATAAACAAACTATCAAGAATTGGCACCTACCATTTGAAATGGTTCTCAAACAATGCTTGGGAGCAGAGACGCTGATCTTACTCAGGAGGTGTAGTGACCTTAAGTTTGTTTATCATATGCACAGTGTGAAGGCATTACCAGGCCCATGCAAAAGATGGCCTGGAGTCTACATTATTCAAGAAGCTGACCTTGGCCAGTTTAAATGTGGAAATTTCACTTCTAAAATGTCCAAGGGAAATAGGCTTTAAAAGCACTCACAAGAATGATGTGCTCATTTCTGCCAATAATGCTACTACAATTTAAAATTTTATCTTTGTGCTTTACAGTTACCATAGCAGTGAAAGGTTCATAGTCAACAGAATTGTTTCAATTTCAATGACTGATTAAATTAGCAGTTTTGCTAATGTGAGGCCGTGCCAATTAACTTTATTATCTACAGTAGTGCTGCACTCTAGTACGCCGTTAAAGCTTTCTGTGAATGGTAACTAAAATGGCAGAATGCCTGCAAATGAAAAACAAGATCCTACTACTTGACTGCAAATGCAAAGTGGGAAAAGCAGGAAAAAAAATCTCAGGCTTTAGCTTGGATCACTTCTGGTGACTTTCGGGAAAATATATCGAGACAGATATTCTTTGGAACTACACACTGGATTATCATTCTCTACCCTAATCGCCACCGCTCAGAGTAAACCTCTGCTCTAGGGCCTCAAATTTTTTCAAGAGCCTCGTCTCTAGGTTACAATTATTAGATACGACTGAAGGGTTGGGAGTCTCCATGGGGGGGCGTGGGTTGCATCGTGTTGGGAGGAGAAATATCCAGGTGCTGGCAAGTCTACCCGTGCTCTTTTTACCTGCTCCTCACTCCAGCTGGGCTCCAGCACAGCCCTGAACTTAGCAGGCTGATTCCTGTTGGCTCTGAACTGATTTTGCTGTTTTCTCACCTCTCTGTGTCACTGGTACAGCTAGGGCAATGTGGGAGCCAGAACAGGGCACATCCTGAAAGTTCTCTCCCAACCCATCCCCTTCCTGATGGAGGCTATTTCCCTAGGGCCCCTACCCCCAATCCCAAACAGGGACCTAGACACCTTCTGTTTCTCCAGGACTTTCCTCCCAGTTTTATTTCACTTTTTGGGATCCATCGGCCTCCCTCTCTTACTTTTATGGCAACTCCAAGGTAAGGTTTTAGGAAATAATTCAGCTGCCATGGCTGGGAGACATCTTTCCGGGAATAGGCAGTTCACCAGTAGCTGTCAAAGGGTCACTAGAACTTCTAGCAGATACAGTAAACTGTTTAGATGACCCACAGGCCAATTTTCTTTAGCATAATGGTTTTTCCTTTTTTCTTTTACATTAAAGGCCTTTTTAAAAATGTTATACTGAATCCTAATATGTACTATAGATATATCAGAGCTGCTGTGGTTGAAGCAGGAGTGGAGGCCCAGGGTTCTGCCTCCTCAGCAGCTCTGCCCCCACAGGGATCCCATAGGAACCTCTGGGTAAACCTAGAACTGCAGAGAACACAGTCCAAAAAACTACCATCCAAACATTTAGAGTGTAGCAATGTCTATACTTTCATCTATTTTATCTTTTTCTTGTTATCCATTATATGGATAAAATACCTTATTTCTTTTCTTACTAGATGTATCATGTTTTTTTTTCTTGTTTCTACTGGTAAGAAAGAATAAGATGAACTGATAATCCCCAGGCTTTTTTGACCTTTTAATATTTTCTATCCACGGGGAAAAAATCTCAAAAACCTATTCATCTTAGGCAAATCTCAATACCCGGCAATATCCTAGGGTTTTCAGGGTTTAGACCCTTTAAATGACTTTAGGAGAGCAAACTACATTGTCTATAACTCCTGGATGATGAAAAAAAAAACTGTATAAATGTCAGCATCGGACCTAGGGTCTGGTCTGTAAGAGGAAGATGAATGCTAGAGAAGTGAAAACTGCTCATTCATTCAGTGATCTACCCACCCATCCATTCAATAAAACCATCCATCCATTCTTCCTTCCATCCATTCAACAGATACTTTCTGGGCACCTATACAAGAGCTTCTCAAGAACCGGGGCTTTGTCTCAGTCTTTCCTGTGTCCTCTACAGGTCTAGCACAATAAGCACAAAGCACATGCTCAAAAACTTGTTGTGGTCAAAGACTTTGTTCTTGAACTCATGGCTCTAGGCTCTCAGAGTGGGCGAAATGACTCCTAAACTTTCTACTCCAATTGCCAAGATAAACACGATAATCTTGCAAGAGCGTCCTCATAGCTCACCTATATTGCTCAGCTGCAGCTTAAGCTTAATTCCATCTTTCTGGCCTTTGAATGGAAGAGAAACCAGTCCAGACTGTGGAGTCCCTAAGAGAAAGAATGAACTTTACACTGTAAGACACAAGACTAATTACTTTATTAGGTGCATTCTATAAGTTGAAGAGGAGAATTTTTGGCAAATAAATAAATAAATAAATAATCAAACAGAGACTCTGGGGCCCGAGGAGCTCAGGAGAAAGGAAGCGGAGTCTTTGCATAGTTCTAAATGAACAGGAGGTGGCAGCAGTAGGCAACGCGGATTCTCGGCGGAAATGCAGCACTTGCAAAAACCAGGGACAGAAGGCTTTGAGAAAGAGGAGAAGGTCAGAAGGTGACTAACTATTTCTTTTTCGTAGAGACCATGGTGTGGAACATTCGTCCTCTCTACCAGGGGCAGGATGCGGCGTCCTACATGATCTGCCTGGGCATCCCGTACCCTGTCATGCCCGCCTGGGAGGCTCCCTTGTTGCTGCCCATCTGCAGGCCTATTACGTTCTGTCCCTGGCGAAGCTGCTCCTCGGAAAAGCCTCTCCGATTCTGCTGGGCTTTCCTGGACAAGGAAAGTGAGAGGGAATAATGTCATTATGACAGTTTTCCAATCCTTTTCAAGATACGCAATTAGACAGGCTCTGCTGGGGGTCCCCAAATAGATCAGCAGGTCCTACCCTGAGCCGTGGTTATGAGCTATGGCCCTACTCTGAGCTATCTATGGCCCTACCCTGAGCAATGGCCCTACCCTGCACTGTGGACCTACCCTTAGCCGGGGCCCTACTCTGAGCTATCTCTGGCCCTAGCCTGAGCTGTGACCCTACCATGATGCATGAGCTCCCTATCTTTTAGAAGCCCAGGTGTTTTCCAGAATTCCAGCAAAGAGGAGGGCAGAATCAGTGGCTACCTCTCTGGGGAATTCACTCTCAGCTTTTCTTGTTTCTCTTTCTCCCCACTCTCCCTTCTTCCCCCACCACTTTAGGCCATCTCAGACTTCTAAGAAGAAGCAGGCTTCTTTCTCTCACAGCTACCTCAAGCCTTTGTGAAAATTAAAATCGGTTCTTCTTACAAAGCACATCATTAATCCCATTCCCCCTTTCCCTGTATAGGGCCAAGATGAATATACCATTTTAGAGCCGAGGGACCTAAGAGTTAATGAGGGGAAATGTCGCACTCTAGATTAGAGTTCTGCAAACTTTGGTAAAGAGCCAGATAGTACATAATTGTGGTTGTGTAGCCACATGGAACATAGTAGTTCACTAATAATACAGACACTAAAACCAGGGTTTCAAATGGCCAATATCTTAGAAGTTTTCAGGGCAAGCGTTCTTTAAAATGACATAAGCTGGTAACTTTTTTTAAAATAACTGTCAAGGAGAAGAAAAGGGGATCATGGAAATGAAAAATCAATTATTTGCCACAGGGCACGCTTCTACAACTAAGTTACCCAGTTTAAGCTTCCTGCCTACCCTACCCCCTGCAAAAAAAAAAAAAATCATTTTAAAAAAAGGCCCTTTACTGAGAGATAACCATATAATTTGTCATCCAGACTAGGATGCTGTTGAGAGTGAAAGAGAGTTCTATTAATAAATATACTGGGACAACATAGATATTAACCATGACTGTTCCAGACAAACAGGACATATTTGCCCTTTATTAAGTACACAAACAAAAAAGGAAGGAAGAAGGGAAGGAGGGAGGGAGGGAGGGAGGGAAGGAGAAAGGAAGGAAGGAAGGAAGGAAGGATGGAAGGCAGGCAGGCAGGCAGGCAGGCAGGCAGGTGGGCACGCAGGCAAGAAAGCTCAGAGCTGGCTTAAGTCATAATAAAGCCAAATTCAGACATGAAGCCACCTTCAAGAAAGGCCATCCAGTCCTGCTGAGCCTCAGGAGAAACAGAACCTGGGTGGAGCTGGAGGATGCAGGTATCTGGTAGAAAAGGCCTAACCATTTCTGCTCTGGATAGGTTACTGGCCTGTACAGAAGCATCAGACTTTCATTGCTTTGGGGAACTCAGTTGTGGAGACAGCAGTGCTTGGTGCGGGGGCTTTGCACATAAAGCCTCTGTAGAGTTCCAAGGCTTCAGACCCTCCCTCTGGTTAAAATCGCCTTGTGGTCCAGGGGGCAAGGAAGAGACTTTTACCTGTGAAACCAGGATGGCTCTCCCCGATAGCAGCCATCATCCTTGGTGACTGCAACGCTGCCTAAAGCCATCAGGGTCCTCTGCACAGCTGCCATGTCCTTCCCTGGAGGCCAACAAAGAGATTAAACCCAAGCACGTGTCAGAGCCAAGGAATGCTGGAAGGATATGGCTGGACACCCAGGAGGGATGTTCTGATAGAAGGCTGTAGTTGACCATATTCAAGGGAGCAGTGCTATCAAACACCTCCCAAAGTGGCCCTAAGACATCCATACCCAAACTTCTCAGAAAGGAACAAAAAGTAACCTGGTTAATTATTCTCTATATGGTACCTACCAGAGATACCGAGTTTCTAATCCATTCATAGTTGCTGTATAAATAAAATCATCCATGTGCATCAAATTGAGTATTCACTTTGCTCTTTGGGCCAGAGGCCTGGCAGATGAAGAACAGCAAATCAACACAGAAAGCACTCAATGTGACACAAGTGATAGGGCCTTTATTTTGTGCCGCTTGAAAAGAGCTAAATGGAGACAATAAACAACTGGCTTGTGTGTGACAGAGAGGAGAGCAAGGGAGAGGGATGTGCGGTGTGGCCCCTGCACAGTGGGATGGGGAGCCCCGTTACCTAAGCAGCCCAGTGACCATTAACCCGTGGAGAAAGCAACTGGGCCTTACAACTCAGCCTTTCCTCCCATCCTTTCTCCTTTCTTCTCTTCCAGTTGACTGACATGTCCTAAACTGAGAAGATGCTACTGAGGGGGTGGCCTGCAATTTAGAATCAGATCAAAAGTCCATGCAAGGCACCAGTGTGGAATACAAAAGCTAAAAACCATAGGGTTAAAAGGGAAGGCAGCGTCTAACCTGGTGGGGAACTGTGAAAGTTAAGGGCAAATATTAAGGCTCTCTTTAGACCTGGTGAACCATCTGCAGTTTTTTGGCCCAGCTGCTGCAGCTCAGTCTCTGGGGAATACAGAATTACAGGGGAAAGGCAGATGGAAAGTGAGAATGGAGTATGAACTGTAATAAAATAAACAATTAAGGCCTTCAGAGGAAGTCCAGCTCAGGATCTTCATTTATTCGAAGAGGAGAGAGAGAAAGCTGATCCTCTCTCCCCTCCGCCCCCACCTCCCGTATTAACCACAGGGTGATTGCCTGAATCCTGAGGCCCTGTGAGACCGGTTGGTGAATACAAGGATAAAATGCTGTCAATGGATAGTCCCCAGACTCAAGGAATAACTGGGGTGGTGGAGAATGAAGTATTTCAGAAGCAGACAGAAGGGAGAAGGCATAAAGAATATTCAGAACTAAGAAGAAACACAGAAATTGTTGTTAGAATGACTCTTCCACAGGTGAAAGCATTTCTTAATTGTCACCATATAATGGGACACTTTTTAAAAAATATAAATGTAGTAATGATATTTTGAAGGTTCATTCTGTGAAGAGATAGGGAGAGGACTTGCTCTTAAGCAGTGAACTATTAAAGGGAACCTAGAGAAATAATTGAGCAAAGGAAGGCTTAGGTTAGGGTATATCACTCATCTCTACTCTTTACAAAGAGCACCCTGGATACTTGTTTCTGGTGGTTGGAAAGAGCTGTTCTGATATGTCCAGGATCTGTGAAAATGTGGGGCCTGACATCCAGCAGATCACCCACAGATACTACCCTGGAGCAATGGGTGAAGAAGCAAAGTTTTATTAAACTATAGAACTAGACTCCTTCAAAGTAGCTAGTTCATCCCTGGTATCCCTGCATCTAGAAAATTCCCAACATTTAGTTCCCAACTTAGTTCCCTTTGTCCTTTCTGGGTTCATGTAGTAGTCTATATAACACTTCTTATATATAAGACTACATATAAGAACTTATAAGAACTAACACTTATATATAAGTGTTATATATAATGCTTCTTATATAGACTACTACATGAACCCAGAAAGGACAAAGGGAACTAAGTTGCAGGCTAGGATAAGATATCCAGGAGCCTAGAACTATCAACACAACCCCATCCTCATCCCAGGAGAGTGGAAAAGGAAGTGATTACACTTGAGAAAGAAGCCACTAGGGAAGCAGGCATTATTTGACAGAAAGAAACTGGAATTTTTTCCTTAAGAAACTTTCCAAAGCAAGATATTTGATATAAATTATAGGGTAGACACTGTATATGTCATCTCAACCTCATGGAATTGGGATTATTCCTCTTCATGTGTGGATGAGAAAACTAACTCAGAGAGGTTAATTAACGTGCCCAGAGTCACCCAATCAGTTAACAGAGCCTAGCTCTAGATCAGACCTGTCTGAATGCAAAGCCCTTGAACAATCCACCATGCCACTCTGCCATCTCCCATGGCACCCCATTGCAGGCTAGATGAGGAGCACATTCCTCAGTAGGAACCAGCAATCAGGGATGATCTGAAAGGGTCATGATGGCTGTTTTGTGCCAGGCCAGAGGGGACACTGAGGTGAATAAAACTGGAGCACAGATTTCAGGCCCTATAGAATCAAGGGCACCAACCCCAGTGCCCATAAATCTTTGAGTGTTTTTGTCTAGGTTTCTCCATGTCTTCATCCAAACAAGACTGAAACAAAGAAAAGCAGTTAGGGCCTCACTATGGATGTTCTGGCCAAGTGATATCATTTGGATGTTTTGTACTCTCCAAATCTCATGTTGAAACGTGACCTCCAATGTGGGAGGTGGGCTTAGTAGGAGGTGTCTGGGTCATGAGGGCAGATCCCTCATGAATGGTTTGGTGTTGACCTCACGGTAATGAGTGAGTTCTTATGTATGAGTTCACACAAGATCTGGCTGTTTAAGAGCCTGGCACCTTTACCTTCTGTCTCTTGCTCCCTCTCTCACCATGTGACATACTGGCTCCCCTTCGCCTTCCACCATGATTGTAAGCTTCTTGAGGCCCTTGCCAGAAGCAGGTGCCGGCACCACACTTCCTGCACAGTCTGCAGAACCGTGAGCTAAAATAAAACCTCTTTATGAATTACCCAGTCTCAAAAGCAACAAAAATGGACTAGTACACTAAGTTAATGATTGCCAAAATTCTAAATAACATTATGACCAGAAATCTGCCTTCTGGAACCAGTTCACATCTAGCTCATTTTCTTGTTATGTTATTCTTGTTATGTTTCCTAATTCCAGCACTCTTGGACTGACAAGATGGGAAGAGGGCCTTTTTCCAGCCTTCCCTGTCTTGCTTTGCCAGTTCAGAAGCCCAGATCAAGTACCACTGGATGAGAGTGGCACACAGGAGTCAGGGCCACTTGTAGAAGCTGATTCCTGCAACTGGCGGTCAAACATTTAAGTGCATAAAAAAGCACTGCGGTTAAGGAAGCTCTGTGATGTGCACCAACTATCAAACAACAAAAGGCTGGGCACAGTGGCTCACACCAGTAATTTCAACACTTTGGGAGGCTGAGGCAGGAAGACTGCTTGAGCCCAGGAGTTTCAGGCTGCAGTGACCTATGATTGCACCACTGCACTCCAGCCTGAG
This sequence comes from Hylobates moloch, assembly GCF_009828535.3. Taxonomy (NCBI): domain Eukaryota; kingdom Metazoa; phylum Chordata; class Mammalia; order Primates; family Hylobatidae; genus Hylobates; species Hylobates moloch. The sequence continues at coordinate 49,800,459 of NW_026652279.1, forward strand.
CAACAGAGGGAACCCCTGTCTCTAAATAACAATAAGATAAATGAAATAAATTTATAAACAAGAAAAGCGAAACTAGTCTTATCACAACCAAGTGTCATATCTGCCTAATGACAAAGCCTTCAAAATTGTGCAAGTATAAAAAATGGCCATACACAGCCTGCTTTCCCAAGCTTCTTGGATTATTTATGGGAGTTTGGTGGGGGGATCATCTCTTTTAAAATTTGCATTTTGAGGTCATTCTCCTGAGAGAATGATTTGGTAAGTTCTGGGAGTCCATATTTTTAATAAGCTGCCCGAGTGATTCATATCTTCAGGCAAGTTTGAGAGTTATAGGTGTTGCCTGGTGATTTGCAAGCTAAACTGATCTTCAGGATTACCTGAGAATCTTAAATATTCAGATTCTGGGGCAGTCTCCTGGGATGATTGTGAGGCAGCCAGATGGACAGGCACATACTACTCTAAAGCTTTGGTTTTCAATGTTTAAAAACATCCCCATGTCTGCCATGCGGTAAGTACTAAGTAATATTTGTTAAGCAATAACTCCTTTCTTCAGAGATATCCTCCACAAAGTCAAAAGTAAAAGCGATAATTAGAAAAGCTCTGTTCCAAGTTGGAAGTCAGCCCAGAGCCCTGCAGCTTGGAATGGCTTTGCTCCCTGACAGCCACCCTGGATGCTTTGGTAGATTGCTGGGGCTCCTCAAGTGAGCTTGAAAGCCACTGCTCCAGGCCATTCTTCCAAGAAAAGAAAAACGTTCCTCAAAGAAGGATCAACTAAGTGTTGGGAATTTTCTGGATGGAGGGATAGCAAAAATGAGATAGAGTCTGGTTATCTAAGAGCTGGTGGAATCTGAAAAGCATACATACTGTATGATTCCTACTTTAAGGCATACTAGAAAAGGCAAAACTCTAGAGACAGTAGAAAGATCAGTGGTTTCCAGGGTTGAGGGTGGGAGGGATGAAAAAGCAAAGCACAGAAGCTTTTTAGGGCAGTACTTGATATGATACCGCAGTGATGAATATGCGACATTATACATTTGCCCAAATGCATAGAATGTGTAACAGCAAGAGTGAACCTAATGTAAATTATGTATTTTGGATGATAATGACGTGCCAATGTAGGCTGATTACTTGCAATATGTGCTTCTTTCGTAGGGGACGTCGATAATGGAGAAGGTTGTGCATTTGTGGGGAGGGAGGGCATATGGAAAATATCTGTACCTTCCTCTCAATTTTGCTGTGACCCTAAAACTCCTTGAAAATATTAGTCTTAAACAAAAAAGGAGCTGATGGTATGGTAGCTTTCTCTGTCTCACCTGGCAAGCATTTTCAGCAAGAGTCTCACCTAGCAACTGACAGCTTTACTTGACAATACAGAGCTCCCTGTTTCCTACACTGTCACAAAGTAATGTTATCCAAAGTGTGATCCTGCACCCCATATTACTAAGTTATAACTCCTGGGGAGTAGGACTGGAGGTTCTGCATTGTAAGGCCCCAACCCAGGAATTCTTAATGGTATAAAGATTCTTTAACAAGGATTTTGTTCCCTTAAATTCTTTATTACTTCCAAGGTATCTTATGTATGTCTATGAAAATAAAAAGTAAATGAAGAGGATAAAGGCAAAGAAAAAAGGTAAAAGAGAAGTCATCTGGGTGTGTCAACTTGGATGGGACAGTCTCTACTTTCTATTTCTACTTTTAATCCAAAGAAATCAGTCTTGCAGTCAAAGTTCTTTGTCTCAGAGCTATTATACTTCTATTATATGTCAGTCTTGACTCAGCCTTGTAACTCTTAGAATACTGGCTTTTTCCATCTTTCTTGGACTTACAGAGAAAGTAAGCAGTAGTGTATGAAACCATGTCTTATTTCCCTGAATAATAACTTGGGCCTAGCTTCCAATTCTCCACTGAAGGTAAACCAAAATATTGCAACAGTCAAGGGAGAAATATCAGGGGTGAGGTTGGGTTTGTTCTGTGGATTTTGTAAATGTTTGTTGCTTGCCTCCCTGACTCCCATTGCTCTGGGTGGTGGCTCTTAAAGTGGGGTTCCCAGACCAGCAGAATCAGTATGGTCTGTGAATTGGTAAGAAATACAAATTCTTGGCCTCACCTCAGACCTATTACCTCAGAAACTCTGCTGTTGGGGCTTAGCAGTCTGTGCTTTAACAAGCCTACCTAGGGATTCCGATGCATGCTGGCATTAGAGAGCCATTGCTAAAGGAAAGACTCATCCAATACAATCGTCAGCAGCCACTTGAAATAATTGCAGTGACGGCTGCTCTGATAGAAAATGAGGCTTCGAGGCCGGGTGTGGTGGCTCACACCTGCAATCCCAGCACTTTGGGAGGCCGAGGTGGGTGGATCATGAGGTCAGGAGATCGAGACCATCCTGGCTAACACGGTGAAACCCCTTCTCTACTAAAAAAAAAAAAAAAAAATTAGCTGGGCGTGGTGGCAGGTACCTGTAAGTCCCAGCTACTCGGGAGGCTGAGGCAGGAGAATGCCGTGAACCCGGGAGGCGGAGCTTGCAGTGAGCCGAGATCAGGCCACTGCACTCCAGCCTGGGCGACAGAGTGAGACTCCATCTCAAAAAAAAAAAAAAAGAAAATGAGGCTTCAAGCAGCAGACACTTGTGATGTCTCAAGTCATTACAGGTACTTTACTTACAGTATCCCAAGAGATCTCTCATGCTGTGTGAAATATCTCTTCACTCTTGCTGTTGAGGAATGACACATAAAGTGACGCCTTCCCAGAGAATATATTTGAACCTCCAGGCCCTTCCAATGTAAACCACACCTCCCTAACTGCCAGTCATCAAGAAAGGGGAACAGGCATGACATCGCCATGTGTCCAGGATCCTTACCAGTAGAATTACTAAGAAGAGCTATGAGACTGATCGATCTGTGAGTCTTGCCTGCTCTGACATTCTAGAATTTTATACATTTAATGCACATCAAGTGGTTATACAAATGAACCAAAAAGATCAGTTGCTGAATGACTAATAGTGTGGGGGGAAAAGCCAACATTTATTAGGTGTCTAGTAGCCAGGCACTGTGCTAGCTTCTTTACATAGTTAATCCTTACAAAAATTCTACAAAAGAGAGGCATTAGAACTGTTTACCAAGAAGGGAACTGAGGCTCTGAGAAACTAAGCAACTTAAACAAGGTCACACAGTATGTAGCAAAAGAGATTTCAACCCATCTACCTGACTCCAAAACTCATGCTCTTTCCAGTGTAGTGGGGTCTTCTGTGTCTGGAATTGGTAAAGCAATAAATTATGGGGAAAGGCCTCGAGAGGGTAATGACCACAAAGTGGAAAAAAATATCAATAAAGTGACTCCTAAAGCCTGGTCATTTGTATTAGAGAATAGCTGATGAGGTAAAGGCTCCACAGCTGTCAGAGAGGGCAAAGGTCAGCCAGGCAACCCCCCCCCACCCCCACCCCCACCACCCGCCACCCCACCCCCCGACCAGCTCCTGTATGTGGCCACCAAGTCCATTTGTTGTAAGACAGAATGAGTGTCTTTCCAGACTTACTCTTCCCTCCCTTATTTTCTGTTAATCTTAGAAAAGACAAGCCAATGACAATAATAATTTCTACATTACCAACTTTTATTATCCTCTACTATCGTCATGAACCATGCTAAGCACTTCTAATGAACTGTCTCGTTTACTTTCCATAGCAACCCTGTGAAATAGATATGATTATCCCCACTTTACAGCTGAGAAAATCGAGGCTTAGAGAAGTTAGTTGATAAGTGGTAGAGCACAGATTTGGCCAGGCAGTCTAATTTCTGACTCAGGAGCCTGTACTCTCCTGTAACACCTTCCAGGATAAGCTTGTATTACAGTCTTTCTGTCCCGATACTAGACCAGCACACTCACTCGCTCTAATATGTTCTCTCTCTCTCACACACACCCCTCGCCCCCTGCCTTTCTTGCTCTGCCTTTTCTTCCTTTCCCACTTTCTGTCCACAGAAAAGATGCTGAAGACTTACCTGCAGAGTACTTTCTTCTGAATCATAGACAGCTGAGATGGCCCCACCCCTGCCCTTTCCAGGGCACCCATGGCAAATCCAAAAGTAATCTGCAGGCCATTCACCTTCTGTTATCCAAGAGAAGACTTCCCAGGCCCCTTCCATTCCTCTAAGCCACCCTACTTCTCCATCACTGAAAGCAAGTGGTCACCCCAGCTCCCCCTCTAGGGGGACTTCGGTAGCTTTGTCTATAATGTCCCTGTGATTGGGTTGTTTTTCTGGACCATTTAGCTTTGGGTTTCATTTTAAAGGCTTGAATCTTGTATTCTAATTACCCTGCAGTCTATTTTAAGTATTTCACCTGGGGGGATTAAGGATCGTGGTACATCTGGGGCCTCAGCCTATAGAACTGATTGAAGCCTAAACAAGAAGGCATTTGGCAAGCCTGGGCTCCTCCAGACTTATTGGTTTGCAACATCCAGGCAGCCTGAAGAATCAGAGGGCAGCTGTGGGCAAGCAGAGCCCTACAAGGGAGAAGATACTGAGTAGGGGAGATGGGAGACTGAGAGCTGTTGGGCATGAAATACCTGCAGAGGAGGAAAAGCAGCTCCTAGGCAAGGAGGGCTGGAGCCACAGTGGCCACAGACACCACAACCAAGGTGCAGGGAATCCAGAATTAATGTAAGTTGATATGTGAGGACAGCATTAAAACCACAGTCAAGGTGGAGAATAGTAGGGAGAATGTGGGACTAAGCTAAGCAAACAGCTAGTCTAATAGCTGTGTGCACAAACATGTACCCCCTCATATGCACATAGACACATAACACGTGCCAACCCTGCCCCGCAGCATTCCTTTGATTTCAGCTTCCTTATGCCAAAACACATGAGCAACAACCAGTTCTTGCAGAAACGACCTCAGCCTCACTTGCTCAGTCTGCTCTGCAGTACTGTCAGCCTTCCCCTCCCTCTCCTTGCTTCTCTGCTCAAAGTGACCCACTTTTCTACCTCCTGCCCTATTGTATGGTGACCAGCATTGGCCTAAGCTTCAGACAGTGATCCTGGGGAATATCAGATATCCCCTCCAACCTATAACAAATCTCCCTGGACTTTGGTCCTCAGTTGCCGTTCCATGGAGTCAGCCATCAGACCCTGGGGCCTCTTGGGGCCATTTGGAAACTCTGAAGCACCTGCTTTCCTATTGACAGCTCTCTTGTTCATCTCTACCTACTGCATGACCTACCTACAGTTCTTCCTGCTATCTGTCAGTCCTGGTGCCCTTGGAGTGGACCTCCTTCCTTATTTCCTTGAAAGCCCCATTTTTCTACCCTAGGGCTGGGACTCTTAGTGTCTGTCTTATTGCCCTGGAGCTGACTGGTCCACGGCCCTGGCTCAGGCGACCACACTCATCCGTTAGACTCCTCTTTCTTTAGAGGAGTCTAACACACAGGTCTGGGGCAGGTGGTGTATACCTCCTCTGACTCTGTACATCAGGGACCATTTCTCCCTACACTCCTCCACACTTGCTGTGAGCACCTCTGACGAGTAAAGTTTACCTTTGTGTGCTTTGTAAAAAGGGGGAGAGGCAAGTAAAGCATCCTCAGTAGCAGGAAGACAGGAAAGCTCTCAGAATCCTCACCTCCCACAGACCTCCTGGCTTCTTCCTCCTCCCACACACTTCCTGCACTTGGTGGGGTGGGGGGGACTCACCCGGGTCCCTTCCATTCACACTGACTCTCCTATCCTTCTGTCCCACACAGCCCTGAATCATCTTCCTCCTCCTCACCTCCTCCCCCACCTCCTCTTCATCCTCATCAGCTAGTCACCATTATGATTCGACCGCACACTCACGGTGTAGGTGAAGGAAACTAAGCCTCCTGGCTCAAGAATGGGTTGGCAGACTAGTTAAGGCTCTATTCTTTGCTGTCAGAGAGCCCAGGTTTGAATTCTGGCTCTGCCATCTCATGGACACAAGTAACCAGGGGCAAGCTTCAGTTTCATCATCTTTGAAATGGGGAAATTAAAAAACATTAACCTCATAGGATTGTTAGCAGAACTGACTGGCATTATGCAATAAAGCACTTCTACAATGCCTCGTGCATAGGAAAACATCAATAAGCAGTAGCTATGTAGCAATCTGTATTAGCTAGAAAAAATCATCATAGTTTTGATCTAGGAAGCAAGGATCAAATCTCAACTGTGAAATTACATGAGAATTTGGAGGCTCAACAGCAAGATCCATAGCCTGGCCTGGCCTGCAGTTTTGAATATCTGAGTTTCTAAATAATGGCAAACCACCAGGTAAACTTATTAGCATCTTAGGATTTTAACCACTCACCTATGAGGGAAACATGCAATGCCAGCTCTTTGCATGACGCCAAGGATTAAGGAGGCAATTGTTTCTTTATAAATCATAGTGTGGTGAGTAGTAGAATGGTCCTCTGCTAGAAATCTATTTCCACCATCATCTGAATACCCTTTAAAATACCATGTCTCTCCATCAGGGGAAAGCTACCCCATTCTCACTGTCAGCAGAGCCATTTGGGTCACTGCCCTGGGGATCCTGTTGGTTGGGCCACTAATGACAGCCAGTGACAAAGAGCATGTGAGAGCAGAGTCAATCTGACAGTCCTGCTCTGACTAGTTGGTATCTCTTGGTGCCTTAGGCAGGCCTAGTGGAGAAGGAACACAGTCACATGGTTGGGTATACACATTTTCGCTAAAGGGGACATTAATGACACCATGACCATAGGTCCCAAATTCTCTGGCAGTGTCTCCATTCACATCATTTTCCCCAGTAATGGCAGATTATTAAATATGTCCAGGAGCGTGATTTGATTTTTATGCTTTTGTAAGATTTCCTCACCAAGTCAATTCACAAATGTTAAAGAAAAAAGCACTTGTCACACTGTGAGCAGAATGCCTATCCGGAAGGCATAGTCACCAAGCTCCCAGATAATGGTTTAACAAAAGGTTGGAGTGCTATCTATTTCTCAGATTGACAAAATAGCCCCAGATGGCTTTGTCTATAAGCTGTAGTTGAGCAAGAAGCACACTGGCCCCCTGCCTCCCTTCTCCTCTGGTAGCTGTGATTTGTTATGGGAGGGGTAAGAGGAATAAAAGGCAGTATGTCACCATTAGCTTCCTCTAGCCTGAGGCTTCTGTTTACATTAGTTGCTGAGATCCCCTCTGTGTCCTCAGGGTGTGTGTTCCATTAGAAGAGGGTACCTCCTTTTAATAGAACATAACAATGGGGAAGGCAAACAGTGCCCCCAGGATAACAGCTGAGAGCATCTTACACACATCAACCGGCACAGGGAAGAACACTGTGAGCAGTTTTTACAAGGAGATGGGGCAAAGGAGAGAAGAAAAGAACAATCCCAAAGGCCAGAGGACTGTTTACCTTCCCATAGATCCACCGTCTGAAAGATGTCAGTGGTTCTGACACCATAGGTCTCCGCGGCTTTTAGGAACTGGGAGATTTGCTCCATCTGCTTAAAAGCCATCTTTGACTCTGAGATCTTGGGTATGGGCTCTTGTCCTGGTGGGTATAAACTATTTATCAGCTTGCACAGGACCTGAAGGGGGAGGGGAGAGACAGAATCAATGTTTCCTTTCGTATTTACAGATCAAGAACGAGAAGTGAATCCTGCTCACAAGGGGCACTGCTCACCCAGTTTGGGCAGGAGCAAGTCATGGGCCCCAGGAAGGCATGGGCTCTGGGCTGTGTAGCCAGGCTCCTATACTAAGCCCCAAAGACCCAGATGACCCCATTCCTAATGCTGTTCCTTACCACAGAGATTCCTGTAGCCTGGGAGCGCCATTCCCTCCCTGTTCCTCCCTTCCTTTTCCTGGATGAGGGAAAGAATGCTTACAGATAGGGAATGACGTGACGTGATGAGGACGTGATTCCAGACTTTCAAAGGAGGAATGACTTAGTGGCTCCTGAGGTTGGCAGAGCTCAAATGATAGAGTCTAATATTATTTCTTCTATCAAAAGGCAAATAAGCAGGCTTCAATTTACTCATCCCATATATTTTAACAATGTGTAAAAGAAGTGAATGTGGTACCCTTTTCCCAGGTATATATATAACCCAAGCTCTGGGCAACCCAGCAGAAGCATTGGATAGCAGTTATGTAACAGTAAATCACAGACTGCAGGAAAGGATGGGCTTGTTTGAATCACAGAGCCTGCGGCCCTCAAACCCTCAAACACACACGAGCATTTGGTCAGAAAGGCAGTTAACAAATAAGGACTCCTTTCAGTTTCATGAGAACCCATCCACTCAATAAACAGACACTGAACACTTCCAGGGTGCATGGCTCCCACAAGAATGTGAAGGTGGCTAGTCCCCCTCCTCCTTCCTTTGTTTACTGTGTAACCAACACGATCCCCTAGGGAAAGAAATGGCCCCAGAAGAGCTGATGCACCAGGAAGGCTGGGGAAATTACAAGGACATACTAATCTCTATTCTCATTAGAAAAATCAAAAGGGCTTCGAATTTGCCAACTCAGAAGGGAGATGTGATGCTAGGGTGAGTGGAGAACCCCCAAGCTAGCTAGGGAATAGTGCATGGAGCCCAAATCTTCCAACCCTGAAGAAATAAAGGCATTCTCATCCCCTCCCGGTGAGACACAGAGCTTGGCAACAGCAGCTCTTCCCGCAGCCTTACGTTAAAAGAAAGGGTCCTGGAGGGTTTCTCTGCCCACCGCCCCAGCAACCGAGATCGCTGCCGGCCTTACCGTCCCGTCCATTAACCATTTCTGAAAATGGGCCCTGCCGGGGGGCGGGTGCTCTATGTCCTCGGCGCACTGCAGGATGATCCAGTCCACCAGCTTGTTCTCCAGGTCCGCATCATACTTCTGCTCGATCTTCTCCTGCACCTCTCGGCTTAAGCCATAGCTCGGGCCCCTGTTAGCCATCTCTGGAAAGAAGAGAGGACACGCGCGGCATCCACACAATAGCAGCAGCAGCCTCCGGCTCCCTGCAGACGGGGCTGGGATATGGCTGGGCAGCCTGGCCCAGCAGCAGCAAAGCGGGCAGAAAGCCGGGCGTGGTTTAAATCAAGGAGCCAATGAAGCCAATGGGGTTTCACCTACAAACGGGAAAGAAAAGCACAGCTACCCGCCAGTAACTCTAGAATAAAGCTCCGGCCAGTCCAGGAGGGCTGGAACCCCGCTCCCGATCCCGCCTATCAATGAGACGAGATGATATAACACGGACTCACAATCAAGTCTGAACCCCCAGGCAGCAAGGGGGATGGGTGGCGGACCTTTCCTCCCCCTTCTCAGTAGCACTTTGCAAAGGCAGAAACCATGAGATCGGAAAGAGCAGGTAATTAGCAGGCAGGGAGGAAGCCTCCTTTCATGTTGAACTGTTGCTGCTGCTGCCTCGCGCCTGGAAGAATGGCACATTGATTTGATTTTCTCATGGCTGAGGTGGTTCAACCAGGGCCGTTGCTAAGAGCCCTCCAAAAAGCCAGCCCTCTTCCGTGTCAGTCAAGCCCGCCTGCCTCCCTCCTGCTGAGAGCCTCTTTCTCATCTGCACAATTCTTTCCCTCTTCTGGGGAGACAGCCGATTGTCTACGAGGCCAGCAGCTGCACAAGGGGATGAGGGCCTGTGGGAGGGTCCGTTCTACCGACTGTCCATCTGTCGGGAATAGCCAAGCCACTTTCCCCCTGCCCTGAGGTAACAACTGCCTGGCAGGACAGGAGGGGAGGGACTGAGAGCTGCTATCATTTACTTGTTCAGCTGCCAGCCCAACTTCACCCAGAAACTTCCATCCTGAAACTGTTGTGCCTCAGTTTGACTTATTCAAGGGAGATATTTTTTTCATGCTACTCTTACCAGAAGACACTAAGAGCAAGTTTTATAAATTATTATTATTATAATTCTTTCTATATATTTTTAGATAGTCTCGCTCTATTGCCCAGGCTGGAGTGCAGTGGCACAATCTCGGCTGGCTGCAACCTCTGCCTCCCGGGTTCAAGCGATTCTCCTGCCTCAGCCTCCCAAGTAGCTGGGATTACAGGTGTGTGCCACCACGCCTGGCCAATTTTTGTATTTTTAGCGGAGATGCGATTTTGCCACGTTGGTCGGGCTGGTCTTGAACTCCTGACCTCAGGTGATCTGACCGCCTCAGCCTCCCAGAGTTCTGGGATTACAGGCATGAGCCACTGCGCCCGGCAAGTTTTATAAATTGAACAAAACTCAATGACTAAGAACTCTTAGGGTGAAAGGTTTTGATAGAATGTAAAGACTTCATCTGAAGTAAGGACCGTGAAGGCACAACTGACATATTGTCAGTAGTAACTGAATATTTCTCATGGACAAATAAGCACTCAGGAGAAACCATTAGATCTAAGTTGGCCCCAAATTTTTATAACAGCTAAAGGGCCTGGAAGTTTGTCCTCCTAGACTGTAAGCCATTTGTGGGTAAAGATTGAGCCTCATTGGTGTTGTGTAGTTCTCTGGGTGTTTTTCATGAGAAAAATTCCACATTTTTTTTGTTTGGTTCATTTCTTCATTCAACAGATATTTACTGAGTGTTTATGCCAACTACTGGACTGAGGAGGAATAAAATACAATTCTTGCATTGAAAACAGATTGATAAATTGACTCAAGCATATTAAATAAAGCAATTCTGGGTACATGGGATGATGATCTTTGTCCCTGTGGGAAATTGATTAGAAGCTATGCAGGAAATGACTCCTCAAATAATACATGTATTGAGAAAAATCTCCTACCGGCTGGTGCCTGGACTAATGAAAATTTAATTACTTAAGAGATATGTGGGTGGTTTGCCTGAAAAAGACTTAGCAGTCAGTCGTTGAAGACCTGGGAGAGAGTCCTCTGAAAACAGAAAACGAGGAGCTTCAGGAGAGCAGTAGGTTTAGGAAGAGACAAGGGAAGGGCTGACTAAGGCAGGTCTTCATGCTTTATGGAATCATCAGTTGAAGAAGCTCAAAAGACAGCAGCACTGTCTTGGGACACTTGGAGCTTAGGGGAAGAGTTTAGAGCAGGGAAATTGACAGAAGAATTAGGGAATCCACCACTGGTATCTTGGGGAGCAGCCATAAGGCTAGTTTCAACCTTAGACTAAGGGAACAGAGTCCCAAACACAAACCATGTAACTTTTTCCATGGCTGGAATGGCTCTAAGGAAGATGTTGGTTTGATATGCAAAGCTTGAAACAATTCAAAAGATGTACATTTGCTTGTCTTTTTTTTAAACACTGTTTTGCAAATCTTTTGTACCCAAAGAGTCCCTCATATTATAACAGAGTAGCTGGTGTGCTTTAAGTGAATGACTGGGCCCATGGTTCTAGAGAGGATACAATGGCAAAGAGAGGGGCCACAGCAGGGCATGGAAGTGTCCAGAAATCCAGAGGAAGTCTTCAGAGAAAAAATGCTTGATCTCCTCAGGGGTGACAGTGGAAATCAGCTCAACGCCGCATTTACTAAGTGCCTACTAGTATTATAGTTAACGTTTTCAACAACTTTTTCTTTCTTTTTTTTTTTCTTTTTTTGAGTCGGAGTCTCACTCTGTGGCCAGGCTGGGGCGCAATGGTGCGATCTCAGCTCACTGCAACCTCTGACTCCCTAGTTCAAGCGATTCTCCTGCCTCAGCCTCCCAAGTAGCGAGGATTACAGGCGTGCGCCACCACAAGTAGCTTATTTTTGTATTTTTAGCAGAGACGGGGTTTTCACCATGTTAGCCAGGATGGTCTCAATCTCCTGACCTCGTGATCCGCCCACCTCAGCCTTCCAAAGAGCTGGGATTACAGGCGTGAGCCACTGTGCCCAGCCTCAACAACTTTTTAAGGGCCTACGTGTATAGCTGAGACACAAAAATAAGTGATACATGACAATTTGGTTTAGTAACAAAGTTAAAGTTGTAAACAATAAATGCCAGATGTCATGCTAAAATTATGCACAAAGAACTCAGGTTGGTACAATAATACCTGGAGGAGGGTGTTAAGGAATCAGGGGAAAGATTTATAAATGAGCTTATTTTAAGTATTGAAAGACAAGTAGGTGTTTGCCAGGTGGATAGAGTGAGGTGAGAGGTAGGGAATGTTGCTGTCAAAAGAAGTGTATTTAAGGTGAAAATCTTCCAGTATTAATAAAACATACGGTTAAAGAGAAGAGAAACATAGAAAGAAAAATGAGGCTGGAATGTCAGGCAGGCTCCAGATCATAAAATGGTGTGTTTGCAAGTGCCCATGGTTAAATTTTCAGGAATTTCAAGAGACAGATGCTAAACTCAGTCATTCTTAGCAGTAAGGTTATATTAACTTACTCTTAAATAAGTTATATTACAAAGAAAAGTTACTCAAAATGAACCACTTTCTGATTTATTTTGCTACATTTTACTGTTACCTATGTTGAGGATATTTGCGTGTATTGCCTCTATACGGTGTAAATACTATGTGATGGTGTGCTACTGGGCATTTTCTTCCAGCTTTGCATTCAGAGATGTCATGATGTAGTTTAAAACCAGCCAGGGCAGGAATATTTATGCTGTGAATGTTAGCAAATGCTACACATCAGGGCTTCCACCCCACCACCAAAAGCCAGTTGTTAAACTGGCTTTCAGCAACTGGTTTTTGGTTGTTAAACCAGCCTTGCATGGACTCAGATATCATGCAAGAGTTTGAGCTTTTTCATAGAGAGAGAGGATGATCAATCTGACTTAGGTAAAGGAAAAGGAGACAGTCAGAATGACTCACAAGTTTGACTTGTATAACAGAAGCAGTGGTGGCGCCATTTATTTTAGGAGGACTCACAGGTGGGGAGATACATAAAGCAGAAAAGATAATAAGGTTTGGATTTACTGCATTTGGGAAGCCCATGGTCCATCCCAGTTCATTAGGCAGTTGGTTTTATGGGTCTGGAGCTCAAGAGTCTAGATTGTAGGTATGTAGTTGAGTCACCTGCAAGCAGGTAGTATTTTAAACCATGAACATGGGTGATGCTGCTCAAGGTGAATAAGTAGCAAGAGAAGACTGCCGAGGCCAGAACTCAAGGAGTATTAACATTATAAGGTGGGCAAGGAGGAGGAGCCAGTAAAGGGGTTGATAGAGCATAGTCAGAGATGTCTGAGGACAAACGATGTCAAAATAAAGCTTCTGACCTCAGTCATCCTTTGAGAGAAGGAAGCTAGGATATAAACTGAGAATTTCAAAGCAGCAAGTGGTACCAAAAAGGCATGGATAGAGTACTGTTCACAAGAGAGCCCAGAGGACCCAGCACAAACCTCCTGAAAAAGAGAGATGGGGATGAGTAAGGAAAGGATTCAGAGAGACTGACTTTTGAGCTTCTTCTTTAGTAGAAGTTTACCTGCAAAACCCTGAAGGCCTAGGAAAAGGGGAAGACAAAATGGGAAAGTATATTTTCCCCCAAAGATACATTTGGTTAAAAAAAATTGTCTGCAATTTTCTAGGTATATTCTCTAAATATACCAAAGCATCACATTTTTTTCATCCAACCATTACACATACTCCACGATTGCTTCTAAACTAAGAAGTTACTTAAGATCTATATTTAGAGGATCTTAAAAAGGTATATTGAAATTCCACCCACCTCAACCCCAGAATATAAGAATTCTTTAGATTTAACTGTTCCAAATTTAATGAGTATTTGACATATTCGCTTTGGGGATTATCCTGGGAATAGTTATGTGGCAAGTAATTCTTTCAGCTTTCTATCTCCATATTTCATAAAACTCAGTGTTGCCCAGAGCTTTTTTCTTCTCCTTCTCCAGAGACGTTTCTATATTGGCTGTTTGGAGAATGGTGTACTGTTTAGATTTGTATCTGGAAATGCCTCTAATCTCAACAGATGTAGCAACAGCAAAACATATTATGTGGCTTCACTTAGCCTTCTTTTCAAATGGTATTTGCCTTATCCCTTTCTGTTGTGCATACTGAGATTTAGAGGGGTCGTGTCACTATTTTAAATAATGACCAAGTTCCAGGGGCTAAGGCACTGAAGGGCTCCCAGCTATTCCTGCATTTTACACATCACTAAATACATGGGATGGAACGGTTTCAGAAAGGAGCTTTGGGGAAAACTAGAAAAAACAAATAATTAACAGTGCACTAAAATACCCTAAATCTCATGGACGCAAACCCATTTGGAATTTGTGATGTTAACCTCTGCAAAGCTAGATTAAATTTTAAAAGATTTTCCTACCTTTAGACCATAAAGGTTCCTTCTCCTTTTTTGTTTTAAACTATTAGCATTTGAAAGAATACCATACAACATTCCTATTTGGGATCTTGAGGTCAGGAAGGTCAAATCCAGTTCAGTTCAGCTTTAGAAGCCCTACCCACTTCCTTGCCTCCACATTCCTTCCTATGCCTTCATGGATTGTGTCCATCAGTCTCTGACTGGACTGTGTTCTGTACATAATGAAAAGCAAAACGATACTGCCTCCTGTGTCATTGTTCTAAATGTGTTGTGCTTATTTAGATCTTACACCGTATTATCTAGGTTTATGTTATTTTACAGAAGAGACTGAGACTCAGTGAGGTTAATTGCTCAGTCACAGAGCTAGTAAATGGTGAGCCAGAATTAAAAACCAAGCTTGTCTCTGACCTTAACCATTATGCATACTGTCTCTACATATGTATTATGAATCTCTAATCATATTTATTATTTTGCGCAGAAAACCATCATTGGCAAGGGCCCTTGCCTTCATGTTCCTAACAAGCCTCACACCTAGCAATGTCTAGGCAAAGTAAGTCCTTGAATAGCCAGTGCCATCTTCTATCAACCCACTCCAGCACCAGAGACTGTGGCACTCATAGATGATTTATCTTTGTGGTTTGTAAATTTTGTCCAGTATAAAAGATAACCCATGGATTGTAGTTTAATTGCCCCGTAGGACATAAGCCAGTTTTTGTATCTGTGGAGAGGCCCTCAACACCACCCCCAAATTTGAAGATTTGCTAGGAAGACTCTTAAGACTCCACATACAGTTCTGCTCATGGCCATGATTTATTACAGTGAAAGGATACAAAACAAAATCAGCAAAGGAAAAGACACATGGGGTGAAGCCGGGAAACTAAGTGCAAGCTTCCAAGAATCCTCTGCCAGTGGAATCACAGAGGATGAGCTTAATTCTCCCAACGACCAGTTGTAACAGCACTTGTGAAACACTGTCAACCAGAGACTGAGTGCCTGGGGTTTTTACTGGGAGCTGGTCACAAAGGGTAGTCTCTGCCTGGCACATACCAAAATTCCAGACTCCCAGAAGGAAAGTAGGTGTTCAGGAGAAACTACTGTTTTACAGTTTAGATATAGTAAGCTACTTTGATCAGTTCTGGGAATGGTGGAAGCCCCCTGAACTCCAAGTTCCCAGATGCCAATCAAGGGCCAACCTTGTAAAGCAGGTCTCTAAGCATAAGTAGTCAGGTCGGCTTCATTAACACTTTTTTCTGCACAGCAATTTTATCTCAACATTTTTTCTTCAATGCCCATAAATACTCAGTTTCTTGAATTGTACTTTGAACCAGGTTTACTATCTGCTGGTTTCCTCATCAATGAGTTGAATAAGTCTTCCACACATGCTCATTTTATATACATGTATATATATGAGTCATGTTGTCAACTTAAAAGGTTTGACAGATAATAACCTAATCAAGCTAAATAAAGTCCAGCCAAAATTAATAAATAAAAAATATTAACTCAATAATATCAAGGCTCAATCTACACCTCACTTTATTCAGGAAAGAAAAAAACAACCTTTATACTAGCATTTCACATTTTCTTACTGACTTTAGAACGTCTTCTGATTTAGGTGGCAATCATTTGCCTAGCTGTACTTAGGGCAATATTAATAAAATAATGAATGTTTCTGCAAGAAATAATATATAAAGATCAATTTCCTCTTTAATTTTACCAATCAGAATATTAAAATGCTACATCGTTTTAGATGAAATTCCCCATTTAAATATATTACACATAAGCCAAAATTTAGAAATAGCTCCTTGTATCACTGTACAATTTTGGGCCTTTAAAAAAAAGCTTAATTTTAAGTTTGAATATAATGTGTAGTTTATATAACATATATATAATACATATACTTTATACATTATATAAAGTATTACCCTTATTGTGAACTTTATTATGCTTCTGAAATTTCTCCATCATTTCAAATTTACTTCAATAAAAATTTCCCTATATTTTGTGAATTGCATTTTCAAATCCGAAGTAATGTTACACATTTCTGTCTATAATAAAACAAAACATTCACACTTTATTAATAATCCTAATTAGAAAAGGATGCAATTAAGAGCTGGCATAGCTAACATAAGCATAAGAAAGGTAAACTTTTCTTGAATTTAAAAAAAAAGGAAATACTTCAATGAAAAAAAATCAAGGACAGAAGGAAGGAGAAAATTTTCTAAACAGCAGCTGGTCCTTCTTCACAATTTACATTACTTGTGCAAATACATCATTAAATAATACTCATCTGATGTTTACAAAATAGAGGAAAGAGAAAAACCTAAAGTATCAGGATCTTTCATTTGTTATCCCTCTTCCAATCTTCTGGATACATTCGTTTACATACCAACTAAACATGTGATACTAGTTAACTATAGTTGAGAGCTTATCAATTAAGTCATCGATAGTGTAAACAAGAAGTTGAATGTCTGCTTTTTCCTTCATTCGGTGATCACTATGTTTTCGGAGGATGACATCCACATCTGTGCTGAGTACTCGATCAGCAACCTGCATTGATGTATGCCAAGGTACAATGTCATCCTTCATGCCATGGAGCAATCTTATAGGGCAGTTCACAGGAATTGGGCTATGTAACAAGCAGTGATATTCAGCTTCTTTAATGAAACTGTACTGAACATTATAAACTCCTTCTTCAGAGTATTTTGATGGCATGCTCCACACACCTTTCATCTCTACTTCCTTTTTTAGCTATTGGAAAAAGAAAGAAAAATAAAAGTATTTGTGACTTTAGGCAACATTAACACATGCAATAGTTTTAAGATCTAAAGAAAGCAGTTCTTGAATAAGAGGATAGAGATAACAAAAGTATAACAATAATAATTATCAATAATTACTATATGCAAGGTACTGTGATGGGTATTTTATACATATTATTCCATAAGATTCTGATAATAATTCTGTTATTATTCTATTTTTATAAAAGAGGATATTATGGTTTAGATAAATGAAATATTGTGCTCAACAGTTCAGAGCTAGGCTACTAACTGTTATGGCTAAGACTCAAACTTAAATTTAAATTTATCTAACTTTACCATACACTATCTCAAATCAGATGTTGCTTCACTCCAACTGAAAAGAAAAATGAAGGGGGAGAAAAGCACTACAATTTCTTGTAATCAGTCCAGGTATCATTCATATTTAAATAAAATCAAATCTTAGAATAAACTGTTTAGATTTCAAAATTGTAAACCTAAAAGTGCTTATAAGTAGCTAAAATGGGTATGGCATAGGGGAAGAGGAGAAAGAATCAAACACAGAACTAAGAATAAACAAATAAGAGTAATTACACTGTAACAATCACACACATACTCATGCAATTTTAAGCTGAATGTAAAGAAATATAGTTTTTCCTTCCAGAGTCCTATAAAAGAGAAAAAAATTTGATTTTTGTTCTGGATGACAAAGAAGTCTTCCACATACTTCCTGAAAGCCAAACAATAATATCTGTACATTTATTCCCTTAAAATGAAATATACATGTCCTTTGACTTTTTGAGAACTCCTATTTTGTATATAATTTATCTTAATTTTTCTAAAAAAATTAGAATTTTATATAACGAGTAACATGCAGTCATTATAGAAAACATAAAAATAATTAAAGAAATAAATCACCCATAATCCTATCTTATGGAGAGAAAAACCATTAATATGTGGCTTATTTCCTTCTAATATTTGTCTGTATGTGTTTTGGTTTTTATGTAATATGTAGAATGCATACATATTACACATTCATATACAGTTTTCTATGCTGCTTTATTTAGTACATATATTTCTGGGTTTAAAAAATTCTATGAAAGGGTTTTAAATGCTGCACAGCAGTCTACTATAATTGACTTAGTTTGACCATCTCATACTGTGGTATTGTCATGAACACTTTTGAGCATAAAAGTTCATTTATATATAACAAATTTTTGGAAAGATGATCACAGCTTAAAACTAAAAAAAAAAATCAAGCTATGAATAGTTTCAAGACTCTTACAATCATATAATATGAAGGGCACTTCTAGAAAAATGGAATGGACATCTTATCAAAAATTTTAAAAAATAAGGAAAGGAAAGCTACACATAACATATTTGAAAAATTTAAAGTTTCAACAAATATACTATGATTTTCCCATGTTTAAAATTGTTAATTTATTGCAAATGTAAAAAGGAAAACAAGAACTTAAAAAATATGTATGATATAATATAATCTATATGTACTTAGGCTTTTAACATATTTTTAATTCCAAAAGGACTTAATAATTCAGTAAAAAAAAAAAAAACTGTACTTCTAAGTATGTCTCCAAATGATTTAAAATTAATGAAATTCTACAAAACTATAAAATGTATAAATCTATATCAATATAATGGCATTCTCTGTATTAAAACAACATATGAACCAAATATTTAAAGTAAAGATGACATTTAGCTATCCTCAAGCTACTCAGGATTGTTCCTGAATTTGTAAATACTTCAGCAGATAGAACTTAGTCCCACTGGTTATTAGCTGAAGTGGAGGCTTTGCTAATTAAGGAGACACTGTATTAATAATAGTTTCATTTTAAGCATCCCTGGCCCCCAACTAGCTCTGTTACCTGCCACTGAATTCAATGAAAATGGTCCATTTGAAGAACAAGTTAACTTTATAAAATGTTGTATGTCTCAAATCCTCAAGAACAGAAAGTTCAGAAACAGCAAAGACATTATCTAAAGAAAATGTACAATATATTAAGTTCCACATCAACAAAACTTATCAAGGCAATGTGGTTCAGAGGCGTACATTCCAAACAGCTGTGCATCATGTTTGAGGCCCTCTAGTGTCCAAAGAAAGTGATAATGATTAGAGTCAGTTACGAGGATGGTCAAGTTCTTATAGAAGCAATGAGATATGCTGGGCTTACTATTCCCAGGGTTATAAAAGATAGTAAAAATCTCCACATCTGCTCCATTGACATTGTTAGGGCTAGCTGTTTATGTGAAGAGATAGTAGTCTTAGTGTTGGTGCTCTTTCCTTATACATGCTTTTAAGTTAACCAAGGGCTCAACATGCTTCTGTTAACAACTCCTTATCTGATTAAGTATTAGCAAAAAATGCCTTGATTTGCAGATTATAAATCTTCTCAATTAGAAAGTATCTACCCTATCCTCACTCTGACTGATGTGAACACACACATACACAGAGAAATGTACATGGCCAGGCACAGTGGCTTGTGTGTGTAAGCACTTTGGGGGTTCAAGGCAGGACAATCTCTTGAGCCTAGGAGTTCAAGACTGGCCTGGGCAATATGGCGAGACCCCATCGCTACAAAAAATACAAAAATCAGCCAGGCATAGTGGTGTGCACTTGTGGTCCCACCTACTCAGGAGGCTGAGGTGGGAGGATCTCTTGAGTCTGGGAGGTCAAGGCTGCAGTAAGGAATGACTGCACCACTGCACTCCAGCCTGGGCAACAGAGATACCCTAAAAATCCCCCAAAATAAAAACAAAACCAAAACAAATGTACCCAGGTTTTGTCATTTACCAATACTTACAAAATACAATAAATCCCCCAACCCCCCAAAATCAACTCCTTTTCAATCTGCCATGTCTTTGAGATAATTTCCTACCCGAGAAGCGCTGTATTATTGAGTTAAGAGGATGGGGCAAGGAGTCCACATTTAGATCCACAAAATGGCAACGGTGGGAAAAACATGAAGACATTGAGCAACTATGTATGAGAAACCACCAAGAAAGTGAACAAAATTTAGAAACAGGAGATAAGTTCAAGGAAGACCAGCTTTGTAATTTTAGCTCTGATAGGAAATAATATGAGAAACCTGAATACACATACAATGCTATTTCTTAAGGAGCTGAAAACAACGTGAACTAAGAATGAACTTAGTTAATACACGGCACAGGTATTAATGCAGAACTTGAGGCAAATCAATGACATTCTACTATTCAACACTACGTACGTTTTTTCTTCTTTTTTTATTTCTGAACCTCCTTCTCCTCTTCCTCCATTCTCTAAAGCATTGCTCTCAAACTTTACAAGAGGTTTGTTAAAACACAGACTGCTGGGCCATACCCCCAATTTCTGAGTCAGGGTAAAACCCAAGAATTTGGGTTTCTAACAAGTTCTCAGGTGCTGCTGCTGCTGCTAGCCTAGGGACCATATTTTTTAACTACTGCTCTGTTTTCTTTAATTTCTGTGTCTCTGTCACTCTGACTGACAACATCTGTCTGGAGAGTTCTGTTGAGAGGAACTGAGGCTGCTTTTAGGCTAAAACAAAGACAGTCAGCTCTCCATATTCATGGTTTCTGCATCCATGGATTCAACTAACTTTGGATCAAAAATATCTGGAAAAAAAGATTACATCTGTATTGAACGTGCAGACCTTTTTTCTTGTCCGTATTCCCTAAACGATACAGTATAACAACAATTTACATAGCGCTTACATTGTACTAGGTATTTTAAGTAATCTAGAGATGATTTAGATTATACAAGATTATGTGCAAATACTACACCATTTTTTTTCTCAGAGACTTGACCATCTATGGATTTTGATATCCATGGGAGGTCTTGGAAGCAATCCTCTTCAGATACCAAGGGACGACTGCAGTTTCAGTTCATTAGCCCACTCTAACATAGTCATAAGAATAGGCACTACTGCCCATATGCCACAAAGTAAGAGGACCAAAAGGAGATCACGATGTATGATCCAAATAAGTAAATGTAATAATAAAGAAAGTGTGGCTAAAAAAAAAAGAAATTTCAAAGTGTGATTTTGTTAATGTGTCTCAAACATTTGGCAGAATGATTTGAAGAGACTATGAAGAAAGGAAATCTTAAACAAGATGCCAAATAGTTAAAGGTAGAAAAGAGATTGTGTACAGAAAGGCAGCTAAGACAAAAGTTGGGCCAGCACAGTAAGTCAAAGGACTTATTGTTTTCTGTCCCTCCTTCCCTCAAAGAAAGAGGGAGCAGAAGAAGTATAAGCGGTAAATATATGGAGGTGGCAAAAGTGACTTTTGACTTACCTCAACAGGAAGCTGATTAAACTTTGTCACTAAGGTATCTGCAGCTGTAGCTACACCAATAAGAGCCACGACCTTTTCTGGTCGTGCAATTGCGGCATGAAGCATAAGCCACCCTCCAAGGCTAGATCCAACAAGAATCTAAAAATAAAATAAAATAAAATATTAGGTCTTTAAGACAGAACAGGTTATAAACATAAAACAAAATATTAGAAAGCAAAAATAATAGAATCATTTTAAATCAAATATCAAAATTGATTAAACATTTAAATTAAATAAAAACATTTTCATATCTAAAGAAACAGCTTAGGCCGGGCACAGTGGCTCACGCCTGTAATCCCAACACTTTGGGAGGCCCAGGCGGGCAGATCACGAGGTCAGGAGATCAAGACCATTCTGGCTAACACGGTGAAACCCCGTCTCTACTAAAAATACGAACAATTAGCCAGGCGTGGTGGCGGGTGCCTGTAGTCCCAGCTACTTGGGAGGCTGAGGCAGGAGGATGGCATGAACCTGGGAGGCAGAGCTTGCAGTGAGCCGAGATTGCACCACTGCACTCCAGGCCGGGCGACAGCAAGAGACTCCATCTCAAAAAACAAAACAAAACAAAACAAAACAAAACAGCTTAAATATGAGGTTATAGTAATTATCATCATACTTAATAAAAACAGTCACCTGTGGCCCATCAGCTAAGTCATCAATTATAGAAAGAACATCTTTTCTCCATTTCCCCAGTGTGCTTTCCTCTGAGTTACCATCTGAACTTCCAACTCCTGAGTAATCAAACCTGGAAAAAGGGAAAAAAATCTGTAGCTAAATATCTATATATTTGCTTCTTTAATTTTTAAGAAAGATAGCACCTTCCTCATTACTATAATGCTTATAGTAAAACATCACAATCAATATGTATTTTAGCAAATTCTATTGGCTTATTAACTTTCAAGTATCTCCTGTGTCCAATCACTTTCTCACCTCCTCCACTGCTACCAGCCTGGTCCTAGTCACACTGTCTCTCAACTGAACTTAATGCAATAGTCTCCTAAAAAGTCTCCTGTTTGCATTTTCACACTCATAGTCTTTCCCTATATAGTAGAGTGATCCTTTTAAAACAAAACCATGTCTTGCAAACCCTCCAAAGGCTTTCTATAATCTTTAAATCCAGAGTCCTTACCATACTTTGGTGCCTGATCACCTCTCTAATCTCATTTCTCATTGTTTTCTCTCTCTCCCTCCCTCCCAACTGTATCTTCACTTTCCTTCTTGAAGTTCCCGTCTCATCAGCTTTTCTCTCCACATGGCATACTCTTCTCCAGATAGCCATTTAGATTGCTCCCACACTTCATTCAGGCCTTTGGCTCAAATATTACATCCTCAGAAAAGCCTCCCATGACCATTCAATTATTAAAACTGTGCTGCTTTCATCATTCTCTAATTCTTTACTCTGCTTCATTTTCTTCGTAGCACTTATTACTACTTGAGATATATTTGATTATTTATGGTCTGTCTCCCACATTAGAATGAAAGTTCCACATGGGCACAAGCTTTGTTTCAATGCGTTCCTAGTGCCTAGTTCAGTTCCTTGCGAGTTGTAGGTGCTTAGTGTATATTTAGTGAATTAATGGAAGGGAAGGAGACCAGAATAAAATTCATCATCACCAACCCATCCCTTTCTCCTTCCAACTTCCTAGTTATCTAGGCTCAGTTATCTGTCTGATCTATGAATTTTACCTCTCCTTAAGGGTATCAAATCAATAAAAAATCATGGTGGTATAAAGTACCATACCACACCCACAGGTTACCTAAACCCTAGTCATACTGAACTACTCCTAACTCCCAGTTACACCCTTTTATAACTTAGGGCCTTAGCATGCTGTTCTGCTGCCAAGAACAGCTTCCTCCCCAACCCAAATTCGTAGTCATCCTTTAAGTCATGTCACCTCCTCTGAGGAACTTCACTTGACATATATGCCCCATTTAGTACCAGTCACTTTCTTTTGTATGTACTCAACACTTTTCATATTGTATTGTAATCAAGTTTGTTTTTAAACATTCATCTCCCTCTGACTAGAATGTCAGTTCCTTAAGAGCAGGCTGTTTTATTCGTTTGTTTTTCCAGGCTACAGAATACTGCCTGCCCTAAACCATCATGATTCATTCTCATTTCTTCTTATGTTCATCCCTTTCTTGGTACTTTGGTAAGTCCAGTATCTTGGTGTAGGTGTTTATTTGTCATCTTCGACCTAGACTATCATAGTAGCCTTCTATCTTGTGTCTCTACGACTCTGTCTTTAAATAGAGTCACTATATACATGTCAGTTTTTTTCTTTAACATTATAGCATTACCTTCAGTGCTCCCTGCGATATACAACATAAACATTTAGTGCTTTGGCCTGTTTTTTTGAACCATTATATTCTGGTCATTTCAGATTGATTTCACAATTAATTTTACAGTAAATTTTTTTTTACTACTAAATTTTACAGTAGTACTCACTTCATCAGGGAATACTACTGCTTTAGACAAATTGATGAACTTAGTGTTCCTAAAATAGGTCTATGTTTTCTTATGTGTTTCACACCTCACACTGTTGATTCCTTTACCTGGAATACCTTCTTCCATCATCTTCTTTACTGATATCTTTTCCCTTCTTTACTGATACCCTTTCTCAGAGCCTAGTTCAAATGAACCTTTTTGGTGGAATGGCTGGTACAGTAAGTAAGGGATTTATGAGAAATAGGAGAGAGAAGAAATTAAATTTTTCTTTAGGTTTGAAGTGAAATGATTTTGGATCCTTGGGAAATAGAACAGGGCAACTGGTGCAGTCTAAATCAGTTACTGTTGCCCCCTCAATCCAGGGTATGTAAGAGACAGGTAGAAGGGGTGGAGGGAAAAAGGGAGAAAGACACCAACTAATTTTCTCCTTTTCCCTCTTCGTAGTTGGCAATTGGATATGGCTGAATGTGGCATCTTTTACAGTTAGCTGCCTTCCAAATATATGGTGAGGATGCAAAATACTTGTACAGCTCCTTCATGAAGGAAAATATAAATACTTGGTGATACTAATAGGGTACCAGTAAAAAAAAATATAGTTAACTCTCGCTGAACCCCAATCCAGAGACAAGGATAATCCAAACATACTCAGCACTTTAAATCCAGAGACAAAGATAATCCAAACATATTCAGCACTTTAAAACTTTTATAAACAGTAGCACATCTCCATCTTAGCAGCCTCAACAGTCTGGGATGTAGTCCCAAATAAAAATTCGATTACAAATAATTATGACAGAATACCAGCCTTAAAACCATATGTTATATTCCTGAGATCTGAATCAGTCTTATTTTAGGCATGGTAATAGGACCTTAATAAAACATATTCATATAGTCATATGTTTTATTTCTTGTGTAATAAACTATTTCATCATTGAAGATCTAAATTTTACAGCAAAAAAATCCCAACGAAAGCAACCTGAAAAATTAGAGAAGATAAAATCTCTTATAATAAAGTGCAATCAACAGTTAACAATAATCAGACTGTGATGAACTTTGATAAGAGCAAATAAAATGGAACTTGTTCAAACTAAATATTTGTAGTTAAGCACTATTCTTTATTAAGGTATACTCATACAGGATCCAAAATGCAGAAAAGCCATATTATGTCTTATAGGGAGGCAGGAACTGGTTATAACTCTCATAGTCTCAAAGCTGAAATTTTAGAACTGGTAAAACGGTGATTTCTTGATTCAAATTTATTCAGTGGCAAAAAAGAAAAGTGATAACAATATTTTTGATATTATGATGTTCTGCTCAGGACAGTCCCCCTCCTTGGACAGCACTTCCCTCCTACCCAAATCTGAATTATTCTTCAACGTTCCTTTATCTATTTGAATCCCACTGTCTCTAACTTTATGCAATTAAGTATACGTTCTTTTGACACAATCACATTCTGATGAGTATTTCTGCCAAATTTCTCACATGTATTTTATCTTGTGTTTCCCCACCCTGAATGAAAGGTCCTCATAGGCAAGTACAATGTTTTATAATTCTTTGTTATTATGCAGCACTCAGTATAGTGCTAAAGAATCTATTTCCAAAAAGTACGCCAATCTTCAGAATAAGTCAGAACAGATTTTAAAAGAGTTCTGAGTATGAAATTAAAATAATTCATTAGTTTGGTAAAACAAATAAGATTAAATCCATATAATTGACATAACTGCTGCTAATATATTGAACAGGTAGTCTGAAAGTTTTATATATAGCTGTATTTTCTAGAATTATTGAATGAATGTTAGTGAATCACTCTTCTAAAAATTTAGATGGATAGATTTTTAGGCTGTTAGTGCTAGAAAATAAGTCAGAAGTTATCTCTAGTCCAACCTCTTTCTTTTGATGACAAACTTAGGTCCAATGTTTATTAACTTACTTGTCTTGTCATAGTTATTGCTAGAATTTATTCTAGAACTCATGTTTCTTGAATTCCAGGCTAATCTTCTTTTTACGAAATCATACCATCTCTTCTGGACAGTGGATACTAAACATATGACTGCTTTATGTTATTATAAGGTAATAACATAATAACATAAAGTTATTTACTAAAATAACTCAGTATGAAAAATTAGGAATTATAAAATCAAGCTTAAGTACCACTTATCCCTATTTATGCTTCTACATATTCAGATTACAGGAGAGGGAAGAGAAAACGCAGCAGAAATTTGCATTATATAATACTTTTAAATACATGTATTACTTTTAGATAAACAGTGATCAAATAAAGTCCTTAAGTCCCCAGTGGAAAATTATAAGAGACTATATGAAAGCCAACTAGTATATCTGTTTGCTGTCACATACATTATTGCCTCTAAGGAGCTTAGTTACCACTATTTCCCTTAAGATGTCCTTCCCTGCCAGGGTTGTCAGCGTGGCACAAAGGCCTTTAAAAAAGGTCTTTTAAAGGTTGCTTGTAAAATTACCCTAAATCACAAGATGCAAGTTTACAGACCATTAAAATAATGTATACAAATGCTGGCATTTACTTCAACTGATTAGAACAGAAGTAATTCTCCATTGTAATGATAACAGTAGCAATATTTTCTCAGTAATGTGTTGTTCCTACCTTATGCAGGCGTGACCTAGAGATTTGCAAAACTCCTCAATCGCCAATGCTTTTGTACCATTCATATAAGAAAGATAGCCAGGGATGAAGATAATTCCTGGACTTTTGCCTTTTAGCTTCTTATAAGCCAGGTTTGGAAGGTCTGGTCGATTAAGGAATGAGAGTGACGTCTTTTGTCTACAAGCTAAACAAAGTACAAAAAGTAAACTATGGTTTGTAAATTCAGTCTTTGGAAAACCATATATATTTTCGATCTTAACTTTCTTATCTCAGTGAAATGATGTTAAATACTATTTCCATTTAATAGAAAAAACAAGAACAGACTCAAAGTACTAAGTTAATAAGTTTGTGCATGAGATCTCCAGTTTTAAAATCATGCCAATATCAGTAACTTCTTTGAGCAAAGTCCAATCTTGATTCTTCCAAAATACACAATGCGGTAGGAATTTCAAGACAACAAAAGACAGAGACTAATCAAAAAACATTTTCCTGTTGCTGCTTTATCATCTATCCTAAACAGTATCAATCAACATTCAGATTTACCCGCAATAGTTTCAGCCCTCTCTTGTGAGATTTTTGGCTTTGTTTTTAAATTTATTTTTTGTTTGATAAGTTTCACATCCCTTATTTTTTTTTTTTTTGAGACAGGGTCTCACCTTGTCACTCAGGCTAGAGTGCAGTGGTGCAATCCTAGCTTACGGCAGCCTGGACCTCCTCAACTCCCCAGGCTCAAGCCATCGTCCCGCCTCAGCCTCCCCAGTAGCTACGCTACACGCATGTACCACCACACCTGGTTAATTTTTGTATTTTTTGTGGAGACAGGGTCTCACTATGTTGCCCAGACTGGTCTCAAACTCCCAGGCTCAAGTGACCCTCCCACCTTGGCCTCCCATTGCTGAAATTACAGGTGTTAGCCACCATGCCTGGCCTTGCATCCCTACTTTCTTGGGGGTCAGGGAAGAAACAGGTTTGGTCTGCCCTTGGAAAATTGTTTCAAAGGAGGACGTGCTGTGCCCTTTTCATTACTGACTCCCATCCACCTGCCCACCCAACCGCCTACCTCAACCAAGAAATCATGGGCCATGGTAACAACTCATAATTTTATTATCAGCTGAGGTGGGTTCAATGAACAGTTTCTTTAAAAATAACATATGATAGTATCGTTTTTGGAAGGAGATTTCTTATAGACCTATGCAATCACTTTGCATTTTATTTGTTGGTTTGGCTTTCTGTAAATGGTACACACAGATTTTAGTGTAATTTAAGTACAACAGTACAATTGGTGAACTTTATAAGATTATTCTATTTCATCGTTTTTCAAATTTTCCCCCATTATAAAATCCATACTTGCTCTTAAGAAACAAGTAGATTTTTTTTAAAAGAGTCATTTATAATCCCACCTCTTCTTTCCAAAGACACTAGGTTTCTGTACTTCCTTAGAGTCTTTGGACTAATACATTTTCTTTTTTTATATTAAATGAAGCCGTCCTCCACTTTGAAAACTTCTCAGTCTTGAGAAGAAAATCCATGTGTGCTGCTAAAGTTTTCCCCATTTTGTAATTAAGAAGTTGATTTTTAAAAGATGTAATTGAAGCCCTTAAAGCTCTCCTTTTTACATAAAAGCTTGTTTCAAAGTATAGAGAAATATGCCAAATTTAAAACTTTTGGCAAGGACCAGTTATGTTGATCCACTCATGTTCATTTCCCATCTACTCAGCTGAGCACTAAAAAAAATTCTTACTATCCTCTTCCAGAAATCACCTCTCAAAACATAATTTCCCCCCGAGATGATTATAATTTATTGAATGTAAGTTCTAAGTAGACAGATTCATGTAATTATATTCATAAATCATCTTCGAACATAAGGATTAGTTCAAAGCCTGGTGCATAAGTGCTCAATGAACGTTTGCTAAATAGATGAAATAATATTATACTCTGGTTAATGAACTGACATACTACGTTTTGCCAGGAGTATTTGCATGTGTAACATGCCTTTTGGTTGCGCACAATTAAATGCAAGTTAATCTTGATTATAAAAGTTTAGAAATTGGATACAAAAATCTCCATACAAAGATCTCTGCCGTGACATTAATTACCACTTCAAGCACCATGCATCATCTGACAGCTACGTGGCAATGGTGTAAACACACAAAGCCAAAAAAATAAAAGGATCTAATTCAAAGACTATATATACATATACGAGGTTCTCTGATTTTTGGCCCAAATTCTAGTTTCCTTTGTGCAATAATGATTATGGTTCTTTCACTGAGTGGGTGCAGCAAGAAGGCAGAACTAGAAATTAGGCTTACGAGGGCGTCCACACTTTTACAAAGAACATGCCTCGCATTGTTAGGTTCCCTCAACTCAAAGGAGAGTCAGTCTACGCATTTTAGGAGTCACAATCTACAAATTCGTAGAAGTAACTAATAATACTGCATTAAACGCACATTTTAATTTTTTCTAGTGTTGGCGTTTAATGCAGCGGAGGCAGGTAAGGAGCACGAGCTCTTTAAACTGCACAGTGTAAAACGCTAGCGAGGGCCCGGGGTGCCCAGAATGCCGCAGGGCCGCGGCAGAGCTCTCCTCACAGCCTTCACCAGAAGTCTACAAAGCGCCTAGAACTGGGGTGCTGAGAAAGGGAGAGGAGCATTTTTGAACTGGGCGCCAAAGACGCACTGCACAGGCACAGGAACTGACGGAACCCGAGGCGTTCGAAAGAACGCGTCCTACTCCCGCCTTTCGGACACTGACCTGGGAGCCACCGTGGCGCCCGCTGAGGTATCCGTGCAAGCAGTGCGCTGAGGCCACGGTGGGGACCGACGGGGACGGCTGCCCAGCCCCACCTCCGACAAGGTACCCAGGCCGCCACAGCAGCCAAGCGCGCAACCGCCATCTTCCTAGTTGTCCCTGCACCCTGCAGTGTCCCACAGAGTTGCACACTACGCAACGGAACCGAGGCTGCGCATGCGCTTCAGGCCGGAAGGCGGAACTTGCTGAAGAGCTCTCCGCACGATTTTCAGCTTGCGAAGAGCGCACATGCGCAGAGCGTCGTGGCTCTTTCCTTTCCTTTGGACTGTTGGTTCTACCAGTAGTGGGGTTTGGCTTGGGGCCTTTGGGGTGTTTTGAGTGGCGTCGGGAGGCTGCCCTATCAGCGGGCTGATAGATACCACAGAGCTGGAAGCTCAGAAAGGAACCCTACCCAACGGTCCTAGATGGGAAACCGTCTCCTGTCGAGGACACCAGGCTTGCTGCATCACCTGCAATCCCGCCGACCGCCTGACAGTTTTAACGTGTACTGGAAATGCTCCCAAGATCTGACATTAATCTCGCCTATATAACCTGGAATGGTATCGGACATTCCCCGCTCTAAATCTATATGCCTGATTAACGAAATATTGAATTATCTTGGCCCCTTCCTGGTGCTATATGCGAAAATAAATTTCAGTAAAAAATTGATTTCAACGGAAGAATACAACTGAGGAGGTTAAATAAATTTTAGGAGAATATTATATAATCTGGGGACAGAAGGGACTTTCTTAACCAAGATTTCAAAACCCCAACATCATAAATAAAAAATATATTTGTATACGAATTTAAACTTTTTGAATGGCAAAAGACACCTTAAGTTGATTAGGAGCTTAGAAAAATGGATTTTATAGCACAGATACGTTAAAACTTCTATTCAGCCTGCTCCTAGAAATAAAAAATATAATTCAAATAAAATTGGCCAACAGCTATAAATAGGCAGCCCATATAAGGAAACATGATGCTCAAACTCACTAAATGAAAAACTGGAATTAAAAAAATAATGCCTTTTTTCCCCCATTCAGTTGGCAAAAAAGAAAAATAATTGGCAAGGATGCTAGACACTAGCACTTACGTATGATTGCTAGGAAGGTGAATTGCTAAAAGTTGTTGTCAAGTAATATGGCCACATCTATTACAATTTTAAAATATGCATCCATTCCAGTGCCTTTTAACGCAGTGGCACCAGTTTGTGATTATGCTATATAAAACAACACTAGTTCTTAAGACTGCATATTATCTACTACACCGTTTTTAGAGGCAAAGAGAAGGAAAAAAATGGGAATGGCTAACAATAGAAAAATAGTTGAATAAATTGTAGTACAAGGGTTTCCGGACTCCAGCTCTAAATACCTTTCAAACTAATTCCTGGGGGCCTCAAGCATCAACCATGGAGTTTTATGTAGTAGTTTCCTATTTAAAAGTTATGGTGGCTTGTGTAATACTTTGAGTATATATAAGATAGTAAAGTAACTTTTATTATGCTGGTTATAAATTTGGGGGGCAGTAATTGGTACCAGAATTAAAGGCAAAGTTTGGATATAGTGAATCCAGCATGTCTTTGGAGTTGTGAGAACCTGGACTGTTGGAACGGTCTGGAACAGTTAGATAAATAAAGACTGAATAGATCTCTTTCTTGAGAGGTGGGATGCCTCTCTCTACTAAGGACATATAGTTAAGGACAGCAACTTGATTTCAGGACATACTCCAAAAGATGCTGAGCTATGTTGCCCGTTCTCCATTAGACCTGTAGTAGACTCTAAGGGACTAAATTGCTAAGGTGTGCCTGATGCATGTCATTTCATCATCCCTTATATTTCTTTTTGGGTGTGTGTGTGTGTGTGTGTTTTAGACGGAGTCTCAGTCTTGTCACCCAGCCTGGAGTGCAATTGGCGTGATCTCAGCTCACTGCAACCTCCACCTCCTGGGTTCAAGCGATTCTCCTGCTTCAGCCTCCTGAATAGCTGGGATTACAGGCACCCGCCACCATGCCTGGTTAATTTTTGAATTTTTAGTAGAGATGGGGTTTCACCATGTTGGCTAGGCTGGTCTCGAACTCTTGACTGCAGGTGATCCACCCCCCCTTGGACTCCCAAAGTGCTGGAATTACAGGTGTGAGCCACTGCACCCAGCCCATCCCTTATATCTTAACAAACACTTCTCTCTGCATGTTTTGGATAATTGCAAATATTCTCAATCACTTCTCTCTTTTTTCTTCCTCTTTATTTTTGCAAGTCTTCTTGCATTTTACTTGCAGTAAGATGAAAAATCTGACTGGTCATAGTGGGAAAATCACTGCACAGAAAAGCAGAGAAACCCATGGATTGTTTTCTATATTCACTCTTGTTGTCTAACAAATTAGAAAAAATTATGGCCAGTGGCAAGTACAGATGCTTTTATGGACAGTGATGAGCTTGAAGTAGACAAATTTGTTTCCACTCTGGGTACCTATTGTCAATGTTGACTTCACCAATATATAAAGGGGGCAAAGGGACATACTGCTGAGGGAAGCTTCTCTCTCTGAAATCTGCTGCCTTAGTTCAGGGAGACAAATGAGATCCCCCACCAAATAAAGCTTTATATCACATGTACATGATTTTTTTTCCTGTAAGATATAAGGATAAGTAAACACACTCCTTGCAATCGCCAGCAATAAATGTATCTGTGTAAACAGACAACAGTAAGATGTCAGAGTTTTTCAGGGTTCATTTCATTTTGTAAGCAATAGGATGTAACTAGAGATACTTCTATTGGAATACTTCAGTTTATACACGACAAATCATAATGTTAGCACACAACAAACTTTATGTAGTTTCTACAACTGTCATTTGCGATTAATTCATCCTCCATCATACTACAGATAGGTAACTTCAAAATGAGAGACGAGTTTATTTTCAAATATGAAATCAGGTCAACATTTTAATCCAAACTCAACACATATTTAAGAGGCTTACTACATCATGCAATTGGATTAGAACACCTTTACAATCCTATGAAGAGAGTACAGTGCAGAAAAGTCATATCTTTACATTAACCAACAAAATCTTAGCAATTATATTTTAGTCTTACATCACTACAGGGTTTAAAAGTGATCGCTGCAAAATCAGATTTTAAAAATATTTTCCACAATCATGATTTTTGTCCTTCACTGTTCAAGTAAAATCTTGTGTCATCCAGTTGCAAAATCTTATTATTGACAGCACGTATACGTGTATACAAACCACACTGCAAATTAACAAAAGAATTGTACCCAGTCAGGCTGACAAAGTTTAATAAAGGGACACTTCTAATCTAATCATTTCATCTTGTAAGTAATATTGTTATTCTCTACATCTATTCATTTGCCATGTTCTAGGAAAGAGTACATTCATACTTTCAAACATGCAAAACATGATAAACTAGAATAAATGGCACTTGAAAAACCATTATAAAAGAGACTTGCCTGAAGTCATTTCATTTGACAAAAATTAACTAAAAAAAAGGCTAATTGTAAAAAAAAAAAAATAATACATTATAGAGAATATTAAGTTGAACTTCATTTGCCGTTTTGTAGAACTACACCACTTCTGCAAATAAGTATTTTAATTGGTCTGTTCTTTGGTGAAAACAGAGCTATGATTTCATAGTTATGTCGAGGGAGCAGTTAGCAGGTGTGCTCCACAACAAAAAGAAATCAGACAATCTAAAGGACATTGGCTACTGGTTGCCTTTATTCTCAGCACCAGGAATGGAGAAATCTTCAGCAAAACAAGCTCCTAACACCAGATATTCTCTTTATTTAAAATTGTTCAACATGACAGAATGCCTGTTGCGTAACATGGCTTTTTTTTTCTAAAACGCACAGCTTTTTGCTCTTCCTTCTTTTACAAAAAGTGGTTTACTACATATATATATAAATATATATATACATAGTAGCTTACACCAGTGGTGACACTGCAAAGTCAATTTCCTGGGCATTTGATGGCATCGAAATACCATTTTGAAATATACAGAACAATACGAAATGCAGTTCATCACTTGCGGTTACTACTGTTCCACAGAAGTCAGGTCAGGTCTTTGGTTTTGGTGCAGTACTTAAAAAATTAAGGCAAAACTCCTCCTAAAATGTATTTCCCTCCAAGCCCTTATTTGCTTATGTTTACAAAATAACTGTCAACAAAATGCTACCTTTTTTTAAAAAAGCCAGTTGATTACCAATAATGTCAATGCCAATGACTTGGGTGATAAAGTTATTCTGTATTTCCAAGTACATACAGATATTCTGTAACCTGTTTAGTTTATTTCAGCAAATCCAACAACTGATTAAAAACAGTTTATAAGAAATGTTCCCATAAGTGATCCAATTTATCAAAATAGTGTTTTCTTTCTCATGGAAGCTTCAATTATTTTGCTATTATCAAGGTTTGTATTAAAACCCCTTCTTTCTTTTTTACAAATAACTTGTCTTGATATGAAAGGAGTTCTGAGTGTTTACAGCTCAAGGGATGGACCTGTTGGGTTTTCTCATCTGGGGTCGAGTATGGCTTCATTCTTGTAAGAGATTATTGCCGTCTGCCCCGGAGTGGACTGTTGCCTCAGTTCACTACAACAAGAAGTGAGTGTAACCTTCTGCCCCCGTAACTATAACATCCATCCAGATCCGCATGGCTTCTGGCGATGGGGCTACCATGTAATAGATTCTGTCATGAGTCTTGACGCTAAAGGTGAGTAACGGATTAGGACTCTAAAATTCAAAAAAGGAAAATGAATGTAAAATCAACATCTTAAAATACAACATTAAATAACACAGACATGTGATGACTTCTTCAAAATTTTCAATTTATTAAATTTACAAAGGCGTTACTTTTGCTCTACTATAACTCACACACCTGTCCCAGAGCCTTTTTCAGGATTGACCATTTTTCTGAACAAGAACTCTCAGACAGAACTCATAAATTATTTCAGCAGCTAGTTTGTAAAGCTCTAGCAGGGTACTTAGCTGAGAGTAGGAGCTTAATAAATAGTAGCTGTTATTCTTAGCCCTACTAGGACTTGCTCATGATCCCCCTCTTAACTATATGGTAGCTTCTTTTTAGAACCCTGGCAGAGTCACTTCACAGGGTTTCCCAAACCATTATGTCCAGAATATTTCCTCAATTTGCTATCTTTTTTTCGTCAAAAAGAACAGCCATCCCACTTACTTCGTGTTTACTTTTCCAGCACCATTCTGATCATATCTATCTGTTATATCAGAACATCCACTTCAAACTTCTTAGACTCCAGAAATATTTTTCCCTTCTTAATTATGCATTCAAATGGTAGGAATTTAGAAAACTGATGTTTACCTTATTAGCATTCTTGAGGTGATCATAATATACTTCCTCAATGGCTTGAAAGTATATTACTCCTTTCAATTTAGTTTCATGCTTGTCTGCAATGCAACAATATCCAAACTGTTTTCAAAGATTTCATCAAAGTTACCATAAAAACAAAGCAAAACAAAAACAACCAAAATATGACTCAAACATACAGCACCACTCTGTGATCTACTAAGTCCTTGAAATATTTTGTAACAAACTCTGCAAGGATCACAGTGCATGTCAGCATATTAAAGAATTTTAAAAGCATGAATGAGGAGGCAGGGAAAGAGACTCTGTCCTACCCTAGTAGTGGAAGTGCAAAGAAGACAGCCTCTTTTGGAAGACAGTTGGTAAAACAAACACAATTAAAAACACAAAAATCCTCTTACTAAGCAATTCTACTTACTGTATAAGATCTCATATGTGTGCAAATAAATGTACATGGATTTGTGTTTGTTGTGGCACAAGGTTGCAAAAGATCTGCTTGAGCTTTAATAGGAGACTGATTCAATTATAGACCAGCCATACAATGAAATCTACAAAGTTACTGAAATGATGGAGGTAGATCTGTATCTGCTCCTAAGGAAAAAACCCGTGAAATACTATTATATGAAATAAGGTATGAATAGAATGAATAACTTAGTCCCAAATATATAAGAGAAAAAAAGAAAAATATACATACTGAAACATATATAAAAGTGAATAGAGAAAATCTGAAATATTTCAGGCTTAAAAATGAGAGATCAGAACTTTTGTGATGAAAATGAGACTTACTTTCATCATACAAATTTTTGTTATATTTTGAATTTTTTACTAGGTGAATGTCCTTTTTTAACTACAAAAAGCTAGTCTAAAAAATAATGGCCCTGAAAAGTTCAGCAGAGAGTAAAACTATTTAATTGCATTTAATCCAGAATATCCTAACCTATTTGCCCATGGACCATATTTTTTTTCTTTGTTTTTCCTCTTCCTTGTGAAACACTGTTTTAACTGACACCATGTTCAGTAAGTTTCAGTCAGTTTCTGTGAAAGACAAGGTCAATGTATCTCTCAAACCTTTGCTGGAAATGATATTGCAGTAATTCATGAGAATACAATAATACTTTGTTTTCTGAAAGCAAATGTAAAATAAAATCTGGAGATAAAAGCAAATCTTGCCAGTGTTTCAAGCAAGCAGAAGGAAACTTTGGTTTGCAGGGCACTTCATACATGAGAAAGAACTCTGAAAAATATAAGCCTCACAGCCACATTATGAACGAAGAGAAGCAATGATGAGATTGCAAATTGATGAGATAACGCTGCGCATTCTGTCTCTCTCAGTATTATGCCATCAATTTGCAGACATATTTTCTAGGCCTCGGTTTTCTTTAGAGACTCTCCTAAAGATCCCAGTTAATATGCAGGAGGCCAAAGACAAAGGCCAGGGCCGTGAATAACACAGAGTCCTGGGACTTTGCCACTCAGCTTTCACATTTGCAGCTCCTTCACAAGTACACGGCCATTTCCCTCACTGACAAGCAGAAGCGACGTGACTCCTGTAGGGTTAAGTACAGCCTAAATTGCGATCTGGATGACTGCCTGTGGACTGGTCTATTCCTGTGCTTGTTGTGTATGAGAAGCGGGGGTGGGGGTAGGAGTGGACAAAGCTGATAGGTGATGGCCGTAAACAGAGCCGAACGAGCAGCGTTTGTCCAACTAGGTCTCACCAGCCAGTTATATCATAAATACATATTAAAAAGCGAATGAAATGTGATTTTTGCCTGTTTTTTTAAAATTAGGGTTCTCGGTAATTTTTCATATACCAAGAAGGTTTTGGTATTTTTTAAAAATTGAAATCAGTCACCAGAAGTTTCGGTTTGCAAAGACACATTTACATGGGTCTGAAGCTTGGAGCTTAGGTTTGAAGCAGCTGGCCAGGGCATGAAACCACTCACCTGGCCGATAGATGAGAGAATGAAATAAGGCTCACAGAGAACAGGGGCACAGAAGAAGAGTGAAGCAGTTTTTGTCTGAAGTTCTTTAAAGTTGTATTTTTGGAAAATTCTGGGTGAGGTTTTCTGAAGACAATACCACATCATACAGTTTTGTTTATGCAGTGTGCAGACATCAAATTGTATTAACTGAAGAAAGCTGCTCTGGGTGTTTATAAAACTCAACGACAAAAAGCCTTAGAGAGGCAAAGCAGGGGACCTGGGACCGGCAGGCCATTGGCTTCAGGCCACTAACTTCTGCAGTAACTGGATCCTCACCCAAAGAGCTCCTCGGTGAAAGGCAGGCATTCCCCTACCGGCTCCTCACCCAAATTCTGGGGCTCCTGAGCCACTCTTTCCTTTCTTCCACAGGCTGCTTGGTTTCTCACACTTCTCCTTATAAACATAACCTGACCTCACTGGATTGATTAAATGACTAGACTGTTATTGATACTTTATTGCATCAATACATTTTACTATTCCTGGTGATGCTCATAAATACTGATAGTCACTCCCAAACAGGGTTTTTTTCACAATATCTGGCATGACACCACTCTTTTTTAGCAGCTGCAAAGAAAGCAGAGCTATACTTGTACTAAAAATGGACATGTTTTGTATGTGATCCCAGAGGAAATAAGAGGTTCTTAGTAAGTATGCCAGTTACACTAATATTCCTGCGTTTATATAAGATTCGGTAGGGTATGTTTCTTGTCAGTCAACATTTAAGAATCCAAAAATATTTCAGTCACTTAATAAATATTACTGATCACTAGTTTACCAATGAGCTTTACTCTCTGTGCTTAAAAGACCATTCTAGTTTATGAACTATAGTTGAATGATTTTCAGCTATGGCTGCCTAATTGTGTCTGACTTAAATGGGACATATGACAATCAATCAATCAATCACAAACCTCCCCCTCTTTCTTTTCTGGTGTGGTGGTTTGAAAGGCAATATTTTTTTCTGCTCCCACCCTATAGTGATAGTATTTCTAGTAAGATATTGTGATGTTTCATAAAATGCAGTGAACATAAACAACTTGTTACCTAAATAAAGAATGGATTAAAACAGAAAAACAAATAAAAGGCAATATTTTGATCTAAAGAATAAATTTTACTTAATATTTATTAGGACCTGAGTTTACTTCAGAAGTAACATAGACCACTTCCCACTTTTTAAAGTAACATATAATGTTTACTATTTCTAGAAAGGAAATTCATATCATATGGACTGTATAATCTAAATATAAAATAACATACACCTACAAATCTAATATTGCCATCAATTCTGTTATGTAGCAACCTACCTATTTTCACTGAATTTCAGTTGCCTTTGCTCTTTAACAGGGGTTCTTGATTTGAGTATATGGCTTAAATTGTTTTTATCACCCACCTGCATAATAAGAGAATGTTCGCTTGTTCCGATCAAAAACAAACCAACGTTTTTTCCACGTTTTAATTTTCCCACCCATTTTGATGAGGAATCCTCGGCAGGTCTTTTCTGTGATTGATACATGGTAACAGGTGTCAATATTGTGGCCAGCAGTCTCTACATGGCTCCGCAAATCAAAGTCTTCCTTCCGGACAGGCAGGTAGCGTGTCAAAGGACGAGCCTGGGAAAGTGCAAAACCCATTGCATCTATAGCTAATTATTTGTTTTGTTTCAGGTCACAGATGTTTAGAAGCAGAAATTAACTGTAAAACCTAAGCTTTAAAATGCCCATATGATTAAAAGAGCTTAAGATAAACAAAGCACTTATGATTTGGAGTTTAAAAAGTGGATAGTATTTTCAGAAAGATGCTGTAATATGTAGGGGAGAGGCAGATAAACTCAGGACAATTTATTCTATTCCTTAAGATGGGCAGTTGAGAAAATGAAAAATGGCCATTTATCTTAGCTTAAAAGATGTACTTTGCTCTTGTAATGAAGCATGAAGTTTTCTGGGCTGCTCCTTGCAGATGAGGACTGCTCCACTGTTAGGTTTCCAGAAGTTGTCCCTGCCACAGCGTTAGGTTTCCAGAAGTTGTCCCTGCCACAGCTTAACAATCATTCTCAAGTAATCTCAAGCATGACATGATTGATTGAACACTATTTAGTAAGTACGGCCCCCACAGGATCCCACAAAGCTGTACTTGTCAGTTTACATATATTCTGATAGAAATTGAAGGCAGAGATTTATATTTTGAAAAGTAAAGCTAAAATAAAGACAGAAGTGGAATCAAAACTGGACCTAATGTAATGAACTGTCCAGGACCAGATGCCAAAGGGACGTATTTAGATGTCTTTTATGTTACTGATGGCTGGTATGAAAGCTCGTCCAATCTAGGAAGCATATATCACCACGGGTGATAGTTCTAAAATGGTGTCTTATTTTATGCTGTTAAATAACCCCACCTCTTTGCCCTGGGGAAATGACCTAATTATATACTTGAAGGCAACACTTACAATCAGGATTAAAATAGAATTGTGCTTTTTGGTTTGGCTTCAGATAGTAAACAAGCATGGATGACTTTCACTGCAAGTCAAAATTTGGCAGAGGGTTGGGCATGATGAAATAAAATAAACAAATTTTACTTTCTACTTTTCCTTCCATACTTAACGTTTGATTGTGTGGTACTTTGGTTGTAACAGATACTACAGGCTTACTCCGATACCTCAAAGCACACAAAGTCTTAAAGATAGTCTCTAACTGCTATACTATCAAACGGCCAGCAACCACAAAGAATAAAAGTAATGGTATCTTTTGCCTTTGAGTCTAGTGAATCTTGATAAAATAGAGTTGAGCTTTAAATTACATAGTACTTAACAAAACTTTACGTTAGTTGCTCAGAAAACATATTATGTAAGCAGCTACAGTGACAAGAACAGAGATTCAAATTCTACGATGACCAAGATAAGACATTAAACAAAATGTGTGGTTTCTCCAAACTTTGCTTGAGTACAAAAAGCTTGTGCACAGGTGTTGAGGACTACTGTAGCAAAGGGAACACATGTGACAATACAGTGCTCAGAAAAAAAACAAAACACTACCACCATGACCAAGACACTGGGCTTGGTGAAAAATTACACTGCTCTAGATTGTTTGCTTGTAAAAGGTGGCTTAGTAGAACCTCTTCCATTCCCCAAGCAAAGGTTTCAGTTCAAATGTTGTATTTGTTTTCAGCAGCAAATCCAGCTGCATTTTTAAAAGCTGCTCAAAAAAGATTCTCTTTTTAAAATGTACTCCAAAGAATGGGTGGAAGAAAAAGTGCTGCTACTGGCAAAACGTTCCATGCATGACTAAAGAAAAGTGTCATTTGGTTGGTGGTTCCCTAAGAGTTTTTAAATGAACTCACGTTGTTTTTTTTTTGCACAGGAATGCACACTCTTCTCTTAACCCTTACATGTCAAGTGCTAATGCTCAGTGCCCACGAAAGCATCCTGACACAGAATAGCTGTCTTCTAGGAACTGCCACAAGGGGGCAACCTGCCCATACGCATTCAGATTGACCCACCAACCTGTGCCCTTTGTTTCTCCCTTATTTTTACTTCCTTTTCTATTAACTTCTGCCTCTGGCTAGTTTCTTCCTGTAATCGTTTTTCCAGGATTTCCCGGCGTCGTTTTTCTTCTTCCAGGGCTCGTTTTTTGGCTTCCATTTCCCGTTCCTAAGCATTATGCATAACAATGATTATTTTAAGACATACTGGTTATACTTGAATGGTTCCAATCAATATAAAAAAGACAATTCTTACTAGACAAATCTTGGTTTGTAGACCAGTCTCTTATAATACATAACCTACAAGAAAACAACTCATAACCATGCCTGGTATAACTTCCAAAATCATCATCGGCAGAAATGCAACCACTAAATTTAATTAACAATTAAATTGTGGTCTTCAGTGAAAATCCAGCTTGTTAATATATTCAGTTATTTCATCATTTCATATCAACCAGTAACTCTCCCATTTTAAATAAAAAGCCTCACAAACTGTCCCCTAGCACTTATCAAGTGATTTAGCCTGTCTTTTGACTACTGTCTTCTAACTGAAGGCCATGGTCCCTCTAATTCCTGTTGTTGCTCTGTAGTTTCCTGGCTGAAGGTCACAGGGGAAGCACATGGGGAAGTTAGAAAAGGAAAGGAGGTGCCCTTCAGGGCAGGATGCAAAGGCATTTTGGGGGATTCCTAAGGAAGTCAGATTCTGACTTGAAATAGAGTCATAAAAACGTGGGATTTTAAATATTAAAATAGTGCAGTTAGCACAAACTGGGAAGGAAGAAATAATGCATAAAGACATGACATTCCTCCCTGCTCCTTGGCAGGAACACAAAGCAGCCATCAAAAAAACAAAAAACAAAAAACAAAACAAAACAAACAAACAAAAAAAACCACACAAAAAAAACACAAAGCATTCATTTTGGTCTATGTCAATACTATATATATATTTCAAGTTATGGAAGATCCACTGCAGTAGAGAGCCTTAGAAATCATCTAACACCTTTATTTTTCAGATAAGAAAATGAGACTGAGAAAGATTGAGTGATTATTCCAGGAACACACGGCTCCTTAAGGAGGAGTATTGTCTGATGCCAAGTGCAGGGCTCCTGCACCACGGTATCACAGACCTCCGGCATGAAAATATGAAGCTTACCCTAGATTCAAGCAGCCGCGTCTTTTCTGCATGAGCCTGCTTCAAAAGTCTCTCCATTTCTTCTATTCTAGCAATATTTGAAGTGCTGGCACTGAATGAAACACCAAAGCCCAAGAATATTGTTTTAGACTGAGAAGTCTCTCTAATACACACACACACACACACACACACACACACACACACACACACGGTCAAGGGAGGTGCATGACAAAGTCCAAGCATATATAATTTAGAGAATGTTACTTACGAGTCATTGGACCGAAGAGCCAAATCAATTCAACTCTGAAAATTGTAGGTGACACTGACTTACCTCAGTTTAGAAGACAAAATATAGGCAAGCAAAATAATGCAATGCTTTACTCACAGGTAAATAAACCAAAACCAAATCTTACAAACCGTGACTTCCAAATGCTTCCTCCAAAGTCTAAAAACAATGGCCCATGACAGTCCTTCCCATTAGTTTAATGACTTAAAGATATCAGACCAACAAGACTACCACCAACGTTCTATATAAATGACACCTAATGTTTGGAGTCACTTTATTCAGTTGCGGAATATGTATTATGAGCTACTTTTTGTTGTCCCTTTATATGTGTGGACACTTTATTTATTAAATCATGATGCCAATTAAAACATGACTTCTCCTATAGGTGCAATGGATGGATGGCAGCCAGTTTTGTGAAGAGTACTCCCTCATGATACCAATGAGAAAACTGTATAAAGAGATTTAAGAGCTTCAAAAGAAATGATGGAAAAGACATCACTCAAGTGAAAGATGAAACCAAAGGGAGTAAAAGGTGCAAGAACAGTCAGGGTAACTAAAAGACAAAGTGAAAACTTGAAAATGTTTAACACAAAACAGGAACTTCTATTTTCCACTTGCTTACATTCTATTTGACTGTTCTGGAAAAGAGAGACTATAACCTAGGTCAAAACTTATTTACTTTGCTATTTCAGCTATGGGGACCATACGCTGTTTCTAATGCATGTGTACTTGTGTACTCATTTAAGTACCTGTCTTCTTTACTAGACTCTCTTGAGGACAGATAGACCAACTTTCGTGCCTGTATCCCTGTAGCATAGAACCTGGCATAGAGTAGGGATACACATTTGTTAGACACATTCATATAAAAATAAATTGATTAAAAAGTCATATAAAAATGAAGAATCAGAGCCTTCTTGGTTATAGATAATTATTAAGATAGTATTCTCAAATTATATTTTTGCAAATCAAACCTAGGATGGTTTAAACCTAGGACTAAGAGTTCTATTGGAGAGAACACAGGGTGTACCGTTTATTCTATAATCGGTACTGACAGCCCCATTACAAAACACATCCATTAAAGAGTGAACTGTCTTAGGAATACCGGATCCTTATAAGCTTAACAATTAGGCTGCACTTTGCAGAGTAACCTTGAACCACTTTTTAGCCAGGTGTTTTCTCCCACATGAAAGAGAAGAAGATGGCAATAACTTCTCATTATTTCCATTAGCCAGTGAGGAGATACAAAAGAGTAAGTTCTGTTCTCTTCAGCTAGCAAGAATCCAAGGGAAAGAAATCTTTTAATTTTTGTACAGGAATTCTTATTCTCCTTCATTGTGAATACCTGACTTCATGGATGGAAAGGGATAAACTTCATTGGCCCAACTGAGAAAGCCAAAGACATGCACGCAGGACACATAAGGGCACAAAATTATATTTATATTCTATAGTGTAGTTTGTGACATCAAATATATATGTTTTATATCTCTCATTAATTTGAAAATAATTTGAATTTCACTAAGTTTCAGGTCTTGAAAACTCGCCAGTTAGTCAAAACAAACTCACCAATAGCCTAATCCCCATCTATCCCTTTTTTTCATATAGTCAATGTTTATTTAGATTTCACTGTTTACCATTTTCTTTGCTTACATGTCCTTCCTCCTCCCCACACCATGAGATTTATTGAGCATACATATACTTGACAAATAAAATTTGTATATATTTATGGTATATAACATGATGCTTTGATGTATGCATACATTGTGAAATGATTACTACAATTAAGCTAATTAACGTGGCTCACGCCTGTAATCCCAGCACTTTGGGAGGCCAAGTTGGGCAGATCACCTGAGGTCAGGAGTTCAAGACCAGCCTGGCCAACATGGTGAAACCCCATCTCTACTAAAAAAAAAAAAAAAAAAAAAAAAATTAGCCAGATGTAGTGGTGGGTACCTGTAATCTCAGCTACTCATGAGGCTGAGACGAGAGAATTGCTTGAACCCGCAAGGCAGAGGTTGCAGTGAGCTGAGATTGCGCCATTGCACAGCAGCCTGGGCAACAGAGCCAGACTGTTTCAAAAATAATAATAATAATAGCAACACATTTATCACCTCATGTGGTTACCTTTTGTATGTGTGTGTGTGGTGAGACACATTTGTCCCTTAATTCTTTCTATGATAGCACTATTGCAAAACGGTAATTCCTGACAAGTAGTTATGTGTGGCCATGATCATTTTCCATAGTTGCTTTACACAAAACTGACTCTGTGGTGCTGGCAACTGCAGATAACTAATCCCCATGGTCAGAAACTACTAATAGTATTTAATGTCATTGTCTTATGAGATCTTCTGAATGTCAAAAAATTGAAGCGAAGTAGAAGATGCCTGTAATAGGTGGAGTGCAAAGGGGAGAGAGAAACAGGCATTTCTCTTCTGTACCATCAACTTTAAAACAAAATTCATGATACTCAAAGATAAGCTCTTACCCATTATTATAATGGAAAATAAGTGATAAACACCAGGGAAGGAGGTTATGAGGAACTAATGTTTGGAATGTGTATTTTGATAAAGCATCCTTAATTGGGAATTTTTTGAAGATTGGTAGAAAGAAGAGTAAGAAACTAAAAAATCTTTTCTGCTTAAGATTTGTTTTTAACTTATGTAGTAAAATATCCCCAAATTATAAGCCTATTGATGAGGTAATTCCATGCTGAAATTCTAGTCACACAAACTTGGCCTCGTGGTTTATTATGTCACAAAAAAATATTTGTAGGATGATAGGATTACTCAGAGTTGTGGGTACATTTGCCCTTCACTTTTTGTTGAGACATCACTTTGTGACTACCAGAAAGTTACATGAGTCAGACAATGTTTTTGCTTTTTCAATATCATTATTTACAGTGTAGACAAACATAATG
Source organism: Hylobates moloch (assembly GCF_009828535.3). Taxonomy (NCBI): domain Eukaryota; kingdom Metazoa; phylum Chordata; class Mammalia; order Primates; family Hylobatidae; genus Hylobates; species Hylobates moloch. Next base: position 49,844,711 of record NW_026652279.1, read on the forward strand.
CTCAGAAAATAGGTCTTGGGTCACAGAAAACAGACAATTGAGAGTCAATTCTGCATAAAATCTCTATTCTGCTAAAATTATTAAATTGGCTTATAGAAGAGTATTCTGAATACTACCTACACAGATACTTATTATTTCTATTATCATTAGTAACTTACTAAGCCCTCACTTTATGCTTATCCTTTGAGAAAATGTTAAGAACCAACACAGTCAAAGGCACAGAGATCTGAGAGTTCTTCATCCTCTCAATCATTAAGCTCTGTGAGGTGTATCAGGAGAACGAAAGGGAGTTGCGGGGAACTAGAGTGCCAGGTTCTGGGATCTGACAGTAGGTAGTGGGACATCAAAACTTTAGAAAAGGAGGAGCACCATGGCCAGATTTATATGTTAAGACCACCTTTGCTTGTCTCAAAGTATAAATACAAATGTGAACACTTAAATCCTTACAAAAATTTTAACATACAGAATAGCAAAAAGCTTCCTTTTAACAAATACAAGGGTAAGAAATCCTCCAAAGTTCTGACTGTTGTTGGAAATTATTTCATTTCTTTTTCTTTCTTTCTTTTTTTTTTTTTGAGACGGAGTTTCACTCTTATTGCCCAGGCCGGAGTGCAATAGCACAATCTTGGCTCACTGTAACCTCCGCCTCCCGGGTTTAAGGGATTCTCCTGCCTCAGCCTCCTGAGTAGCTGAGACTATAGGCATGCGCCACCACACCCAGCTAATTTTTTGTATTTAGTAGAGACAGGTTTCTCCATGTTGGTCCGGCTGGTCTCGAACTCTTGACCTCAGGTGATCCACCCACCTTGGCCTCCCAAGGTGCTGGGATTATAGGCATGCGCCACTGTGCCTGGGCCCTCTTTTTTTAATCAAAAGCAGTGTAAGTGGAGCTTAGAGCTAACCAATAGAAGGAAATAAATTTTAAAGCACAGTGTAAATCTGAGCTCAAGTGGAGAAAAACAGGATAAAGGTGGAAACAGATTACATGATGCCTGACTAGCTAAGTTACACAAGACAGGAGAAACTACTTTCAAAGGCCATCATGACACCAACCCTCTTCTGCATTATAGACCCTCTATGTCTCAAAAATTTGGGCTTGTGCATATACAGTTCCCAAATTGATGGCTTTACTTTTCGTGAGCAGTAGGCTCTTTCCCAAACCAGAAACCTTACACATAAATAAATCTTACCTAGAGATGTCGTCAGGTGAGCAAGCAGAGATGCTGGTCTCCATGCTATCAGAGCTATCTAGGCTCAAAGTATCAAAGGCCTGGTCCTTGTAGCTGTGATCTGGATAACGGAAACTATTCAAGTAGACATTTGATTCAGATGCTGTGCGGTTGTAAAATTCAGATTTCTGCCTGTGTCCTTCACTCATCTGTTGGTGATTATAACCTAAGGAAGGAGCCATAAATATGTTAGTTTGCCTCATTTTTCGGTCTTTGAATCTTAAACGTCTACAGACACAAGCCAGCAACCAGAAACATCTGCCTATGAAGCTTGGGCCTTGGTCTAATTTGTTTTGAAGCCAAGAAGATCAAAGAAAGAGCACCACGCTCAGTGCAAGCAACAGTTTGAATGAAGTAGTCTGCTGAGTCTCTTACCCCTCAGCAGGATCACTTGACACTTTCCTATGGCATTCCTACATCTCAGCACAACCAGCAACACACAAACACAAAAGAAACCAAACAGAAACACAATCAAAGGCCCTGAATCCTCTAGAAATAGCTGTGTTCAAGTGAAAATAAGATGCCTCCTAGTGACAAGCAAAACCAGGGTTTTAGGGCAGGCATTTCTTCAATGGTATTCAACTTAAGGAGCACTCAGTCTGGTCATAAAAAAGCAGGTGGAATCTTTCAAGTGTAGGATTTCAGAAACTCATATATTATCACTGACACTTTTAATCTTGTTAAGATCCAAACTACACATTTTTCCCGTTTTCTCTCTCTCTCTTTTTCAGTTGTTCTTGTCTGTCAATTACTTATTTAATTCAGAGTCAACATTCCTTCCAATGATTGTGCTCCTTGTAATTACCCTAGCTCTCTTCTTTTCCCACCATAACAATCAGCCTTCCACACGCTGTTGATAACAACCATTTGAAAATGTAGGCATCATAGGACGAAAAGCACCATAAATAAGAGGTCTTTTATTTATTTTTTATTTTTATTTTTTGAGACGGAGTCATGCTCTGTCACCACCAGGCTGGAGTGCAGTGGTGCAATCTCAGCTCACTGCAACCTCCACCTCCCGGGTTCAAGCAATTTTCCTGCCTCAGCCTCCCGAATAGCTGGGACTACAGGTGTGCACCACCATGTCCAGCTAACTTTTGTATTTTTAGTAGAGACGGAATTTCACCATGTTGGCCAGGATGATCTCGATCTCTTGACCTTGTGATCTGCCCGCCTTGGCCTCCCAAAGTGCTGGGATTACAGGCGTGAGCCACCGTGCCCAGCCAAGAGGTCTTTTCTTTACCCTGGTGCTTGGTCAGCTGGCACTTTAGGTTATTGGCTTTACCTTGTGTTACTGCTATGGCTTGCTCTCTGATCGCTGATTTAGGGCATTACAAGTCAAATTTTCTTCTTTTCAATTCTCTATTTATTATAGACTCAGGAGCAGGCATCATATTGATTAACAAATTCCTCAATTCATTAAAAAACTTTTCTCTAGCCAGTACTAGAGTTTGTAATCTCTTTCTCCCTGATAAGAGAATGTCTACTCGAATAGTTTCCATTACCCAGGGAGTTATTACCAGAGCTATTCAGAGTTCACAACTGGACCATTTGAATTTCCTCTTTTTTGTGTGCTCTACCTACCTTTCAGTGAAAGTTTTAGTAGTAATGAAATGGTCAATAGTAGGCAAGAGGATGAAAGAAGAGAAGTAATTCTCAATGGCTTTCTCAGCTATTGATTAAAGATTTCCATTTAAAAATAGAAGCCACATCCATGATGCCTTAACAAAGCACTGTATGTCAAAATTTCTGTAAAATGGTTTTAGTTTCATGCAGAGTATTCACACCATTAGTATTTGGAGTGGTTTTAGATATTTAAGTGAAAATAGGTTATTTCAGATTCAGACATTTCTGGGAAAATAAGTTACTTTAATATAATCTGCCATTATAAATTATAAATACATACATATTTTTTAAAGCCATATAGCATTTAGCTAAGGGAAGATGCAAAACATAAAAGCACACCACAAGACTAAATAGAATATCATGAATTATAATGATCAATCCACACAGCATTAAATGAAGCTGGTATAGTCATATGCGTGAAGCTGCGCTTTTTTTTAATGAAGGCAAAATAATTCATTACTCAAATATTTACCTTTGATACTTGAACTTTTGGAATTACTAATTGCTCCTTTTAAGTTGTTTCCAATTATTTATTATGCAAATGACAAAAAAAACAACAGAAATTATTTGAAAAGGTCACACGTATATTTTCTTATGATTTCAAAAAAAGGCTTGTGGCATAGAAAAGTTTCACATTGGCACCAACTACATGGAAGATATTTCCTTGTAGTACGAAAAACAAATCCCTAAATGACAGCCATGTAACTTAAAACATACAAGAATTATCTCTCTGGCAATGAGTGACATTGCCACAACCTCTTCCTCTCCCTGAGTTTTCCACATTGAGGAAAAACCAACTCGTATGAAGCAACTACCACCCTCTTGGAAAAGCAGGACAAAGGTGAGCATATTTCTTAAGGGAACTGTATGTCTTGCTCCTCAGATCTTCCAGGGTTGTGTTTTTTGTTGTTGTTGTTTTTTGGCTACTTTTCCAAAAGTATCACAGAATAAAAAAATAGAACTTATGGGTGAAGGAGATAGTAAACTAAAATGACTCAGATGTTTCAGGTGAATGTAGAAGGGCCAGCTACATTATAATTTGTACTGTGCTAAGGGTTGTGAACATTAATTCCCCGACCAACTCACAAGTTGCTGAGGTTTGACTCTACGACTGAATCTCCCAGTCATTCTGGTGGTAGGATAAGCATTTTACATTTTCATGGCAACTTAAACGAAAAAGCATGAGGCCGATAATAAGCATCTCTTTCCCAACCCAGGATTTTTATTTCCCATGAATCCAATGTGAGTAGAAAAGTTCACCTCATGCAGCTACTCATTTCTGCCTACTGGCAACACTTTACTGACCTCAGTGAACCCTACTGTCACCTGGCCTAGCTTCCTCCCTGCTGAACAAATCTCCCCAAAACAGGTAACCCCTGCAATTATCAATACGGGCATGGGCCCCTCTCCTGTGATCCTGCAATTGAACCAGTGTGATTCCAAAGAGCTCATTTTGGGATTCAGGCTCTGGCCTGGCCATCCAAAGGCATAGATATTTTAAACAGAGGAAACATCATAGAAGATCAGGGGATGGGGCTGGGTAACCTGGTAGGAGGCCCAAGGAGAGATGCTGGTGCAGTGAAGGAACACTAGAATGGCAGTAAACTGGCCTAGGCCTCTGCTCTCATGGAAGCTTTATCAGGAAAGGGGATGCAGATGTCCTGTGCACCACAGTTTACCTCCATTTATTTAGCATGTGGATGTCATAAGATAAATAGTCACTGAACGAATTTATCTTTTCATCTATATATTCTATATAAATAGTCCAATAAGGAAGTGGAATGCATCTAATTTTTGAGGGGGAGCAAAGAAACAAGATTGGGAAAAATGAGACTTTCCCAACCCCTGAGACTATTTGGTTTCTGTTTTTTAATTACGTAGCAATTTAGTTGCTTTCCCACATTAATCAGTGGGAAAGCAACTAAAACAGTAAAAAGGGCCTTGAAAATGCACTAAATCCTTCCTATCCAGACAGAAATAGCTGTTTGAAGGGGTAGTTTATAACATGTATAAAGCAAGACCTAATTGAGGCTTGTTCCTAATCATAGCCACACAAGGAACCCAAACCAGCTCAGCTCTTCACTGCCTGGGACAGCCAAGAGACCAAATGTGCAAGGCCCATTTATTATTATTATTTTTAATGCCGGTCTCTATTAATTCTGGCTAATCGGACCTGAAAAGTCTCTTGTGAGTTAACAATTACGCAATGTGAAGAGTCCTGCCAATACATTCCCAATATGTGGTATATACTTTTACATGGCTATCTGGGCTGTAATATAGAAAGTGAGGTGACTAAAAGTATAACCTGGGGTTAAGAGGATAAAATTAACCAGTATTTCTATCAATTCAGCCTGTCATAGCTCACCTGCTGAGGAATTCATTCTTCCTAACGACAGTCCACAGCCAGAAGAAGAGGGCACAGGACAAGTCAGGAATGAAGAAGGAGAATGATTGTAGAAAGGGAAAAAGATACAAGATCAAAAAGGATGACAAGGGGGCAGGAAAAACATACAACACTTCCAACATGCACTCATTGATGGTGTTAGTTACAATACCAAATTAACAAGGTATGATGTTCACAGTTTCAGATTAAATCTAAGTTTACAGAGAAAAACTCAAGAAACCTTAAAAAAAAATTGATACATGCGTAGTCAAAAAAGATTGTTACAAGACAAATAAATCTTTCACACATATTCATCAACCAGAAAATAGGAAGAATAAAAACAGATTATATCTATCAAACAATTCTTTTTCCAAACAGACAATAGCAAATAGTTTTTAAGAGCTCAGGTTTGTAAAATGCCATTCAATTATTTGAAGCACAGTTCATCAAGTTTTATAACACATCGTCTAACATCCTACATCTCTACCACCTAGCCACAGGAAATAACCATCTTACTTATTCAAGCCAATCATTTAAACTATACTTCACTCTCCACTAAGTCTTTCTTAGAAAACAGACTCCAATGAAACGAGTAAGTAGGAGCTTCCTAAATCCTTTCATCCTTTGACTGTAGCCTGCCTTATTTGTACCTGTCCTTGATAAAGGAGAATCATGGTTTACACTTAGCTCATATACATCACAATACCCTCTATTCTCTTTACATAGATTCTGAATCTTACAAAACAATGCTTCCACAGCACTCATGTTTCCTGCAGGGTCTGACCTTGCGATTAAAAGCCAAAACAAAGAGGGTCATGCAGCTGCCAGTGAATGAACAGCAGCTGCACCCAGCATTGTGTTTCTTGCAAATATGCAACAATTTTTCTCTATTGTGTAAAAGAAGTAATTATTAGACTAAAAATCCACCACTGCACAGTGTTAAATCTGATCATTTCTTAAACATGACTTGACAATGACCTTTCAATATTTGCTGGAAACAAAAACACCACACAAGGAGGTTGTCATACCTTTCTTGGACTTTCCTGTATTTAACAAAAACAAAAGGACAAAGATTTCATTCATTCTAAAGCTGACAAAGGAATAGTTCACAAGTTGTTCAAAAGCCAATAACCACTCCAACTTCAGAAGCTGAGTTTCTCAGCTCTCTGTTTTAAACTCTCCTCTCAATGCTCTTTGCACGACTCACGCTGTCAGTTCTATTAACAGTGCTGATTGAGTAAGGCTTATACTTACACCATCATCCTTGATGTATCCATTACGAATAGCAGCAAAAAAAGGTGTATTTAAGTTAATTGTGTAAGTTTAAAAGATGATTAAGTCTACTAAATGTGAGTTAATGAAAATATGCCCGGTATAATTTTTTTCAAAACCATAGAATTTTACTTGTATTTGCTATTTTAATAAAGTTAACAAGTGCTAGTCAAACAATTCTAAATGAAATTATGATCCATCCCTCCTGGTTTTTTGTGAGCCACCAGTTTGGGCGGTGTAGAAAATCCTGCCAGTTTTACAGTCTGCTGGGGCTCTAAGAACTATAGACCCTGACTTCTCCTCCTCTGGGTAGGGGAGCCAAAGGCAGCAGGCTGTCTTTTCAGAACACATCTCCTTGGACCAACATGCATAAAATGGTTCTCTATTTCCTCAGAAGCTGCCCCATCAGAATTACATGAAACTCTTCAAGAGGAAAAGCACTTTACAGTTACAGCAGAGAAAGACTGAAGTTGCAGTCTTCTCAGCTGCATAAAGGACATATCGATAAAGAACAAGAGCACAAAAGATAAATCAAAGACAGATTTGATTTTGCAGCGGGAACATCAGTAATGTGGCCTAAGGGAATTAGCTCAGTCTTCCTCCATGAAACTGGCATGGGATTCCCATTACTTCAGGGGAAAACAGATTAGAATAACTGAGATCAAACCTTCCCTCGGTTTCACCATATTCTCACAAAATCCTCTTAAATGGTAATGTTAATGGCTCTTGAGTTTTGCAAATCTATTTATTTACTATAAAGGTCTAGTTTTTCTTCTCTTTGAGAAAATACTTTTATTTATTAATTTATTTTTTGAGAAAGGGTCTTGCTCTGTTGCCTAGGCTATAGTGTAGTGGCATGATGGCAGCTCACTACAGCCTTGACTCCCAGGCTCCAGCGATCCTCCTACCTCAGCCGCCTGAGTGTTTGGGACCACAGGTGCATGCCACCATGCCTGGCTAATTTTTAAATTACTTGTAGAGATGGGATCTCACTATGTTGCCCAGGCTGGTCTCAAATTCTTAACTCAAGCAATCTTCCTTCCTCAGCCTCCCAAGGTGCTGAGAGTACAGGCATGAGCCGCCAAACCTGGCAAGAAAATATTTTTAACATGCGGTATAGTAATTTGTGATCCCACCCTCTTTCCCAAATGCTTGCTCTTTCTCTTAAACACCTGAAGTACATGAAAATGCTTAATGGTCTTTGTTGGTGTTGTGGCCAATCTAAGCTTTGATGTCTTCTGACGGTGGGAAAAATATATTTAAAAGGAAGTCTAGTACATGCCTGTAATCCCAGCACTTTGGGAGGCCAAGGTGGGAGATCACTGGAGCCCAGGAGGTCGAGACCATCCTGGGAAACATGACAAAAACCCATCTCTGCCAAAAAAAATATAAAAATCAGCCAGGTGTGGTAGCACACACCTATATAGTACCAGCTTACTTGGGAGGCTGAGGTGGGAGGATCACTTGAACCCAGGAGGCAGAGCTTGCAGTGAGCTGTAATCACACACCACTGCATTCCAGCCCAGACAACAGAGTGAGACCTTGTCTCAAATATTTATATGTAAATATTATAGAAAAATGTTTCAACAGCAAATAGACTTGACCCACAATTTAACAGTGATAAATGAGAGCCAAAATAGACTCATTTATGTTTATTATTTACAAATATTAAAAGAATATGTTTAGCTTATTAAGAAATTAGGGCAAAGAAAATACAATAGTTCAATCAGTGTATTTGATTCAAATATTACCATTGCAAACGTCTCTTACACATTATAAACCTATTATGGATACTGTACCCTCTAATTTTTAAATCGCCTTTAGTAATGATTTGTAAACCTCGTTCCAGTGATATATATATATATCATATATACATACACAATACACATTATGTGCACATATATATACATTTATATATGTATATGTAGTATATATGTATTATATATGTGTGTGTTTGTGAGTATATATGTTCGCATGTGTGTGTGTGTATATTTATATTTTCCCCGATGGAAAACCAGTGTTATCTCTCAGTACCACTGGCAGAGAGGCCAAATAGCTAGAATCGAATTCCAGCCTGCTTAGAGGGGAGGATTTGAATCCCATCAATGCATGAATGTATTTGAAGGCCAAATGCCTGCCATCCCCAAAGCATTTCCATTTATATCCTAGGCATACCGCCATTATTTCATTTACCACATTTTATTGAAATCATGTTCTGTGTCTTTCTTCCTCAATAGACTATAAACATTTCAAAGGCAAGCTTCCTATCATTCATTTGCATTCTTGGTACCTAGCATCGTGCCTGCTCAAAAGTTAGGGCAATGTAACTTGCTGACTTAAACTATTGTGTTAACACAAGAAATCTAATCCTCTCAACAAGAAGCTTAGCCCTGGAACTATGTTACAGTAATTTCTTCTAGCCCCATGAAGACTATCTGAGAATCCCATTATAAATGTAATGTATTATTACAAAAAAAAATGCTGAGACTCAAAGTCTACCTGAAACATAACAACTATGAAGTATAAAAGCTCAAACCTACATTAAAAGGCCTATAAGAATTCTGTTCTGGGCCACTAATGCTATATTTGCCGTGTCAGCTCAATGATTCTTTAGCACAAGGTTCATTCGACATAGTGGCTCAGACACAACCCAGGTGAGTGATCTTGGTTAAGTGCCCTGGTAATCTCCTTGGATCTCACTGGTCTCTCTTTTCTTTCTATTAATCAAATGGGAAGGTTAGTAATTCTCTAGGGGTCTTTCTGGTTTCAGAGTTCTATCAAATCTATGAAGTACAATGGGAATGTTTAAAACATACCAGCTATATGTGTAAATAGGAAAAGTTATATATCCCTCCTGAAAGAGAACACATTAAGAGTAAAATTAGGCCTTTGGTTGATCCCTCCTCTAATCATCCCTACCCCTGTTCTCACTTCCTCCCCCTGAAGAATTCTAATGCTTAACAAAAGGCCATGACATTTGATTTAAAAGGTACGTACCTCTGAGCATCCTCCGAGATTCTGAGTCTTTGGCCATGGCTGCCAATGAGGGAGGGAGCACACTTCCACAGCTGTTACTCTGTCCTAGGGGCAGGTGGGCCTGCGGGAAGCAGGAGGGAGTACTTCAGGCAAGCTGCAGGCTGAATGGACCATTAGGAAATGGCCACATCCCTGTTTCCAAAGCTCCTATCTAAGTGTACAGGGCAGAGAAGGTAAGTCTTTGCATTTCATTTGTTGATGGTAAGTGGTAAAGGCCAGTTACTGGCCCTCCCGAGAAGCTCCAGGGTAGTCGCAGCATCAAAGCACTTCCTCCAACAGCAGCAATTCCAAAAGTGAAGACAGTTGGGGAAGACACTGTCCAAAATCACCTGAAAGAATGGCTGAAAGTTCTTCATGCATAAGGAGCAGAGGGCAGATGCAGGGCCAAGAATGCATGCGCACCATGCAAAAGAACAGGGAAGAGCTACTCTTGTTACAAATGCACCCATTTTTATTTATCCTCAGTTATGCGGTGGGCTGAAACTGAAGAAATCTATTAACACCCTAATGGTTTTAGCATTTTTTAAAAATAGCAAAATCCCTCATGTAGATAAAATATACTTGAAACACAAATTTATAAAACAGATTAAAACAAAGTTACTCTGATTAAGGGCAGGGGAAGGGCTCAAAAGTCTGTCTCATTCAGAACCTCCTTCACACTTGCCTCTTCTCTTTCCACAATGATCCCCTCAGGCATGTCGGCAGAAAGTGAGGGAGAGCTTGGGCGGGCCTCAGGTCGCATAGGTTCACATTCCACTTCACTACATACCAGCTGAGGGCTCCTTGGTTAGTCACTTAGCCTTATACACCTCAGTTTATCCATACATACAACTGGAATAATAATCAGTACTCTACTGCCTAGTGCTGCTGGATTTTCAAATGAAGCAATCCACATAAAAGGCTCAACCCAGCGTCAGCTACATGAAAATGTCTGAATAAATATTTGCTGCTGTTATTCCTGGAACACAGAGGCTATATCCTATCTTATCTCCAGATGTGGGATGCAGCCATGGAAGTCTGTCATGTAACTGAATGCCACTCATCGCCTGGGCTGTGCCAGTAGAAAATACCCTGAAGCATGTTCTTTGGCCCCAGAGCATACAATTTCAGACGTCCTCTGAACAGGCAGAAACTGTGATTTAGTCCTGATGTCTGCCTAACAAGTAAATGTAATGATTTATTATTTAGCACTTTTCTTTAAAGGCCTTTACCATCAGTGAATATAATGACAAGAAGACTCATGGAATGAAGCCCGTGGTTTCTCCCATGTCCTACCTTTGGGGTGATGCTTCTCCCCATAGTAGCACTGCTGAAATGTGGGGAGATGGAAGATGTGGTTTTCTTTCGAGGCAAAGTATCACTCAGATAGAGGCCTTCTTTATGCTGTTTTTTCCTTTCTTCCAGACTTCTAAAGTGCTTTAAATGCAAATGCAAAGCAAAATAGCAAAACTTGACTAACTGTAATAGGTGACTGAAGAAACGAAGAATTATGCATTTACAAAAAAAATTGGAATTTTAACAGAATTTTTCTTAAAGTTATTCAACATATACTGTGTTCACTGATAGATTTGAGCTAGTATTTGATTAGATACTAAACGCTGTAGGAATTTATGCTGAACCTAGAAATCTTTAAAAAATTCCACCTTTCACTTCTGTAGTGCCTGCGGCCTTGGGGCATCAGGACAACTTACAAATTATTATGATGGTCACCATGTGGATGGCAGAACAGCGAGTGGACAAAGCACGTAAGCACTTTTTCCCCTTCCAGGCAGTTCTGTGTGATGGCACAGATACCAGTGAGAAGAGGACAAGTAAGGGGGAAAAGGAGAAAAAGAGAAAAAGCGAGTAAACAGGGAAGTTGTTTGAAAGTTGTAATAATATTTCAGTCACATAAACACACTCCAAATCCATATAAAGTTTCCCTAAAATGCATCATTCTAGGTTACTTTTTAAAAAGATCTTGGCCAAGGAGCCCCTACAGTAATCTCTCATATTTAAAAATCCTCTAATGGACTATTTAATTTTTTTCAGATTTCTAAAGCAAGATTTTTGTCCACTTGAAACTTACTCAAATTTTTCTTGGCCTCACCCTAGAAATGTCTTTAATAGTAAAATGATTCTTGTTCAAGTGATGGGTGCACCAACATCTCAGAAATCACCACTAGAGAACTTATGCACGTAACCAAACCCTACCTGTTCCCCCCAAAACTATGGAACTAAAAAAAGAAAGAAAAAACACAAAAATGAGCTCAAAAAAATTTTTGCTGAAATATATTTGAAACATATAGATAAGAATAGAGGATAATTTAAGAGATATTCATAATCCCACCACTTAGCTTCACTAAATCTTAACATTGCTTTATTTTTTTAAAGAAATAAAACATAAATATATATAGTAAAGTGATTTCTTAATTAAAGATTTTTTAGGTCTGATCATTTTAAAGTCATTTTAAAAGCTCATGCTTTTGAAATGCACAAAAATTAATGCAAATGTGAGTTACCAAATTTATAAACAGTCTTCAAATATGCCAATCATAAAAATCTGCATTTTAACTTTATAATTAACTGTTTACACTAGCTAATCAATTTATTAAGAGCTATGTGCTAGGTATGATGGTTTATATATGTTATCTCATTAAATTATTATAATAATCTTGTGAGGTAGGTACTATTACTATCTCTATATTACAGATGAGAAATCTGGGGTGCAGAGAGGTTAAATAAACTTGGCCAAAGTCATGCAGCTGGAAAGCGGCAGAGCTAGAATTCATGGTCAGGTAGTCCATACTAAGATGATAATAATACTTTGCAGTTTGGCTGATTAATGTTCCTTTTAGATAGAAAAATGACATCAGAACACTTCAATCTAGCTCCCACTATGACCAAATATTATAAATTCTGAAATTCATAACTTTCCAACATTTCATAATGGTAGCTTAATAAAATAGAAAAGAAACCCCAATGACAACACAGTCTAACTGAAATTTGGCAGAAAACAGCAGGTTTGTAAACTGTGATTGTTTTGCTACTAGAGATGTCTTGAATGAAGTTGTTAAAGAAATAAACCTAACATCAAAATTGAAGGCATTTAGGTCTTCCATTCTCCTTGTTTCTTCCTTGTATACATAACTTATTTCATCCACCTTTCACCAATATCCTTTCATATCAGCCCAGGTGGCAGTAACCTTAAGGCGGTGAGAGATATAGTCCTTTAACAAATGGTAATTGATGGTAAAGGTACCTTCAAGAAACGTAAGGGCTAAGCATGACCAACCAGAGCTTGCCTACATCAGCGCAATGACTCTTTAGGAACTTTTGGCACCAAATTCCTCTAGGTATTTGATTATAATCAAAAGGAAGTCTCGAAACAGATTTTTTTTTTTGAATACCCAAGCATCAACATACTCTGAGTGCTCTAAAAGGAAGGCAACATTTAGAATAAAAATTATTTATTTAAAAATCTGGTGAATAAAAGCTAGATTTATGGACCAAATGCACTACTTGTGGTGTGACCTTGGACAAGCTACTTAACCTCACTGAGCCTCAGTTCCCAAAACTTTAATATGGAGATAATTTTTACTTCATGGGATCGTTAGAAGGATGTAAAGAGATACATAAATTTATAAAACAGATTAAAACAACGTTACTCTGATTAAGGGAGTAAAATGTTTAACAAATTCTGACACAGTAACAAGGGAATGATGTCTATTATGGTTTCAACTACGTATGATAAAAATATTTTGTGTTGATAACATAACTATACTATAGATTTTATGGAAATGCTTGTTAGTATTTTGAGAACTATCTGAGATAAGTTGCAATATTTTGGTTGAATGGTAACTGAAGGATGAGGGTATAAAAAGTGCTCAAACATATAAAAGCCAGTAGGGGACACTCAAGGTATCAAAACCTTACAACAATTCTAACACTATTAGAACACACTAAATGTTCTTAAGAGGAAAAAAAAAATCAGAGAAGAATGCAACTTGCCTTTTTAAAAATGCCTTTGGTAAAGTAGAAGAAAAGATTCCACATAAGTAACTTTGCTGTCAAAATAACATTCCCAAACTCTAAATTCCAGTTCCTAATTACCTGTTGCTCCTGCTGCTGCTGCTGCCTTCTGTGTTTCTTAGCTGGTAGAGGAGGAGGTGTGTCATTTAAAGGTAAAGGGTCGACAGATGTAGCCATGAATTCAGGCCATGGGGCTGATGTATGTTGAGTGATAGGATGAGGAGAAAGTGTGGAAGGAAACACAAATCCAGAATAGACAGGTGATCTTTGCTTTATAGGAGAAAGAAAAGGTATATATGTGTCCACATGAAATGAAAGAATGAGACATAGAAATGAAATTGATAGTTTGTTCTGTTTTGTTATATTTTAATTAAGAAGTTACAACTGATGGGCAATATCTTTCAATTTAGCCTCTTATTAAAATCCCACATTGTAAGCGACTTGGATCACTGAAGGTATTTTAATTTATTATTAGCCCCTCCCGTAGAAGGCTTTTAAAAGGCCTAATATTTAAAAGCATCCATGTTACAAAAGAAAATCGAAAACAAAGTCAAACTGAAAAGGCAATTCAAATCAACAATTTTAGAAAGGTTTTTAATTTATAAGAAAACTAAGTTGAGTTAGAGTGCTAAGACATAGAACATATTTCTTTGACCTTACTTCTCCTAGTATTCCACTCTGTAGCATAAATTTCATGGTTTCTAGAATTTTTTATTGGTAGAGCATTACCCCCAAATTGGTATACTTTATAAACTCAGCCTTACCCTACTCCTCTGGCCAAACAGATATACATTTGTCATGCACACTCTTGTGGACCTCACTTTCAGTTGGCCGTGGGTTAATTTCTGACATGAAGAAAAGCAGTGAATGAATGAAACGTCATGCCTACACACCTCTTTACTCTGTGGCTGGCTCACCAGCACAGCTGTGGCAGGCTCAGTGGCAACAGCATCAGCATCAGCAGGAAACTGAGTGGAAGGGGATAGATTCGTGGAATTGCCACATGGCTCATTAATCTCATTTACACTGATATAGCCCTAAAAGGAGGAATTCAGAAGTTAAACACAAAGAAAGCAAAAGCTGAGGCATGCGAGAGTATTAATGTTCCCAGTACAATGAAGTTAGCTTAGAGCGGCACAGCCAGATATCTGTGGTATTATCAAATGTTTCATTAAAGGAATAATCAGCAATTAAAATGGATTTACATTGCTTAATCTTGAAAATTGGCATTCTAAGTATTAAACATAATTTTTCTGATGAAATCAAGATAACAGTATTATAAATAACCCAAAACCTTCTATTTAAAAATATTCAGAAGTATCAGCATTCATTCTGTTGATGGATTAAGGCTGTCAAAAACATATACATTTAAAGTAATAGCACACCAAAAAATCCAAGATGTAAAATTGACAATGCAATCACTCATTCCCTAATTAAAGAACCTTTTCCACAAATCTTCATTCTTAGATTTTCACCGTTTCTGTTTCCTGATGAATTAAAGTGTGAGGAAAATGCGCTGAGGGCTACTGGGTTTTACACTAAGAAAACATTTTTAAAACAGTAATTATTTATAGTGAGTTCTAACTTTTGGGCATCTCAACCAAATGAGAATAAAAATAACACTGTCCTTTCATGCAGGTGAGCCTTCCCTAACAAAACAAATGTGTGCATGCACACAGACACACACACACACACACACACACACACACACACACACACACACAGTCCTAAGGTAGAGTTGCAACCAGGGCATGTTTCAATTCAAGGCAGCCTCCCTAACCCCCATCTCTACCCATAAGACAGAGAATTTCCAGTTACTTTTGAACTCAATAATTCAGTTCTGGCTTCAGCTTAGAGAAAATACCCACAGATCAAAATATCTGAGAAGCAGAACTCCTGAATCTGTGGAAAAGGCACTTGTCAATTTTCATGGAAAGTAATTATACAGACCAATCATTATTTTCACCACCCCAATAAAACATTGTGAAAAAGCTATATAAAATAACATCTCTCTTTTAAAGGTGAAATTGAGTTAAATTTGACACAAAGATTCTTCCATGAGTCCATCAATCCTTTTACAAATTATAGGCTGAAAAATAAAAAACCTTGATTTTTGGTAAAACCTTGAAAGGGCTGATAACAAAGTGGAGAATGCTAGAGTGATTGTTTATAAATTGGATGTGTCAGAGACTTGCACTTGAGAAGGCAGGACAGATATCACGTAAAGTTTTATAATGTTAAACTGAAGAAAAGAAGTAGTCAACTAGGTCAAGTTCATTCAATATGTAATACTGAGTCAGAAAGAAAATGAACAATTTTGAGCTTTTCTTTTGCTCAGTTAATAGTAGACTGTTTTGAAGCCAAGTTTTAATTATTTATATGAGTCATAAACCATAAAATTTAATTAATTGCTTCAAAAATGTAAACTGCTTTAAAACCTGGGAGGTCTTTAAGATAGGTTATAAATCAATCACCCCTTTAAAAAAGAAAAAGGAGGGAGAATGAAAGACAGAGTAGAAGAAAAAAAAGAAAAACATCTTGTGAGTCAAGTCTGCTTTGTACAGGAAAGTGAACACACAGCACAAGAATTGTCATGTGTTCTCATAGCAACTCATTGTTGTACTCAACAAGCAGAAGAGTTGCAGATACATAACAATAGTAAAACAAACTAAATGTGCTTTTGACATCAGAATGTCTGCAGGAAATAAAGACCAACTCATTAACAGAAAAGGAAAGACTTCATTCTTCTATTAGGAGATGAAGAGACTTTAGAGCCCATCTAATTCATCTGGATGCCATAAGGTCTTCAAACTCTGTATGTCCAGAATCAACTCCAAATCTTCCCTCTTAAACAATTCCTTCCCCAGTCTTCCCTATCTCACTAAAAGGTGCTTACCATCTACTTCATTATTCAAAGTGGAATAATGGCATGATTCCGGACACCTTCCTTTATTTACTTCATCCCAGCATCCAATCTATCAGCAAGAACTGTCAACTCTACCTGCAAATACCTGCTAATCCAGCTAACTCCTTCCATCTCTCTGCCATCAGCATCTCTAGCCTATGCTACTGCAATCATCTCCACAACAATTTCCCTGCATCTCCTTCTCTTACTCTTTATGATCCAGTAGTCACAGAGCAGCCCAGAATGATCTTTACCAAATGGATAGCAAATGTCACCTCCATGCTAAAACCACTTAAAGGCCCCCCATCACACATGAAGTAGACCATATTTCTTTAACTCACAAGACCTGCACCTTTACCCACCTTGCTAACATTGTCTTAGGCCATGACATTCCATTCACAACCACGCTTTGTTCATTGAACCTCACAGTTCCATGTTCTGAATAATGAAAAGAAACTATGAAACTGAATGATCTAATAAAGCTTTGGAAGAAATATTTCACAAAATGCTTCTGAGGTACACATATAGTCACACTTACTATTGTGATGAGCATTTTGTTTCATATACTTACACACACAAAAATATTTTCTATGTAAGAGTCCTAACTCCACTGTCTAAAGGGTTTTTTTTGATTATGCAAACACTTAAGTAGAAGTAAGCTTTTCTTTTAGCTTTTTAGAAAAACAATAAATATAAGGAATATAAATATAGGCTGGGCACAGTGGCTCACGCCTGTAATCCCAGCACTTTGGGAGGCCAAGGCAGGCAGATCACCTGAGATCAGGAGTTTGAGACCAGACTGACCAATATGGTGAAACCCCATCTCTACTAAAAATACAAATATTAGCCCGGTGTGGTGGCGGGTACCTGTAGTCCTAGCTACTCAGGAGGCTGAGACAGGAGAATTGCTTGAACCCAGGAGGCGGAGGTTGCAGTGAGCTGAGATCATGCCACTGCACTCCAGCCTGGGAGACAGAGTAAGACTTCATCTAAAAAAAAATATATATTAAACTATTTTTCCTCAGTTATAATTTTCCAAATTAGAGTTAAAATGTTCTCCCAGTGTGGCAGTGTAGCTCCTTAAGATATCTGGTGGGCAAAGTGGTGATGGGGACTGCGGAAAGGTGGATATTGGAGATAAAGAGTATGTACAGTTTACTGTAAATAGGACTTTCCAGTTTAGAGGGGAAAATGGCAGAAACAACAGTTGTGGGAGTGGGGAGTAGGGAAAGAAAGAAACCAGACCACCTTCTAAAATGTTTGCAGGCATTTTCATGTTCTATAAGACTCAGGAGAAAGAGAAGCAAAATAAGAGAGGGGAGGGAGAAAGGAGACTCAGGAAGGAAAAACGAGAATTTAAGACTCATCTTGGTCTGGATCTTCAAGTTTTTGAAACACCAAATTAACCCACAATTTCACCGCCCAGCAAAGTAGACACACACACACACACACACACACACACACACACACACACGATGTGCATCTGCATTAGACACAAGGATGATCTCTGAAATCCTCAAAGCACACATAATGAAAGGCAGGGAAACTATCCAAGCATTGAGTGCTTTCATAGGTCCTTTGAGTTAATATTTTTATTGTTCAGCTAATCAAATAAAGCTGAGATACATCTCCTGATTTCCAAGGCAACATAAAGTGACATGTAAAATCATAGCTTACCTCTTTTAAAGTATTGGGGTTGACGGGAAACCCTTTCCCCCCAGAGAGGCTGGAGTATTTCTTTTCCAAATTACAAAGATTCTCCTTTTCCTGAAGGAATACAAAACCTATTAAACTTAAAAGTCAACCTTGGATGCAACTGAGAAGCACAGTGACATTGCATTAGAGACTAACATCAGATTCTCACATATTTCCCCCATTTCTATTTTCTCTCATCATACTCAGTCAAAACTTCAAATCTGTACCCTAGAGGTCATCTTCTGCTAGCTGACATGCTGCATGAGTTGTTTCCAAACATACTTAGCTATATAACTTTTAATTCCTAATAAATTTTATAGAGTCATTTAAAAATGTGTTTAAAATAAAATTTTAAAAACATTATTTTCGGCTAGGTGCGGTGGGTCACGCCTGTAATCCCAGCACTTTGGGAGGCTGAGGCGGGCAGATCATGAGGTCAAGATTGAGACCATCCTGGCTAACACGGTGAAACCCCGTCTCTCTTAAAATACAAAAAATTAGCCAGCTGTGGTGGTGGACACCTGTAGTCCCAGCTACTCAGGAGGCTGAGGCAGGAGAATGGCATGAACCCGAGAGGCGGAGGTTGCAGTGAGCCAAGATTGTGCCACTGCACTGCAGCCTGGGAGACAGAGTGAGACTCTGTCTAAGAAAAAACAACAACAACAACAACAAAAATTATTTTCTAATGTCATTTTCTTTTAATCCTTCCAAGTAACACGTAATTGTTGTTGATGATGTAATATCACAGGATGTTGTTGATGACATAATATCTGATGATGTAATATCACAACCCAGTGATATATTTTCTTTTGGGAACTTTATGGTGTTAGCTTTTATGTTTGTGTCTATGATTCATCTTGAATTAATTTGGTACTAAGCAACATTTATGTGTCACATTTTTATTGTGGTATAATTTGTATACATGTCCTTGCCATGGCTGGGGCTAAAATATTTTTAATTTAAAAAATGTGCATTCAGTGAAATGCATAGATCTTAAGTATATAAATTTATGAGTTTTAACGGAATAATATCCCAGACAAGATAAAGAGCATTTCTGTCATCCCAATCATTTCCTCATGCCCCTACCTGTCAACTTCCACCCTTATGAGCAAGCATTGTTCTGATTTCCATGGCTTTAACACTAGTTTTGCCTGTGTTATAAAGTGTTAGAAAGTGTTTGCCTACTTATAAAATGTAACCACTTTATATAAATGGAATCATACAATATGTATTCTTTTGTGTCAGCCCTCTTTCACTCCGTGTTACAGGCATCAGTAATTCACTGTTTTTTATTGTTGAGGAGTCCTGTATTATATAAATATACCTAACAATTTGCTTATCCATGCTCCTATTGATGGATATTTAGGTTTTCTAGCTTTGTTTTGTTTTGTTTTGTTTACTATTATGGAAAAAGCTACTTTAAGCAGTCTTGAATAAGTTTTATATGAAGACATGTTTTCATTTATATTGTGTAAATATCTAGAAGTGGAGTTGCTGGGTCATAGATGGATGTTAAAAAAAACTTCTACGAAGTTCTCTGAAAGGACTGTATATTTTATACTCAAGTCAGCAATGTATGTAAGTTCTACTTGCTTCATATTCTTGTCAACAATTGAGATTTTCACTTCTTAACCTTAGTCATTTTAGTTTATGAGGCGGAATTACATTGCTGTTCTAAGTCATATTTCCTTGATGACTAATGATGAGTATTTTCCCATGTAACTTTTTGGTTCTTCATATATGTTCTTTTGTAAAATCTCTATTCAAGACTTTTGCCTGTTTTTAAAAAAAACTTATTGATATATCGCTATTATTATTGATGTGTACAAGTTCTTAATATGTTCTGCATACAAGTCTTTTGTCATTTCTTTTAAAAATTTTTGCTTACTCAAGGCCATAAATGTATGCTTTCACTCTTATATTTTCTTCTGGAAACTTTATCATTTTAATTTTCATATTGAGGTCTCTGATATCTCTTGAATGAATTTACATATATCATATGACGATATTGAGGTTTATTTTTTTTCCATGTTGACTCAGTTGATCTAGCACCATTTCTTTGAAAGACTTGTTTTGGTGCCTTTGTCAAAAATCAAAAGACAGTATATATGTATGGGTCCATTTTTTGGACTCATAGTTCAGTTTCATTGATCTATTTAATATATGTGTATTTGTATGGCAGCACCACCCTGCCTTAAATGGCTCCAGAGTAAATCTTGAAATAAGAGTACAAATCCTCCAACTTTGTTCTCGTTCAAAGTCGTTTTGGCTATTCCAGGCTCTTTGCATTTTCATATGCAGTTGATTCCTATTATTGGTGGTAACTATGTTCTATAATGTTGCCACAAACACTGAAATTAGTGAATACTGAACCACTGCCCCTAAAAAAAATACAGGGTTGGGTTCCTGCAAGCCTCTAGTCACAATATTTTCATCAACTGATCAATGCTGAACTTTGTTTTATGTGTGTTTCTGTTTGAAGACACTTACTTAATATTATATTATATACCATTATACAATATATTAACATATTATACTATATATTATTATTTGTATATTAAGATATATATTGCTGATTCATTAACCTTGAACTGACAGTCAGCAACGCTGTAACAGCATGAATGAAGTTCATCTAACACACGTATTTTCTCCATAAGGCACTTCACAGCCTTCTTGCATTTAGGAGCACTTCACCGCACTTAATCACTATGCTTGGGAGGCATTTTATGCAGCAAATCACCAACAAAAAACAAAAACGTAAAAACATGGCATTAAATAATCCACAAAAATAACACTTGTTTTACAGTATAAGAGATAAAACAAGAAGGCGGGATGCTGCCTTGTTCAACCTCAGCTGGGAATGTGCATATTGGCCAACTCAAAATTTTCACCACTCCGTGCATTTCTGTGAATGACTACAAAAGTGTCACAAGTATCAATTTAGAGGTTACAAATACCTTTTAGCAAGTAGACATAATCACAAATATAGAACCCCTAAATAATGAAGATCAACTGTAAATTTTAGCATCAACTTGTCAATTTCTAGAAAAAAGTCTGTTGGGATTTTGATTGGGATTAAAATGTATCTATAGATCAGTTTAGAAAAATAAAAATCTTAATACTTATACACCACAATTTTTATAATCTAATTGTATCTTATATATTTTAATAGGATAATATTATATCTGTGATTGTGCTTACCCATTTTATAAAATCTATCACTAGGAGTTTTTCTCTTTTTTTGGCTAAAATTTTAAATATTAAATACTACATATTACACTATCTAAGTTAATCTGTGACTTTGAATATTGTGTTCCAAAGGCAAAATAGTAGTGAGGATGCTAATGGAAACAGATTTCATCCCCGGAGCAAGGGATAGAGAGGGAAAATACAACTCCATTCAGAGACTTCAAGGTGGGAAAAGGAGGAAGATGGAAGTTGTCAAAAATATGTGCGGGCTGCTGGGGCACCTCAAATGGGCTCATAATTCTGTGTGAAGGATCTATTTCCTCTCTCTTCTTCCTTTTTTGTTTTTTGTTTTTGTTTGTTTGTTTGTTTTGTTTTGTTTTTTTGAGACAGGTTCTCACTCTGTTGCCCAGGCTGGAGTGCAGTGGCATGATCTTGGCTCACTGAAACCTCTGCCTCCCAGATTCAAGCGATTATCCTGCCTCAGCCTTCTGAGTAGCTGGGATCACAGGTGTGTGCTACCATGCCCAGCTAATTTTTTGTATTTTTGGTAGATACAGGGTTTTGCCATGTTGGCCAGACTGGTCTTGAACTCCTGGCCTCAAGTGATCTGCCCGCTTCAACCTCCCAAAATGCTGGGATTGTAGGCATGAGCCACGGTGTCAGGTCTTTCCCTTTCTTCTTAATCTAAAATAGCTAAGAAGGGAATGTATACTCATTTATTTTAGGTGGGACTATGGTACAGCTTCATCCTTTAATACTTCTTTCTGGATTTGGTCTTTCTCTGCATGCTGTTCTGGGTCTATCACACATTTTCATGATCCCAAGTGTCATATTGCTAATGTAGTGGCATAAATGCAGGGTTCGGATCTGAGACTAGCCCCACTAACTTTAACGTTTGGTGTCTTATTGCTGAAATGATACCAGGGGCCATGTCAGAGAGTTAGGCTACAGCTTGCTTTTCAATGTCTTTGGGCAAAGAAATCCCTTTACAGGTAGTCACTTTAGGTGTTGGACCAGAAGAGGACATAGTCTCTTTGGTGAGGATGATCTTGCCACCCCTCGACCATACCATATGTAGTTTCTACCTACCCAATTAATTCAAACTAAATGCAATGTGACATTTGCTAGAAAGACCCATGCACAAATAACTGGAGTTCAAAACACCAGATCAGCTGGGCCAAAATATTTGACAGTAGTAAAAAGGACATTTTTCCTTAAGTCCACCCTAAATTGGTGTTAGAATGCATTTTAACTATTTGATGAATGGTATGACTTCTTTAAAAAACAGGAAAATAATCATTTAAAAATACAGACTTTCTTATTGTTCAATTCCCACCTATGAGTGAGAACATGCGGTGTTTGGTTTTTTGTCCTTGCGATAGTTTGCTGAGAATGATGGTTTCCACCTGCACGTTGTGCACGTGTACCCTAAAACTTAAAGTATAATAATAATAAAATTAAAAAAAATACAGACTTTCCATCGTTAAGATTTTTACAATGTGAAAAAAGCATGAAGAAAACATCCTTGCTTATTTTCTGAATGGTAGTTAATAGTTCAGAGTATCAGCTTATTAATGTGAAGGATTAAATTAAAAAGTACATAAAAATCTTCCTTAAATTGTATAGACATTCACTATTAAAAGGTGTTTACTTTAAAGGGGGCAATTTCCCTGAATTTGGAACCTATATTTTACTGTAGCCAGTGCTGAAAAGGAAATACTTACTCTTTGCAACATCATTATTAAATTATTCTTTTCTTTCACAAAATGATCTTGTTCTCTCTGAGCCTGCTGAACAATGTGATTGGCTTGCTTTTTCAATGCAGAAATTTTTTCCTGGAGGAAAAGAGATGATCGTAGGAAGATGTACATTAGACACTCAAAAGTTTGCTAGTCTGTCCTAGAAAAGGGAGAAAAAAAACTTTCACAACTGGAATAACAGTGACTACATTTTAGTTGATGGTGGGCAGTGATTATTACCAAGAGACCGTGAGGCACTTCTTTGACCTGTCAGCCTCAATACTTTCTTTACTGAAGGCCAATATAGATCAACTGATTAAAAACCTATCTTGAAGAACCCAGAAGTCAACAGGAAATCTTGTTTTAGGCTATCGATGAATTTTTTTACAACATCTTGGGTACACCTCATGAGAAAAAAACAATGAATTTCTTATTTAAACTGAGAGTTTAAGAAAACACCTTCTCTTGTCTTTCCTTTCCTCAATTTTATTGGTTTAGTACAGAGCCCTGGGTGTGATTCTAAATTCTGGAACAAAGTTGAATTCCAGGCTGGACATCTAAGTGCTAGGGGTTGGGTGGAGTCATTAGTCATCCACATGGCATTCTACTTCTAATGGTAATAAGCTATTAGCCAGTTTTGAGAACTATTGAGCAATGAAAACAGAGAAAAATCCAAAATAGACTTTGTTCATAGAATTATTCTGAACCCAGTTACTATGATTGCAAAAAGAAATAATTTAAAACCAATATCTGAATTCCTGATTTTCTATGCCTTGGTTTGCACATGAATGAAACAATTAGGTATTATTCATAAATGCATCTACAGCATTATGTAACAACTGTAATACATCTCAATTTGTCTAATTTGGAACACCATTTGCCACATACATGGCAGACTATGTAATCTGTTAAATGTGATATTCAGACAGACATATGTCATAGCTATGTTAAGCAGAAGTATACTTTGATTTTTCACATTGAATGACACCTGGCAAAAGTACCTTTCTAGAAACGATGTTCCGTTGATATTCAGCAACTTCACGCAGGAGTTGTTGAGTCAAGTTCTCCTTTTCTTCATCTAGACGGCTCTCATGTTCAAGCTGCTGGAACTCCAGGTCTTCAAAGTGTTTGCTTTCAACATCCAACAAGTCAGCATCCTTTGGAGAACAGGGAATGAAAACAAGACACACTGAGATAACTACCACCTTCTTAATATGAAGAAACATTTATTAAAAGCAGTTGGTCCAAGACATCTTTCCAATTACAATATTGACCAGGGTTAGAACATAACACTCTCTTTTGGAGTTAAATCCCAGAACGTGACTGTTAGAGGGAATCGAAAGGGGTGTGGTGGGGTGGGCAGCATTTATTTCACCCTCAG
This sequence comes from Hylobates moloch, assembly GCF_009828535.3. Lineage (NCBI taxonomy): Eukaryota > Metazoa > Chordata > Mammalia > Primates > Hylobatidae > Hylobates > Hylobates moloch. The sequence goes on from NW_026652279.1 coordinate 49,869,177, forward strand.
TTTTAGACTTCTCTGTGGAGGTAAGAATTCTTGCGTTAAACCCACTGGGTGGCTTTAAAATGGAGAAGGAAGTATAAAAACAACTCAGTAAATAACCTAAACATAATCTGCAGTCCAAAGGTGTAACATAGTATTACAAGAAAATTCTTCTTGGCCAGGCGTGGTGGGTGGCTCATACATGTAATCCTGGCACTTTGGGAGGCCGAGGTGGGGGGATCACCTGAGGTCAGGGGTTTGAGACCAGCCTGGCCAACATGGCGAAACCCCATCTCTACTAAAAATACAAAAATTAGCTGCACGTGCTGGTGGGCGCCTGTAGTCCCAGCTACTTGGGAGGCTGAGACAGGAGAATTGCTTGAGGTGGAGGTTGCAGTGAGCTGAGATTGTGCCATTGCACTCCACCCTGGGTGACAAGAGTGAAACTCTGCCAAAAAAAAAAAAAAAAAAAAAAAGGAAGAAAAGAAAGGAAAGGACAGGACAGGAAAGGAAAGGAAGCTCTTCTTTTCTTCAATTTTTCATAGAAAACAAGACTAATATGGAGATTAAAGAGTCAAAAGTTGGCACAGGTACAGACCAGAGGTATCTAATAGGGATACATGTATCCCAGGTGGCACACAACACAATCTGCTGGACTGTGCAGAAAAAAATTAGACCCCTTTCATACTGGTTTTTAATTGTTTATTTTCATTTTCAGTTTCTCAATATATGTTTTCTAATGTATACACAAGTAGCATAGTATGTATACATGATTTTAAATATATTCATTCTTTGGGATGCACACTATATATATTTATAATAATATGGATTATGTATCACATATCTACAAAGGAAACGCATGCTCTAATAATTTTATTAAAGGGATAAGCAACCAAAAAACTTTTGGACATGGGCTTTAGGTGATGACGATGTGTCAGTGGAGGTTCAGCAATTGTAACAATTGTACTGCTCTGGTGGAGAATGTTGATAATGAGGGGAGCCTATGCATGTGCAGGGGCAGAAGGAATATGGCAAATGTCTGTAAGTTCTGCTGGGTTTTGCTGAAAATATAAAACTTCTCTAAAAAATAAAGTCTATCTTTTTAAAAATTGGAAAGTGAGGTTTTAAAGCCAGGGTTCTATGAGCCCATTAAAAACATGTACACACCTTTTTACTGGAAAGTGTAAACAAAGCTTTTACAAGGCACAAAGGGTGACTCAAAAGGTTAAACACCACCACTCTCAGAATAATCTTGAGGACATTCAAGGAAGATCAGAAATCATGAAAATCAGATGGTCTCGAAAAAGCATTCTCTAACCTATGAGGTACTTCAAGACAGGAATATATTTATGCATCTGCATTCATGCAGAGATTGAGGCATGTTGTATAGATTCTTCTCTAATATGCTTTTTGTTTAAACACCCTCTTATTTTTGGAGTCTTTAACATTATTTATAAATGGCATATGTTTAGGAAATTTCTTTTTATTTTCCTTATTTTTTTTTATTTTTATTTTTAGAAGACAGGGTCTTGCTTTGTCACTCAGGCTGGAGTGCAGTGGCACAATACAGCTTACTGCAGCCTCGACCTCCCAGGCTCAAGCAATCTTCCTACCTCAACCTCCCAAGTAGCTGGGACTACAGGTGCACATCACCATGCCTGGCTAATTATTGTACTTTTTTGTAGAATGGGGTTTTGCCATATTGCCCAGGCTGGTCTGAAACTCAAGGGATCCACTGATCTCAGCCTCTACTCACCTGGATCCACTCACCTGGGATTATAGGTGAAAGCCACCACACCCAGCCAGATTTTTTATAACTAGAACTTACACATAATCTACATCCAAAAGGAAGAGGCAGCTGGGCTCTGTGGCTCACAGCTCTACATAGCTAACACAACCAAAGCATTTTTTGGTTGTTCTTCAATCAAATCATCAGAGAGTTGAATAAATAGTTATATGCTAAGTTATCTCTATATCAATATTCAACCCCACCCCGACTCTGGTTTTATATTAATGATAAAGCAAGCTTTTTGATAAAATGAAATGTATTTCTATCTTCTGCAATGACTTTTACTCCAGGGATGATTCATAAAAGAGCTATTAGCCACTGAGTAATTAGTAACAAGACTATCATGTCAACACAGACTGAATTCTCAAAGCTTAAGAGCAGGAAAAACACAATTTGAAAAACATATTCAACATTTCTTAACACTTCTTTACATTTTATTTGGCTCTAAAAAAATATGCGCTCAATTTCAAGTGTTTGGTTGACATTTCAAGTTTATCAGATATTTCAAATTTATAACTTCTAAAAGAATTAATGAATTAAAAGAATTAAGGAATTAAGAAATAACTCAAGTGTTATGGCTTAAAACAATATCTTCTGTTTTGAAATAATACACTGGCTGACACATAAGCACATACACTCAAGTTTATAAGGTCTTCCAATTAAGCTTGATTTGTGGCCAAAGATTACTGAGATTTAAAAAAAAGGAATAAGCCCTTTTTCTGGCTTATAAGTAATCTTCATTCAAAGTGGCCACATGACTCAGAATATATACACTTTGCTAGTCAGTTGCTTACTCCATATCTGGCTAATATGCAATATGTGTTATTTTAACCCTGCATGAAAGTCAAAGAATCATTCATTTATTTGTAGTAAATACTTAAACCACTGCATGAAAATAATGGCACACTAAGTAAGAAAGTTGAAAATTAGGCTAAGCTCAGCACTCAGGCTCCACTGACGTAATCATCTGATCAAGTTATCTAAACCATCAAAGTGTGTGTATAAACTTACATCTTAAACAAAAAACTATTAGGGAGAGGAATAAAAACTTTTACAAGATTTTATGTATGAATAAGAAGTCTGGGAATGGAATTTGGGAGCAGGAATAGTTTAATTGAGCACAGAATAATATACACAGGAAGTTCAAAGTGAAGTATGTATGACTAATTGAATGAAAATTTTAACTATACTTCACTCACTAAAAGAGTGTTATATCTCTCTACTGGCTGGCAAGCTCAAAGGCCAGGCATGAAGGACCTAAAATGACTGCACTAAAGGAAATTCTGTGCAATTTCTTTTTTCTTTCCAGTAACTTTTTAAATAATGTATATGGCAGAAGTTTACATGCAGTTCTTTATGTTTTCTTTGCCTGATGGAGGGACAGGAAGAGAATAGTTGTGGTATGACCAGGAGAAATTGCAGTAATAACAGCTCATGGCCAACTCCAGAAGCAAATTTAAATGGGGCTCAGGGTTTTCTTAACTTTTACACTTTAACTACATACTTTTGGAATATGGAAAAAGACAGTTGAAATAATCTAGTCCAACCTCCTTGAGGTGATTAATACTGTCAACCTGATTGGACTGAAGGATGCAAAGTATTGATCCTGGGTGTGTCTGGGAGGATCTTGCCAAAGATTAACATTTGAGTTGGTGGGCTGGGAAAGGCAGACCCACCCTTAATCTGGGCAGGCACCATCTAATCAGCTGCCAGAGTGGCTAGAATATAAAGCAAGCAGAAAAAACAAAACAAAACAAAAAACAACGTGAAAAGGCTAGACTGGCCTAGCCTCCCAGCCTACACCCTTCTCCTATGCTGGATGCATCCTGCCCTTGAACATTGGACTCCAAGTACTTCAGTTTTGAGACTTGGACTGGCTCTCCTTGCTCCTCAGCTTGCAGACAGCCTGTTGTGGGACCTTGTGATTGTGGGAGTTAATACTTAATGAACTCCCCTACATCTATCTATCTATCTATCTATCTATCTATCTATCTATCTATCTATCAGATATATATATATATATATCGTATTAGTTCTGTCCCTCTAGAGAACCCTGACTAATACACTCCTTATTTCATATATGAAGATATTGCGGCCCATAGAAGTTGAATGACTTGTCCAAGACTAATGGATAAACTAATTTTACAGCCAGTGACAGTAAAAAGGTCTTCTAATTGTAGATCACTGAATAAAATTTTTTAAAAACATCAAGATACTCCCTGACTCTACTAAAAATATGAAAAATGAGCCGGGCATGGTGGCGGGTGCCTGTAGTCCCAGCTGCTCAGGAGGCTGAGGCAGGAGAATGGCGTGAACCTGGGAGGCAGAGCTTCAGTGAGCCAAGATCACGCTACTGCACTCCAGCCTGGGCAACAAAGCAAGACTCTGTCTCAAAAAAAAAAAAATAATAATAATAATCAAGATAACAAAATCAACCATTCATTTGAGTAAATATCAAAAGCACAAGAAGACAGTTACCTCGCTGGGATAGTTTTCTTGTGCTTTTGATTATTTACTCAAATAAATGTTTGATTTTGGTCTTGATTAAAAAAATTTATCCAGTGATATCTACAATTAGTAGAACTTTTTTCTATCACTGGCTCTAAAATCATTTTATCCATTAGTCTTGGACAACTCATTCCAACTCTATGGGCCTAAATATCCTCATATATGAAATGAGAAGGTAGGATGAGATTATTTCTATTATCTTTTTCCACATGAGATGAGTTAAATGACTCATTTTCATTTAACATAAGTTTTCTTTTCTACACTATTAGTAACCCAGGGATTGCTGTGCCCATATCAACTACCAGATTGGTAAGGCCATGTTAACAACATACCAACCACAGGCCACAAAACCAATACCAGATGAAAATAATATTCAGACTCTAACATCATGATTTAAAGGTAGGAAGACCAGCCACAAGTCATTATGCTGCACAAAATCATTCTACAATTTCAGCTAAAGTATTCAAGGCAATATGCAGTTTAATAAAATAGCTTTCTTCTTATTCATTTATTTTTTACTTTGTGTGACTTACCACCTAATGAAGCTATTTATAATAAAATAAGCTTTATTAAATCTAGTTTAAATGCCCAAGGGAAAGCTTTGTAGTGAAGTCATATTCTGAAGTGTTTGAAGTCTAAAGGGAGATAAGCTGTGATAACACAGAAAGGTCCTAAAGTGAACTTTAGGACTTACTTCTCATGAAGTAAGTGAACTTTTTACTGATTAAGCCAAGGCATTGGTGAAGAGTTATACTGGTCGTCATTCTTGAAAAACAGAATTAGTAGACCTCTTAATATCGGGTGAACTGTAGCCATCACAAGCCAGTTATCTCTCCTAAGGAAAGAGGTTTTATAAGAATTTTATACTCTGTTTGGAGAGGAAAGGGAAGAAGTCTCTGCCTTCAATTAATGGAAAAGACTGTCTGCACCATTTCCTTTCCTCTTTTGTAGTCAGAATCTTTGGAACATATAACTCATATTATGAGTTATCCTACAGAATCTAGATTAAGCTAAACGGTATTTATGTTCATCATAATCCAAGTTGTGAATAGAGTCTATCAATTTTTATGTAAAGCAATGTTTATAAAGAACACAATAAATGGATAACCAGAGGAAGGGAAGGACAAAATATACAACAATGCTGGTGACTGTAAATAAGGAATTACAATGACTGTAGTAAAATCTTTAGTGATAAGGACAGTTAAAAAACAGTAAGCAAACATAAAAAAAAATCAGTTTTCCCATCTCTTTTGTTAACTAGCATAAACGCAAATTACAAACTGAAATTACTTTACAAATACTAGTTTTCTTCCAATCATTTTTATCATAAAATTTTCAGAGAATTGTGACTGAGAGGCAGGAAGTTTTATCTTCTTACAACAAATTCAGCTGTACACAATAAAAGGAGTAAAGGGAAGACATATGGTTAAAACTTTCTTTGCTCCAACACTGTAAGAAACAAATACTAAAGCTATTATGCTGCAGTTTAAACAGCTGCATTGGATTCTCATTATTAAGATGCTCTCAACTTCTGCAATACATTGAAAAGCTTTAACTGTTATTTTTTCACCTAGTGACGTTCTCAGAGCTAGCAAATATTTTTGTATTAAAGGTCATCTTAAGAATGTTTAAGGATGTGCTATCTCAATAAATTTTTCAACCTCCCCATTCCCAAGACGGTGCAAACATAGTAACATGGATGAAACTAGCTTGTTATACTCAGGTAGAATCATAAATTGTTACTCACTTAAGACAAATTACTATTACGTGACTCTTTCAGATATCCAAGACTGTTAACGACTGCTTCCCCAGAGGGAAGCAGTTTACTGGGGCTGCTGTTCAAAGGAAATGACCCGGTTGCCAAGAGGCTATGAAATACTAAGTGGCTGTGCCAGTGTTTGTGAAACTATCCACCTAGGAAGTCTGGCTTTCAGAAGATAACCAGTGTGGTTGTGTTAAACACTGCCAACCTTAAGGATCAAAGAATAACTTGATAAAGCTTAACTAGAAAGTCTATGCTGCATTAAGTTCTTAGAAATTATGAAGCTCACATGAGATGTTGGGGGCATTAGTAATGCCCTGCATCTTGGGTCTTGGTGTTTAATTGTTGTGATTAGGCTAATTAGTTCAATGTCACTAACCAGCAAAAAGAAAAGGAAAAACAAAAGAACAGCTGCTGGTGGGGAGCAAATCAGAAAATAGGATAATTTGGGGACAAGAGTCTAAAATCAAGCTAAAGAACAAAACATTCAAGGGTAAATAGGATTCATGACGCAGCAGACAATGCAGGGGAAGAGGTCAGTTAATACAAATGCTACAATGTTGATGTTGGTTACAAATCAGAAATAGCTTCTTTTGTCACCAAAAAAATGACTCCAGAAATGGTTTTGCATTAGAAATTATATGAAGGATTCTAACAAGGAATTTAAAAAACTGATTCGCGTGGAATAATGTATACTGTTAGCATGCATATTTCCATTTAAACATATCTAATGACTAGAACTTATGCAAACTTATGCTATATGAAGTAGTAAGTCACAGGTAAGTGGCACTTAAGTGAAAAACAAAAACGAAAAGCAAAATAACTGGTGCATTCCTGTTTGCTACTGACCCTCTTCAGTTGTTGTTGTAACTGTTCCCTCATGGACTCAGGACAATTGTCCAGCTGGGTCTTCTGCTCGGAGTAAAGCTCCTGAAGCCTCTCTAGTTTTTCCCTTTCAGCATCAAGCTTTACCTTCTCCTGAAGTTCAGAAACCAGAAAATAGAATAGAAATTACCTTCACACCCCAAGCAGGTGCTAGTGAACATTTCTCAAGGATAACACAAACAAACATACACAAACTCTGGACAATCTATGAATGCAGAAACGTATCTTGTTAGTGGTTAGGATAAAGGGATATAAGTGGAAGTTAAGACAAAGGGACTGGGTTTCTGCATTCTCAAAGCGCAGTCCACTTCATGGCAGTGACTCCCACTTTCCTTCCCTCCCTCCTTCCTGCCACCATGTTACAAAAGCAGGGGAAGCAATGGTCATGTTGAGTGTTGGTCATTGGCCAACAATAAAAGAAATGCGAACCAAATTCATAAGCAAGTCTTGCTAAGAGTCACCTGTCAGAGAACCAGACAGACAAAGGAAAGGGGGCATTTACCTCAAGGACTGTCATAGCCTAACTCGCTCAAGGCCTTTGCAGGGCAAGTTTTGGAATTTATTGGTTTTGTTCTCAGGTTAGAGGAATTCTAAGTGTATTAATTGACGTCCCCATCATCTGAAACAGTTCTAGCTCTTTGGAAAACTTCAGAATTTACAGAGTTAGAAAATCTTAATCCAGAGAGATTATTCAAGGACTGAGAGAGCTAGTAAAAATGCAAGACAGACAAAGCAGCGAGGGGGAGGCATAGGCAGCTCAGACACACCAAAAATGTGACGGGGACTGTGGAAATACAGACTTTCCCACAATGACTGACATAAAAATAAACTGACACACGGACTGTGAAAAAAAGAAAAGAGTCAGAGAAGAAAGGAGAAGGAAACGAATACTAAATCCCTTCCAAGTCACACGTGCCAATGAGACCCTGGACATTCTCTAGGATTTAATAGGCAAATACTCTAATACAGTGATTACACGGCCTTACAATGCTACCTCCTAAATTAAGAAATAAAACTTCAGTTTTTTTGGTGCCAGTCTTCCCAACTTGTGTTCTTTTTATGATGCTCTGAACAATTGAAACAAATTCTAGATGTGTTTTCTCCTTGTGTAACACCATCAGCCTAAACAAAAGCACTTTATAAAGCACTTTGACAATTTGACCTTCAGTAAGTGAAATGACCACCACCTTCCCTTCCTTATATTCCTTTTATATAAACTGGCAGGAACAAAACTAGCTTCTAAGCACATCACAGAAGGACTCTTTTTAAGGATTTTCCTCTGAAATAGTCCTATGAAATTATCCTTACTACATTTTATCAAAATGGCCATCATTTCCTATATAAACACATAGATTCCGTATAAAAGATGTTATGGTTCAAATCTAAAACTACATGACGTCAATACCAGTTCACTTGAGTCTCCATTTTTCACTTAAATTTAGAAATGTATATTTGGCTTTAGAAATGTAATTTTCTTAAAATAATTAAATTCAGAAGTCATAAACCTGAGACCCCTACTTCATATATCAATCTAACATGGTTCTGTAACAACTTAAAAGTTTAACAGACAATAAAGAAAATTTCTTTCATCTTCAACGGTAAGTTTGCTCACTGTACACACCAATTGTGCAAGAGTTGGAGAAAGCAATGGCATTGTTAACAGAAGAAAGGATGCCCACGTGTGCTAATCCATAGTTAAACTGAACATACTAGCACCGTTAGATTTAGTCTTTAGCGTCAGAATTATTTTTTTTTCCTTAATAAAACCAGCCATACAGAATATCTGTTGTCCTCTGGCTAAGAAAAGGTGTTCTTTCCTATGTGTGTGGATCAAAGATTACCCTATTTGCACAGCAAAATAATTTTATCCCAAGAGTTCTATTTCTAGGTACTGCATCACCAGAGTTTGCAGCAACTCTACCTCCAAATGGAAAGCTAAAAAGTAATTTAAAAAAGAAGAAGAAGATTACAAATTATAATTTAATAGCACATGTAAAAAGCCCTAAAATTTAAAGTTATCTTTGATAGAAAACACTGATATGATATTTGATGATACAGAAAGCCACTGGCCTAAAACAGGTCTCAAATCTGAAGAAATAACAAAAGTACTCCTGATGCTCTCAAATGTTTGTATTGTTAATAATAAACTCAAATTAACAACTAATAAAAAAAAATCTTTCATGCCTGTAATCCCACTTTGGGAGGCCGAGGCAGGCGGATCATGGGTCAGAAGATCGAGACCATCTTGGCTAACATGGTGAAACTCTGTCTCTACTAAAAAAAAAAAATTAGCCAGGCGTGGTGGCAGGTGTCTGTAGTCCCAGCTACTCGGGAGGCTGAGGTAGGAGAATGGCATGAACCCAGGAGGCAGAGCTTGCAGTGAGCCGAGATCGTGTCACTGCACTCCAGCCTGGGCGACAGAGCGAGACTCTGCCTCAAAAAAAAAAAAAAAAAAAAAAATCTCATATTTAAATAGTGCCTTACTTCCGAGGTGCTCAAAATGTTTCGCAACTCATACAAAAGGGCATCTAGAAGAATATGCAAGCAGGCACCATTAGAACTTTTCGCAGCTTCTCTATTTATCAGTAATGCTGTGACCACTACCTGGGTCCCACAGCAAAAGCTCAGTGAGGCCAAAGCTAGGGCAAAGGAAGTAACGGGAAAGGATGAAAGAAGACCAGTGGCAGGTGGGCCTGGCTATAAATCACAGAGGATGGCAGAGGTGATATAACTCCTGCGAGTGCCACAAGTAGATCAACTTTGAGCCAGAAAGAAAGTAATATTCCTCTATCCTATTTATTGCCCAGGAAGTTGTTAAAGGAAAATTAGCTCTAGGCAAGCAGTTAATTAGAGCTGAAAGTTTCACCTTTTACAGTGAATGTAAAATAGATGGCATTTGAGGGTTTAGGGATTCTTGCTTTTTAAATGTAAAATATTAAGATTGAGGTTATTCTCTTCCTCCATATTTAAATTGGTAAACTCACCTATTCTAACTACAATAGGCACAATAATATTTTCCAAACACCAAATAGAGAGAGAATATAACTTTTTAAAAAAGATTCATAAATGTACTTTCAGGAAAAAAAATGAATTAAAAAAATTTTTTAAAATAGTGTCTCACTCTGTCATCCAGGCTGGATTGCAGTGGTATGATCACAGCTCATGCAGCCTTTAATTCCTAGGATCAAGTGATTCTCCCATCTTAGCCTCCCAAGTAGCTGGGACTACAGGTGCACACAACCATACCAGATTAATTTTTTATTTTTTATTTGTAGAGATGGGGGCCTCATTATGTTTCCCAGGGTGGTCTTGAACTCATGGGCTCAAGTGATTTTCCCACTTCGGCCATCTAAAGTGCTGGGATTATAGGCATGAGCCACTGCACCTAGCCTAAAATGCATTTTTAATAAATTTAACACATTTCACTTTATTGAAAAAAATAAGATTAGTAGGAATTGGAACACTCCAGGAAAATCCAGATGTACAAGAGGGCATTTATAAAATCACAAACAGAATGGGACTTTCCTAGAGACAGTACTGTTCTCACTTTGACTTGTCTTCTCTTGATGTACCAGCAAAATCCAGTTGGGTCACAAATTCATGCCAGTTTTGACCTATTTTGTATATTTAAGACTGACGTTTCTAGAGTTCCACATTCATATACAGACAAAGGTAAATTACTCATGGGTAAATTAAGGTAGAAATCAGTTTATAAAATTGGGCCTATATTTGCTTCCATAGTGAGTTGTTTGTTCATTTGTGCAATAACAATTGAAAGAAAACTAGAGGAGAGGAAAGAAAAGAGAGCAACTGATCCTGTCCTCATGTAGCACAGTCCAGTTAACCCATTAGAACAATGTGGAAGAGCTTTTAAATATACTATTTCCCAGGCCACAATTTAGTTACAAATCCAGGGATAGAAGGCTTGGTAACAAGCATTTTAAAATCTCTCCAGGTTTTCTGATGTGCAGCCAGGTTGAGACCCATTGACTTAGCCACCCAGGGTTATGAGAGAGGCAAAAGCAATTAACTACAATTTGATTTTTCTAATGAATATACAGAACATTAATACAGGATCCACCAAAAACTATTCTTAAAATATTTGGTCCTAATGCCTTTACTTCACAGTATAAAAGTCCTCTCTTACAAATAATATCCCAATTGTAAAATTTTTACATTTAAATTAAATGTCTCAAGTAAACCAAATAAAAACTGTGACAGATTCCAGTATGCAATATTCATATAGACAGGGATGATACATTTGAAATTCAGAGGCAAAATAGTTATCATCTAACCATACAAATGATCAGGATTGTTAAAAGTTTACACTAAAGAATTTGAACTTGCACACGAGTTGCCAATAATCTTGAATGATATTAAAAACACAAGGCTTGTTAAAAGACTACTTATTCTGCTAGATCTCATGGTTAGAAGGCACTAACATAAATTGTCTCTCTTCTAAGTTGTATTACTGAAGGAATAAGCAAATTTAATCTGCTAACTCTTTGGAGTTTCAATACTACACAGAATATTCTAGAATACCAATTAAAAAATCATTTTACCATATTTAAGTGTGCAATACTTGATAAACAGATGGTTCAAGGTTACAAATTTATTAACTTGTAGGGCTGCCAGATAAAACAGAAGACATTCAGCTAAATTGGAATTTCAGATGAACAACAAATGACTTTAATGTTAAGTGTGTCCCAATTATTGCATGGGACATAATTACAATACAAAATGATTCTGTTTGTCTGAAATGCAAATGTACCTGAGGTTCTTGTATTTCTGTTTGCTAATTCTGACAACCCTGTTAGCATGATAAAGATTTTCCTAAAAATTAAAATCCACTTTTGTAATTTCCAAACTGTTTAGCACAGAACCCAGCACTCTAGGCACACGGGCCACATTTCATTAGACATGCGGTCAGGTTTGGAATTGACGCAGTGATATGTTAAAATTTATAGTCTCTAAGGCTTCATTTATTTATCTGTTTATTTATTTATTTGACAGAGATGAGGTCTCACTGTGTTACCTACACTGGTCTTGAACTCCTGAGTTCAAGTGATCCTCTTGCCTCAGCCTCTCAAAGCGCTGGGATTACAGGTGTGAGCCTCCATGCCTGGCCAGTCGTCATTTTTAAGGGAGGTCCATTCAAAGTCCTATCTATATATCCTAAAAATCCCTTTCCTTCCGTTCCTAAATCCTGTGGCTTTGTTTGGGAGGCAGGCATCCTTATAGGTTCATAGATTAGGCAACTATTTTAGGTCCATAATCATTTATGTGAAATTCATTTTCCGTTTAACAGCTTTATTGAAGTAGAATTCATATGCAAAAACATGGCCCACGTTTAAGCATTCCTTTTGATGAGTCTGTACATATGCATACGTCCATGATATATGTAAGGCAGGAAGTATTTTGGATATCGGAATATTCTGAATTTCACAGAGGTAACACAGATTATATAGCATATATTATATGACATTTCCAGTGAGATTTGGAGCAGTACCCTCTAATCAAACATGTTACTATTTCTGTAGCTACATTTATGAATATTCAACCTTACAAAATTACTTTTTTTCCCCATGAAACTTCTCAGATTTTGGAATTGCAGAGGAAAGATTATAGACCTGTGTCAACAAATAATGATTGTTGAGTAACCAACCATTCTCTGCCTCTGAAGAGGAACATCCTATAATTCTTTCTTTCTTAGATTTTTTTCCTTTGGCTTTGACATTTTAATTACACAATTGATGAACGTTTAGTATAGAAAAAAAAACTAATAAATCAGAAACTCAGGACTTATGTAATCAAACAACCACGAGAAAAAAATAGCCTCAATCTGGAATCCTATTGATTTAATCCCCAAATCCCATTATACAGTTCCACTTCCTCTGACCAGGGAGCCAACTTTGAAATGTAAGAAAGAGGCACGGGAAGGGCTGGGTCCCTGCTGCACACTGACTGTGACTTGGCACCTGTTCTGCACTCAAGAGGTATTAACACTGCTGAAGAATTCTGGGCTAGGCTCACTGTCTTTCCCTGACTCCAAAGGAAGGATGGGGAGGAAGTAACAGGTACTTTGGCAAGAAAATCGTGGGAAAAAAGATTTAACCATTTAACATGCAATGACATATGCTTACTGTAGAAACATTAGGAAGTCAAAGAATTTAAGATTTCACTCAGGAACATGTTGTATGGCACAGAATGATTTAAGCTTCAGTTCAAAACTTTAAGTGTGTTTCATGTGTCTAAGCATGCAGGCTAGGATGGCTACAAAATGTAACAATGCATCTGTATGAAGACACACAATATTTGTCCTTAAACAAAAGGATAGTTTGAGATATATATTTATCATCTGGGTCATGGGAAGACCCTTGAGCATGTCTATTGAATCAGAGCCTTTTCTTAACCATTTTATTTAATTTTGGTACAACTGACTTGATTTTTGTGTGCTAAAAAGAAGCACAGATAAAACAGATAATCCAGAAATAGAAGAAATTGAAAAATATTTTTAGTTTCAAATTTTTAATATAGCTAGAAATAGACAGAGGCAGAAAACCTACATAAACAGATGCACACATCCATATCTTCTTAGCCATTGCCTGAGATCAGGCTTTGCCTTGGAATGGGGATGGGGAGTAGAAGGGAAGGAAGCCAGTTCCACAGTCAGGCCTTCGCCCAAGCTGGACTTCATGGTGCTAGTGGTTTCCCTACTCTGTCACCAGGCCCATTAAATGAAAACAGTTTGCTAGACCAGAGGTCCCAATCTTCCTTCACTTGCTCTAAGAAAATGTGATGGTCTCTTTGCTTACTGCTTCACCAAATAAATATACCCTCCAGGTTTATGTTCGAGTTAGACCCTTGTTTAAGCTTTATCAATGTTCATAGTGGCTCCATCTGTGATGTGTCTACTATCTGAGAATACAACCGGCAGGTGGCATGTATCTCAAGATGAGATGGCAACAGGCTTATTGATGTTCTTAACAGTGGTACCCCTAAGGGTAATAAAAGGCCACTGCAGGAAACTGCTGCAAAAATGTTCAATAAATACACAGTAGAACAAACTGACTATATTTTATGTTTTCTATATAAGTATGCCTATGGTTTATATTTTATATGATAACATATAATAAATACTAATCATGATAACTTAAGCTAAATGTGCAAAATAAAGTGCATTCCTAAATCAGCTAAAAGAAGTAATACAAAAGACCAATCTTCAGAGCCAAGAAAATAACATCAGTAATTTCATATCAAGATTTGAATGCTGATGGCTGGGCTTGGGGGCTCACACCTGTAATCCCAGCACTTTGGGAGGCCAAGGCGGGCAGATCACCTGAGGTCAGGCATTCGAGACCAGCCTGGACAACATGACGAAACTCTGTCTCTACCAAAAATGTAAAAATTAGCTGAGTGTGGTGGTGGGAGCCTGTAATCCCAACCACTCGGGAGGCTGAGGCAGGAGAATCACTTGAACCTGGGAGGAGGAGGTTGCAGTGAGCCAATGTTAAGCCACTGCACTCCAGCCTGGGCAACAGAGAGAGATTCCGTCCCAAAAAAAATAAAAAATAAAAGATTTGAACGGAGAGGCATTCTGAGGTATTATTAAACCTTTTTCCTATGGCTCCGGCCTTGTCTCCAAAATTCTAGAGCCAGGCTTACAGGATGTACTATCAACATCTGAATCGGAGCTTGCCCAACAGAGATATCTTTTCAGGTTTTGCTTTTCTCATTCCATGGTTTATATCTGACCACAGCAACAGGTGTATGGAAAAGGAAACACGATCCCTAAGGGGAAAGGCCACTTCCTCCTTCTGTCTTACGCTTTGGCATGATGGGACGTGTGACTACAGGCCTCCTGGCATGTGCACACAGGCAGCCCAGCCCAGCTGTCCTGAAACTTGGCTGCACATAGCTCTTTGGCAGGTTTTTGGCTCAGTGTTTTGCTAAGGCCCAGCCTGGACTAGCCATTAGCAGGAAAATCCAACAACAATATTCGCAAGCACACTGGGCAGTATCCTGGCACATGCTATGGGCTGGATAAACAGTGGATCACAGTGCCCTAGTGCCCTCCTCTATTTCACAGGCTAGAGTGGGACATAAATGTCTAGGAGGCTCAAAACAAACATAAATTATAAAATGTTTATCTGTAAAAAGAACAACAGGGAAAATCTAACCGGAACTGGAAAGGTCTAGGAGGGCTTTTCTGAAAAACTAACACTGATCTTGAGCCCTGAAAGACAGAACCAATGAGACATGGAATATGAGGAAAGGAATTCCAGGTAGGGGAAAACAGTATCTGCAAAGGACTGGTGTTGGGGGAGGATGAATCTTTTAACAAATAGAAAGATAGAAAGGAAGGTGACTGTGAGAGTGCTGTGAAGAATGGGAGGGTGGTGACAGAAAGGCTGGTGACAGATCACACTAAGGAATTTGGATGCATAGTCAAGTACAGTGTGATACAAACCACAGTAATATGGTCTAATTTCTTCTTTTTAATCACATTGGCTGCTGTGAAGAGAATGGATTGAAGGAAAGCAAGTGGAAGTAGACTAAGAGATTTTCATAACAGAGAAAAGAATGCTGTTAGTGGAGATGCAGAGATGTTGAAGTAATCGAGAAATAAGCTGGTAATCAACTGAATGTAGGGATGATAAGGAAAGACGTGTCAAGATCAATTTCCAGGTTTCTGTTGAACATATAGGTGAATAGAGATGCAATTTCCTAGTTGGAAACACTGGAGGATGGAGGGTGGAGGGTGGAAGGCAAGGGAAAAGATAAGATCAAGGGTTCAGTTATGGGTGTGTTCAATTGGAAATACCCATGAAATATCCAAGTGGGGATGTCAGGTAGGCACAGGATATGAGTCAGAATTCCAAAAAGGGTTATGAACTAGAGAAATCCCTATGATAGTCACCAGCATATGCAAGTTATTTGAAGCCATAGCTATAGAAGGACATGAGGGTACAAGAGAACTGAGTTCAGATGAGAGATAAAGAGTGAGAAAGAGGTAAGAGAAATGAATGGAAAACCAGAAGATTGTGGTACACAGAGGCAAAGAAAAGGGAGACAGTGAAGAAGCGCCAAGAAAAGAGCTGTCCCCTGTACTGAATGCTGCTCAGGAGTCTGATCAGGAGGGGACTGAAAAGCACCCAGCAGGCTGGGCAGCACTGAGGTCTTTAGTAGTCTTAACAGGAGAAAATCTGATGGAGGAGTAGAGGTCTAAGCCAACTGGAGTGAGAAAAATGTTTAATTGGAAAATGAAAAAAAGGAGACACAGTATACCCAGAAAATTGTTTAGTAAGTTTAGCTATGATGAAGAGAAGAGAGATAAGGTAGTAGCTTATTGTTAATCAATAAAGTAGTAATTTATTTTTAAAATAATAAAATTGGCATGCTGACAGTAAAGAGGGAGAAACTGCCCCCAGGGGGTGAGGGTGCAGAAAGAATGAAGACTTCAAGAAGGTGGGATAGGATGACACCCAGAGCACATCCAAAGCGACTGGTCTTTGATGGAAGGAGGGAACCCACCCTTCATTGTGAGAAGATGGGATGCTTCTAATTTCTCTGTGGTAAGATGATCTCTGAGCCAGAGGGATGAAAGTGGGCCAGGAGTATGAACAGAGTGTATGAAATAGCTGTGTCATTAAATGGTGGAATAAATTTATTTGAGAAACATAATAATGTTTTTGCCAAGCTGTGTTGAGTCTCTATTTGAGTTTACTTGTCAAGAACATGTAGTAACATCATCTAGACCAGTCTTTGTTTCCACTTCCCACATGCTCTTCGGGAGTTCCTCATCCCAAGCCAGTTTCTGCCATTTTTCACATGATGTAATGACAGACAATAATCCTACCTTCTAAGACCAACTAATTCCCTCATAGCTGTATGAGCTGGTCCTATGCACCAAGCTCCTGTAGACCCCTCTCCAGTGCATAGCCTCTGTCAAGCCATCAAAACAATATTAGGAAGGATGGAGGTAGCTTCCTTGCTTGTTTCTGCCCGTGTTCCTAGAATTCCACCTGAGAATTCCACCTTGAGAATATAAGATAACTTTCTCTGGGAAGTGAGATATAACATTGGCTCAACTTGCTTCACTTTTATGTAGAATCTGATATTAATGAGAAATACACAAATAGAATTTGCAGGCCATGCCATATGTGAGATACACAAAATAAATAACTACATGGATTAGGATAGCAGGAGGGCTCACAGGGAACATGATACCCAATTCCTATGTTACATGAGTTTTCCAATATGACGTAAATAGCAATAAAACTACTCTACTATTACTTAATTTAATTAATATTTGCTTGATAGTAAAATATTAACACAAGACATCTGATGCTTCCAATGAAGGCTTCTTGCAGAATCTTTGAAAAGCAGAGCCATTAACTGAATCCTTCAGTACTGCAGACTTAGACAGTCAACTCTTTGACTTCATTTTGGCCTTTCAAGAAAAATACACCCACTACCCAAATACTACTTAAAAGTCTGGGGGCTAATGAACATACATAAAATTTAATATGAAAAGCCTGTGCACTTTAATTCTGACATACTGGCAACCAAGAAATTGGTGTGTAGCATTTAATTTGACTTTTATTTCTGACTATCATTTTGAGCTCATTCTCTGGCACCAAGATCAAATGTGCTTATTTATAGGTCTTAAACAAATAAGAGCCTAAAAGAGAAGTCACGTTCAGCAGAAATTCTTTCTACACATTACCACTAGAAATTACTCAAACTAAAAAATTTTTCTTTCTCTCAGCTTAGTGGAGAACAAGTTGAGTAAAGAAGAATGTGTTAAAGCTTCTTTGCTTTTTCTTTCTCAAATTGGAATTTTATTTTCAATTTTATTTTTAGTTCAGCTCTAACTCACAATGGGAGAGGAGAGTGATGTATATTTCCCAGAGGAAAAAAACACATAAACAGACAAACCCAACTACCATCCTGAATTCTAAAATCTGCAAGTGATTTTTCATACTTTCCCTAATAGATATCAGCCACCATTCAGGTTGTGATCCAAAATGTATACACAGAACCTTTTCCAAGATAAGTGTCAATGGTGTTTCACAGATAGCTTTCTCTTGGCAGTGTGTGAGGACTACCCCCAGAAGAAAATTTTAGAAACTCCAATACATTTGTCAAAAAGCAGTGCACTTGCATTGAAAACAATAGCAAGGCAAAGCAGGTGAGATGAGTGGTTCTCATTCATCTGTTTAATAAACAGAAAAATGAAAAGAAATGAGGCAACCCTATTTGAATTTGCTTAAGCCATCCCTACAGGGCAGCAGTGGTAAAGAACTTCAGTAAACTAAAAAAAATTACTTAAAAAACACAATGGAATCAGAAAAGCAGAAAGGCCAATGAAAAAAAGCAAACAAACAACTCACTCATCTCAAGTAGGATAAAGCTGCCAGGAATATCGGCTCACGAATTATATGAACTCTGCTTTCTCAGCATCAGCTGCCCAGTGCCTGGCAGTTCTTAGTTTCTGACAATGTATGATCTTAGGATTTTTCTCTAGTGCCACTGCCTCCAGGAACATGACACACAAATCCAAAACCACAGTAATCCATTCAACATTTAAATTCAATCAATTGGGACCACCACTTTGCCCATAAAAACTGCATCGAAATATAATTTTCTTTTACCTTGGTCTTTTCACCAACAATGTTCTTTTCCAGTTCAGCTATTTTCCGGTTTAGATGATCCAAAATCTCCTTCTCCTTCATAAGTTCAGTTGTTTCAGATTTCTGTTCTCCATCCAGAAGAGCACATTCCATATCCAACTAAGGACACAAACCAAAGCTCAGAAGTGTTTCACCTTTGGGGATATTCTCAACTGACCACCCTAGAGATACATTTGCAACAGCTACAAATTTCCAAAAGTAATATTGTAGCAGCCAGATCGGGTGCCTGGGAACACTCCAGAGAGCCCAGGTGAAATCAGGATTCCCACATAAGCAAGCTAGAGAGCCTAGAATATATTCACTAAAAAAACTAGTTATCTTATCACTTAACTTTTCTACTATAACCCCTCTTCTTCTCACTTCTCAAGGATATTTTGCCTATTTGCTTCAGTTCAAGATCAAGCACAAACCACCATGGGAGCAGCCACGTCTTTCTTTCTTTGTCCCTAGAGCATGGGAAGAGAAAGTTACCCGAGCCCAGCATGTGAGCTCTGCATTCCTCGCAATGCCAGCAGGAGGGGCTTCCAGCATCTCTATGCAAGACAACAGGTGAGCAGTCCCCTAACCACTTAAGGGCCTATTGGTATCATCTGTAAGGACAGACACACAGATCTTCCCTAGGCAGAATTACGTGCCCCTTCTCATGCCATGGGGGTAACATAAAAATTGCCACTGTCTTCTATTGTGGTTATGCAGTATGTGTTCTCTCTGCTCCCCCCTGGTTTCCAAACCTCTAGAAACCTGGATCGATTTTTGATCCGCGTGTGAAGTTCATCATGGTGCCAATGTGATATCCAACTCACAGTAAAGCGTGTTCAGAAAACATTTGCTGGATTTGACCTTGAAATCTAAATACAGAGCACCTCAGCTGATAGATCCTCTGTTAGGTCAGAAAGCACATTCTAATTTAGACAAAGTTGGTTGAAGATTCATAAAGTACATTAAAGAGGGCTTAATGTGTTTATCTCATCTGGCTGGAAAAAAAAAGAAAGAAAAAAGGAATGTAGAAAAAGGGTATTTTCACTATACACAGGGAACCCACTGAATAAATGTATGCTTATGTTGATGTCTATGTATCTGGCCTCCAAAGCCTGTGCCTGAATGAGCAGCAATATTTTTAAGCTAAAGGAAAGAAAGAAAAAAGAGAAGAGCGTAAAAAGTTTACCTCTCTGAAAGATTCATCCATCTGATCATTTATGTCTTTGATTTTTTGCTTAAGTTCCTCGAGGTTGTTCAGAATGACTATCCGGGTTTCTTCCATTGCAGCCAACTCCTGAGATCTCTGTTCTTCACTTATACCCTCTGGGGTCTGCGATTAATCAATACAGAAATGGATTATTCACACCTCAGTTCTAGAATTTCCCAACTTGACTTGTAAACCATCCACAGGTCTAGGGTTTCACAGTCTGCATGCCCATGTAGATTTTAAAAGCATCCCTGCAATTGCATGCTTGGAGCTCTGATGTGTTTTTCCCACATAATGCCATCCTTGGCAGTTAGGCTCTCAGGAGAGTTCAGACAAACCAACTTCAGTTCACCAATTCATATCCTTTTGAAGCTAAAAGAACTAAGAGATTACACAGATAAGAAAGGTGTGGTATGTAGAGACTGAGATGACTTCTCCAAGGTTATAGAGAAAGTTCAGCATAACAGAGAACTAGAACTGACAGAAGACTTGTGGCATCTTCCTCAGGGATCTCTTGGGCGTGATCCTATGGTCATTACAAGCACAATATTCTCTCCTACCTTCCAGGTGAGGACATCTCCTACAAAAGCCTCTTGAATCTCTAGGCATACTGTTGGGTCTTGCTGCTAGGGTTATCTGCAAATGAGCATTCATGCTTATGTATTTCCTTCTCAACACAAGTTAGAAAAGCAAGGGCACATCACTTTGGGGAGCCATAAAATGATTTAAAATTACACACTCAGTATTAAATTAATTGATGCTTCACTTTTGTGTTAGTGCACTATTTCCTCTCTTTGTCCTATAGACCTTCTTGCTATATAGCATCTAAGACATTCCCTAAAACAGGACACTGGCCACCATTCGTAAAATTATTTAATGGAAAAACTGGTTCATCGGCAAGAAGTAAGAAAGTCAAGAAACAAATTAAGTGAGAGAGTGCATAGTTACACTCCTGAATGGAGCTATGACAGATGCCCAGGGAAGAAGGCAATATTGTAGATCACACATACAGTCAAAATGTGATTGTTTATTCTTCAAGAAGAGAATGGAGTGAATTAAAAATAGCTTCTTCTTTCTAGAATTTCTGGTTAGTTATCTTGGATATCACCTGGTAGAGACCAATCTTTCTATATATACTATATGTCAGTATGAATGTATTACTTATTTAAATTATCCCTTTTTGAAAAAGAAGTAATTTTTTTGGATCAGCAAGTCAATAATTATACAGTTTCACAAATGAAAATTGAAAACAGCAGCCCAATTGAGTAAATTATTGAATATTTGTCACTAATTATTAAAAAAAATCTTCAAATTAACCCCCAAAAAAACCCATTGAATATTTTTCACTAGGTTCACTAAATTTATTTGACAATCCTGATAATACATTTAAGAAGCCATCCATCATGTCATATTCTGTACTCTTTATTCATATTTATATTATTTATTCTTTACTCTACTTTGTAGCTTTTTAAAGTGATTCAACGATTCAGCATTTAGTACCTCAGGTTTGTTAGGACGAAGGTAAGCAGCTCTTCCAAGCTTTGACGTTTAGCTCTTTAATTGTCATCTTACATGAAATATCTTATCAGCTAATAAAACAACTGTTGACCTTTTTATCACAGACAATAAAGCTCATTGTCCTAATACTAAGGTGCCTGTTTTAAGCCATGAGGAATGCCTGTAATGGTGAAATGGCATTCCAGAATCACTGTGAGTAATCCTAGCAGGAAAGCCTCACCAAGGGCAGTATCCTGTTGAGTCAAGATTACATATTAGGTTTCTACTTCCAAAATGACTTAAAAATATCTCTTTCACAGGTGGAAGCAACGCATTAAGAAAAATACAAAACAATAGAACTATCTGCAAAACTCCAAACTTTATAAGCAAGTAGGGGGTAAAGATGGTTAATAGTGGGAATCATCTGCATAATTCAAAGTTTTTAGAAAGTTTATCACAATAGATATATTTAATAATAGACAACTTAAGAGTCTGTTTATAGCAATAAATGCCATCTAGGAAATGTTTGTGGTTTTTTTCTAAGTTATTTATAAGAAGCAAAATCTCCAGGAAGCATTCTAAAACCAAACGCTTTATGATAGAATGGGGTGAGGACAATGTAACCTCATTTATTAACCAAATAAAGAAAACCAATAGAAAGCCAAGGTGTGGTAGCCACCGAGTAGCTTTAAGTTTTATAGTGACAGAGAATGTTGTAATTTTAAACATATGCCCTTCATTTTAATTTCTCTGGGAATTTTTTTTTTCCAGTAATGGACAGGAATCTACTAACAGTGACGTTTTAATAAGCACATTACACGTGTATGTGCATCCTCTAATATGTTATCTTTGGGGAAACTTGATCCACACAGGAAAGGGGAGAGATGATAGGGGAAAAGACACTTTCTGCTTGCCCCTTTTTCACAGATTTCTTCTTAAAACCCTTTTGCAGCCAAAGGAGAGGGGTGCAAGGGACTCAAAAGGAGAAAGATGAGCCACTTTCCAGACAACTTTTACCTCAGGAGGTGGTTCACAAAGGCCGACTAAAATCAGCATATTTCCAAAGTCATCTGCATCTGTAAGTGTTGCATAAAGCAAGTTCTTGACTGGTAACTCTCAGGTTTCCTAAATATCATTAAGATTGTTTTGTATAGTTAAGTCAACTAACAGTGTTTTTCACATTCCTCTCTTCACCATTTATCCCTAAATTGATTATTAACTTTGTACTTTGTTAGGCAAGTAATCCAGTGTGGAAATTAATTGAAGAGAAAGAGCATGCAAAACAAATAGGAGGGTTTTTTAAAAAGAATTTTCTATCTGCTGTCTCAAGGTAATATATGTCTGCCTTCAGAAAGTAATAAGTAAAAAAATGTGTTTCTTGGAATCCATCAGCTCCGCTCACTTGTACTCTTTCTACACTGCTGTGTGGTAACCTGTGTGTCCTTGATGTTTCCTGCCTCTAAAGGATGCAGAGTCTTACCTCTCTTGCAACAATAGATGCTGCACTAAGCTTCAGAGGCCTCCTATTCCACAATTACACGTTTGAGCAATTAAAAACATCTGCCAAGATCTGCTCGTGTACACACCAACAGCATTCTTGTCATAGCCCTCTCCAGGAGGAAACCTGTCTCCTAAAAGATAGTCTTTAGAGAGAGCACACAGCTTAATGTTTTTAACAAAAAACTGGCAGATCTCCATAAAGGAAAGAGATGTGAAAAGATTTAAAATCAAAAGGAAGCCAAGGATTTCTAAGGAAGCCCAATGGCTGATGACAACAGCTCAACTTTTCAAGTGATGGGTCATTTACTGTGCCTGAACAACAACAACTTTTGATTCCTCCCTGCCCCTACTTTCTTCCCTATCCTGGTTTCTAACCATTGCAACTCTCTGCCCACAGAAACAGATGTCCTGTTGAGAATTACTCTCCACTGAGAATTAGTAAGGTAAACATGGTCACTACAGCAAAAAGAAGGGACGGGTAGGGCTCAGTGGCGCACCCTTGTCATCCTAGCACTTTGGGAGGCCGAGGCAGGCGGATCACTTGAGGTCAGGAGCTCGAGACTGGCCTAGCCAACATGGTGAAACCTTGTCTCTACTAAAAATACAAAAATTAGCCAGGCATGGTGGCGTGTGCCTGTAGTCACCACTACTCGGGAGGCTGAGGCAGGAGATTCACTTGAACCCGGAAGGCAGAGCTTGCAGTGAGCCTAGATTGCACCACTGCACTCCAGCCTAGGTGACACAGCAAGACTCTGTCTCAAAAAAAAGAAAGAAAGAAAAAAGAAGGGATTGATGTCCAACATGTATTCAACAGTCCAAAGTCCTGATGTGTATGATGGAAAAACTCACTAGGTAGATAATGATTTCTGACTAGGAACATTCACTGTAAAAGTCTTGCTGTAGCTAAACAAACACACAAACTCCCCTGAATAATGCCCATGTGATAAATTACTGCCAGAATTCAGTACCATGACAATATCTTTCTCTTAAAGAGTCAATGTGTCCTTCTCTTATAACAAAAGATTAACTAAAGAATCTCACAGTTGAACTTAATAGTAAGCGTCAATTAAGCGAATCAATACATTAATCCTACTTATTCCTAAATAAGTAAATCCACCTTGTGAATATGGTATCTGCTTTTTCCTCCTATTTAGTATTTTTGTTATTCTAATTTTAGTCCAATAAAATTTATATGTTTCATTGTAAGCGCCTTCGAATCATTTTTGGAGAAATTTAAAACCTAAATTGTTGTAGAAAAAAATTCTTAACCTGTGTGAAAAAAACGTAATAACAAAAGATTTTGGGGTTCTAAGTCCTGTACAGAAAGAAAAAGAAAAAAAAAATTTAAAAAGATTTTCCCTTAAACTCCATTTAACAAATCCTCAAAAGAATGACAATTTTAAACCAACATACAACCAGAAGACTAAATAGTACTTATGAGTACCAATAAATCTTAAACTCCTAAATGTCCAAAAAATATAAATAAAGTCAAAATAAAGACTAGATAAAAGACTAATCTGCTTACCACAAACAGCTCTTACTACTCAGTAAAATACAAGACAAATAAAACAATTTAAAAAATGGGTGAAGAACATGAATAAGTGGGTCAAAAAATACAAATAATAACTAAAAATATGAAAAGATCCCCAACTTGATGCATAATTAAAGAAAAGCAAATTAAACTTCTATCAATTTGGCTAATTGAAAAAATTTGACAATATGCAACCTTGGCAAGTGTATGGAGAACACTTGTGTTTATATGGAGAACACTTGTGTTTATATGCACATATAAACTTAGTCAAAGTGTCACCTGGATATATAGACTCTTTTTTTAATATGGTCTTTTAGAAGTACAATTTGGAAATATTGAGTAAAGTGAAAAATACACAAACTCTTTGACCCAGCAATTCCACTTTTAGTAAGTAATCCCACAGACACATTTGCAGAATTGTGCAAATATATATATGCTACAATATTTGCTGCATATGGATTTTATTAGCAAAAAAAAAAAAAAACCTGAAAATAATTGGTAGTTGCAAACAAAAGAAATGCAATTGGTCATTAAAAAGAATGAGGTAGAGCCGTATATAGTAATATGCAAAGATGCCCAAGGCATTTAGTGAGGGAAAAAATGTACAGAACACTATGTGTGTGTGTGTCTGTCTATGCCTATAACAGCCATATATACACAGAAAATACTAGGAAGGCAGGTAAGACAATTTTAGCACCAGTTTTACACCTGCTTATCACTCAGGTGTACAACCTGAAAGGGTGCAGGGAGAAGAGAAATGTTCTTTCTTTCTACTCTTCTGTGCTGCTACATTTTTTACAGTGCAAATTTGTTACTTTACAGTAAACACCTTAATTTGCTGCACCTTGCTCAGCTAATGACCTCTTAAATTGAAACTTCACTGAAAACATCCTGGATAATTAGCATGATAAAATCACCAGTTTCCATGCCAAAGCATATGCACAGCCCTAGACCTTAAATCCGAGTATCTTTGCTGGGCCAACATTACCTTTGGTAGGATACTTAGATAAGAGGACTCGCTGGAAGCTTTCGGAAAGGTGGAGGATGGTGGTGGAGGAGTCCGGGTGAGGTCGCTGAGTAGTTCATCATTCCTGGTGCTCCTGGGGGTAAAGAAGCTGGCACTGCTCTGACTGAGACTCCCACAGCTTGCCAAGTCTGCATCAGGGAGGGAGTCTTTCCGGTGGCACCTGTATCTTGTGTCAGGGCTCATGAGGGATTCTTCAAACACAGATTCCTCATCAGAGAGCTGCAGCTTCTCAAGCTCCTTGTTGATTTTCTGCACATCTTCCACGGTGGTCCCAGTAGATAAGCGACTGTCAGGCTTTGTGTATTCAGCACAGAGACTGAGGATGGTCTCCAGACGCTGTCTCTCCTGGAACACAGAGAGGAGGGGAAGGTCAGTGGGTTTGTGAGAATGAACACAACTCCAAACAAAAAGACTGAAGAGGCTAGGACAACTGGTGCTTGCATTCCATACATAAACCCACAAACACTCGGCTGGTAATGATTTTCATAATCTTTGACTGATGCATTTAAAGATCCAGGTGAAATGGGGTTTAACAATGCCCAACTTTCCTGCCAAACTCAATTCTGGCTTCTACTCTCTCTCCTTTATTGGTATATCACAGGGCTGGCCCTAGCACACGTCAGCACTCGGTAACCCTTTTCATAACTTATCAATTCTCCAAGGTTTCTGAAGGGTGGGGTTAGGGAGAAAGACAAGGTCTTACTCTGTCCCAAAGGCTGGAGTGCAGTGGCACAATCACAGCTCACTTTAACTCCTGGGCTCCAGTGATCCTCCTGCCTCAGCCTCCCAAAAGTCACTGAGATTACAGGCACATGCCATAGCACCAAACTCATTTTTTCTTTAAACCTCCATTTCCTATCTATCCTCCTTCCCAGCCTCTACTTATCTACCTTCAACAATATCTAGCTTTTTCATCACTACTGACTTAATACTTGTGCTTAAAATTAATTCTCTAACTTCCTAAATATTATCCTACTGTTAGACTATGCACTAGACACACAAAGAGAAAAACAGCTACTTACTGAATCTTTTAATTTAAAAGATCTATGTCTTCAATTTTTTTTTTTTTTAAATTTTGAAAATTTTCAAAACTTTTTAATGCCTGGTCACCATATAAAGGTCTTTCTCTACTAATTTCTTATATAATTAAAATTATAAAAGAGATAGAATGTTGCACTAAAATGAAGAACATTTCACGTCAAGTCCAGATAGACACCTATGTAACTCAAATTCGGAGGTCATTAAATCTTTGATTAATTTAGCTAGAAAATAAAATTTGTTTTTTTAAAAATCAATACATAGGCCATTGATATCTATAACAGTACTGCAATCTTACCAGACTCCCCATGCAACAGGTAGATATTTATGATTTTGAACTTTAAGTAAGTTAATTATATAGTTTGTGAGCAACAGGATACAATTTATAAAATGCTTCTCTGCTTCTTATAAACTTAGACAGCATTGCTTGAGGTAGGAAATCTCAACATCTTTACCTGTCATGTTAATTCCAAGGCCAAAGTGAAAAAAGAACTAAAAACAAAAACCATCTGTTGTGATCACAGTTACCACACTGAGAAGAGACTTCACACGCTCTCCATAGGAAAACATTTTCCGAACTGCTTATCAGCAATAAAGCAGAAAAATATTAAGCATCACTGGACTGCTGTTCTCATTTCAATTGCAGCTAATTTGTAAAGACAAACTTTAGAAGACAATTAGCTCTTTATTAGTTGACACTGTTAACAAGCAGAAAAGTCAAATAGGAACAGACCAACATAACTTCTTAGGCTCCATTAAATACATTACTTAAATGACAAGACAGATATTTAAGGCGTATCTGACTTATATTTGCCCTCTAAAGTAATCCCCCAACAAAAAAATAAAAAAGCAACACCTTGATCAAAAGGACTATTAAGCTAGTTCCTACAAGCTCGCACCTCCCTTTCACTGCCTGAACTTCTGGACTCCAGCTGCAGCTCCATCCTCATGGCCTCTTCCCACGGCAGGCACTCATAGCTACACACTCTCATCTTGGGCTCTTCTGAACCCTATCCATCCAGGAGCCCTGGTACTTATTTATCTCTTCAGTTTCCACCAGCTGCCAAGCCCTGCCCACCTCAGCTTTATAGGGAGGAAGCAGGGGGGGGACATAGCCTTCATTGACTTATTTTAAAATTCTCCAACAATCTGGAAAAGTCTACATGGGCATATGCAAAAACAACCTCCAAGAGCATATGTAAGGAGAGGGAGAGGGACAAGATGTTACATTTTACTTCTCAACAGCATCTATATTAGAGGCAAATCTCTAAAGAAAAGTTCTTTTTCTGCCACTTAGGTAATTAAGTTGAAGCATCTAAACTCAGTCTTTCCTAATATTTGTAGTATAACATGTATACATTAGCCTTGGCATAAATATTTGGGATTATCTGAAAGTTGTCCATTTCCAATTACCTGGGCTCTAAGGTGTGGTGTTCAAAAGCACATAAGGTGTGGTGTTCAAAAGCATGAAAGATATTTCTGTCTAGCCTGGAATACATAGAAAAATTCCTCCCACATGGCCTTCCCCAAATAGTTTCTTTTTCTGCCAGTGATATTGCTTAATTCCAAAGGGAATAAATGATCCCAGCCTTAAGATGAATGCTATTTCAGACAGTGAAACGCAGTATTGAAAGGCTTGTGTACAGGAAGTTTGGTCTACTGGTATGTGTTTCTCTCTATTCTTATCACTCCATTCACAGCCAATCTGTCCAAGTTTGAATCACTGACACATGCAGCACTGCTGCCCACGAGTTTAAAAGAAAACCAGGTTGTGCTGAGACACACTGGCCCTATAAAAGCTGCACCAAAGAAAAATAAACGATGTCCAAGGTGTGTCAGAAGAAAGTCTGTAAGGCATTTCAGAAAGCACTACAGGAAGCCTTTTAAGGAAAACTCTGAACAGAAATTACTCTCATAAGATAATTCTCCCTTCAGTCTTCTGCACTCTGGAGTCTTCTTCCTTCCCATTCATCATGCCAATAGCCTCCAACCTGCATGACCCAAATCCAGAACGACCATTCCAGACAAGAACCTTTCAAGAATCAAAGAGGGCACTGTTAATAATTATGCTGGAACCTCAAATGCAAACTGGGATTGGTCCTGGCAAACTGTGATGTCTGTCCCCTACTTAAAACCAAACTTTCCTTGAAGCTTCACCTAACAACCTGCTATTTAATAAGTCGAGAGGCTGGCTGCCCTCTGAGATTTCCAAATCCTACCCACCTTTCCAAACTAGCAATCTACTGTTCATTCTCTTGAAAAGTCCAAGTACAGAGCCTACATACCTTAATGCTCCAAAATATCAGTGCTAAGAATTTAGAAAGTAGTTCATCTTGAATAAAATTATTTTACATATATTTTTTTTCGCCCTTCCCATTTCTCCGTTTCTTCATCTCTGTATCCCACATATATCAAAGGAAGTGTTGAAGGAGACACAAGATTTTAGAAAGTATACGTAAAGAAAATTGTGAGAAATTTTTCACTTAGAGGTTAAAGGGGAAAAAAAAGGTAATGGGCTAGGGGTATGTTTTTTGACCTCTGAGCTTTTTTCCATCTTCAGGGGAATGTGTCTGACATTGTTCCCACTGCAGATTCACAGCCCTCAGGAAAGGGTACCATCCATCTCCTAAACCCATCCAGGGCCCTTGTAACTAACACCAACCAGTGTAGGTCACAGGACGGTACACATACTGCATAAATACATACATTATGCAGAAAACCAACTGCTGACACTCAAGCACAGGTGTAATCTTCGCTAAAAACCTTTTGCTATAACTAGTATGTTGGGTCATGTATTACTTAAAACAAAGGTCAACCTTTGATTTTTAGATATAATTTAGTTGAAATGGGATTTTTTTTTTTAGGAGGATCTATTATAACTGGTGTGACTTGACTTCTCTCTTCTATTAGCCCCAGGACTTCAATGTCTCCATAATCTTCAGTTCAACAAAGGTCTACTAACTTACTTATTGTCTAGTAACGTGCTGGGAATCCATAAATGAAAAAAGATGGCAAGATGAAAATTTTTTTCTTTTTTTCTTAGACAAAGTCTGTCAATGTCACCCAGGCTGGAGCACAGTGGTGCACTCATAGCTCACTGCAAGCCTCGATCTCCTGGGCTCAAGGGATCCTCCCACCTCAGCCTCCAGAGTAGCTGGGACTCCAGGCTCGCAACCTTGCCCAACTAATTTTTTAACTTTTTGGAAGAAAGACGGCGTCTTGCTATGTTGCACAGGCTGGCCTCAAGCCCCTGGACTCAAGTAATCTTCCTCTCACCTTGGCCTCTCACATGAGACACTGCACATAGCAAAACATAGCACTTCTACCCTCAAATCTTTAATAGGAGGCAGAAATAGGTGATCAGTTATAAAAGCAGTGATAACAGAAGTTTATAGACAACCTATGAGTTCACACATGGGGAAACAGTACACAAAAATTACAGAAAAACAAATTTGAGTCCTCAAGGATAAATATAAGTCTGTCTGGTCTACTGGGACAGTGGGGTGGGCAGGGCATTTCCATAAAAGCACCACAGAAGCAAAGGCATAGAGCTGTGGCATATCATGGTATGCTCAGAGATCAGCAACTATTATGTGGCTAGAGAGACAGGGTCTTTTGGGGGAAGAGGGATGAGGTACCTGCACAGAAATGGGTCAGATTTCTTCCTCTTAGGGATTACAACAGCCCTAAAGTAAGTTTTGGAAACAACAAGAGTCAGGAACCCTGGTCTAAAAGTGAGTGATGGAATGAGAAAAGCTGGTGTGGACAGCAGGTATGCAGACTTCCCAGGATTCCATGTACAAATCCTGATGTTTCAATTAGGTAATGACAGAAAGGAGGGAAAACAGAAGCAATGGCTCAAAGTCTGTTATATGGGTCTGTCTGTTTTAGAGATAAATCCTTGAGGGTAGTAACTGGGCTATTATGATCAGTTCACCTCTTTCTGGACACAGGGTAAGACGGCTCCTCTCTTCCTCACCCTCAAACTGGATATGGCCCTCAGACTTGTACCAGCCAATGAAGTGTGAAAAGCAAGGTGTATCACCTCTGCATGAACAACAGCCAGGGCATGATTCATCACATGCCTTGCTCTAACATGACAGAGTGGCTCTCCAGATTGGCTGCAAGTGTTGGCTCCATCAGGAAACGTGGAGCAGAGGCCTCTTTTAACCGACACTAGTCCTGGAGTGTAAGAAAGAAATAGACCTGTATTTAAGCCTTGGAGTTGTTTTTAAATTTTATTAATGGACTTCTACATTATGACTAATAAACCATGTGCAATTTCAGGCAGAACACTTTTCCAAAACTTAGAGATGAGGGACTCAGGGATCCTACTAAAGAAACCTCCGTTACTTTTTGGGTAATAAATAATTTGTCTTTGCCCAAAGAGAGGTCTGACCTTTGCCATTTGCTTCTGGGAGATAATCTATGTCATACTCAACTGCAGTGTCTTTGTTTAGGGTAGAGTGGGCCACATGTGATGATCTTAGGGTATAGGCTGGCCACTCCAGAAAGACCAATTATGTGATTTGGTGTGGGGGCCTTAAGTCATGGGTTATCAGTCAACCTGGAGACTGAAATTAACCATGTGGGAAACTGATCAATTAGTAATGCTTATGTGATGAAGTCTCAATAAAAACTATGGCAAAACCCCATCTCTACAAAAAAATGCAAAAATTAGCCGGGCATGGTGGCTCACGCCTGTAGTCTCAGCTACGTGGGAGGCTGAGGCTGGAGGATCACTTGAGTCCAGGAGGCAGAGGTTGCAGTGAGCTGATATAGCACCACTGCACTCCAGCCTGAGAGACAGAGGGAGACCCTGTCTCAAAAAAACAAAACAGAAAAAAATAGCTGGGCACGGTGGCTCACACCGGTAATCCCAAAACTTTGGAAGGTTGAGGTGTGTGGATCACCAGAGGTCAGGAGTTTTAGACCAGCCTAATATGGTTAAACCCTGTATCTACTAAAAATACAAAAATCAGCCGGGAGTGGTGGTGGGCGCCTGTAGTCCCAGCTACTCGGGAGGGTGAGACAGGAGAATTGCTTGAACCCAGGAGGCAAAGGTTGCAGTTAGCCCAGTCGTGCTACTACACTCCAACTTGGGCAACAAAGCAAGACTCTCTCTCTCAAAAAACAAACAAACAAACAAACAAACAAACAAACAACCTGTGGGTACTACAGCTTGGGTAAGCCTCCCTGTCATGTGCACACTATCACCTACCAATGCTTAATGCTGGTAGAGTAACACATTCTGACCTACAGGAAAAGGACATGGAAGTGTTGCCTTTAGAACTCTTTGGACTCTGCCCTATGTGTGTCTTTCTTTGGCTAATCTTTATCTGTATCCTTTCCCTATAGTGAATCATAACTATGCTTATAATAGTTGTCAAAGGGTTCTGTGAAGTCTTTCTAGTGAATTATCAAATCTGAGGGTGGTCTACGAAACCCCAGAACTTGCAGTTGGTGTCATATGTGGGGGAAATCTTGTGTGGAGACATTGCTCTTCAGCCTTGTCACTGGCTTTCACATTAACACAAACATTGCCTTAGTATTGTTTTTATCAGTTTAGGACAAATGATCTCATTTGTATATAACAGTGAGGGGTTTTTATCATTTGGTTTTACAAATTATCTTTATGGAAGTCAGTTCAATGTCTAGCTTCTTAGCCAGACATTATTTTATTTTATACACTGGCTGGGAAGTCTGCCTTCAGGCTTGTGGTCAGGAAAACACTTTACTCTGCCACCCTTAGTTTAAACAGCATTTGCATGTATGCGTGCACCATCAGTAGGGCTGAGCTGGAAAGAGGAAATAAAAGTGTAATGCCTTTGTATGGACTGTGTCTGCTCTGGAAGCAACTGTAAGTTATTGGAGAATGTGACAGCCACTAACTGACCAACATTTGTTATGTGCAGATTACTATTGATGTTTTGTATGCTAATGCCTATTCTTCCAAAGAATAATATATAACTGTACTGAGAGTGAGACATATGTGAATAACTAGGACAGCATTTACCACTCATTGATTTTCAATACCCACTTCTCAAACATACTCAATACACTTACATACACAAACACACTGCCTAAGGAGACCACGGCCATTCTGCTTAAATTCCCTAGACTTCCCTCTTCTATCTTTGTCCATCTAGTCCTTTCTTCAATGTACTATAGTGGCTAAATGCATGAACTCTGGAGCCAGACCACTTAGGTCTGAATCTGGGTTCTGCAGCTACCTGTGTGACCCTGGCCAAGCTATTTAGCTTCTTTGTGTCTCAGTTTCCTCAAGTATAAACCAGAATTACTAGAATATCTACCTTATTGGGTTATCATGAGGATTTATATATATGAATGTATACAGTTATGTGTTGCTTAACGATGGGGATGTGTTCTAAGAAATGCAAGGTTAGGCTATTTCGTTTTTGTGCAGACATCAGGGTGTACTTACTCAAACATATATAGTATTAGCCTACTACATACCTAGCCTATATTGTATAGTCTATTGCGCCTAGGCTACAAACTTGCAAAGCATGTTACTGCACTGAATGTTGTAGGCAATTGTAACACCATGGTAAGTACTTGTGTATCTAAACATACCTAAACATAGAAAGTACACTAAAAATATGGTATTACAATTGTATAGGACCACTATCATATTTGTGGTCCATCATTGACCAAAACAAAATATCTGCACACATAATGACATTCCAGTCAACAAGGTGCTACATATACAAAGGTAGTCCCATAAAATTATAATGGGTGTCATCTTCCATTCTCTAACCTGAAAAACATAAAGGAAAAAAAAGATTATAATGGAGCTGAAAAATTCCTATTTTTAAATGACATAATAGCTGTTATAACATCACAGTGCAACTTATTACTCATGTGTTTGCAGTGATGCTGATATAAACAAACCTACTGCAAAACATGTTGAGGAATCCCTAGCTTACCCATGGGGTGACCCTCCCAAAGGTAGCTCAGACTTTTAACGTTGGGTGTGGTGGCTCACGCCTATAATTTCAGCATTTTGGGAGGCCAAGGCAGTGGATCACTTGAGGACAGGAGTTTGAGACCAGCCTGGCCAACATAGTGAAACCCTGTCTCCACTAAAAATACAAAAATTAGCTGGGCGAGGTGGCACACACCTGTAGTCCCAGCTACTTGGGAGGCTGAGGTGGGAGGATTGCTTGAGCCTGGGAGGCAGAGACTACAGTGAGCTGAGATCACACCACTGCACTCCAGCCTGTGTGACAATGAGATACTGTCTCAAATAAATAAATAAATAAATGACTTTAAAAAAAAAAAAACAGAAAGCCTATCTCTTGACACATTACATCAGACCCCAACTGAAAGGGTTACTGTCTACTTTAGAATTCTTACACTTTTAAATGATTCCCACCTATCCCCAGAGCAAAATAGTAGTCAACAGCAGTTAGCTAAAACTCACTGAGCGCTTGCTGAGTGCCAGACACAATCCCCACCTGTATTTTAATTTTTAATTTTCATGACTTTGTGGGAGTGGTTTTATTCTAATCCCCATTTAACAGATGAGGAAAGTGAGGCACAGAGAGATTTAGTAACCTAATTAGAGGGCCCGCTCTCATGCAACTAGTGGCCAGTGTGAATAGGAAAAATCATTGCCGTTCTCTTTCATAATACACTTTTGCGAGATGATGAAATTGCCTAACGATGCATTTCTCAGCAACACATTCCCATCATTAAGCAATGCATGACTGTTCATGTATGACACTTAGAAGGGTGTCTGGGACAAAGTAAACAGCATAAGCATTAGCTCAGTTATCTGAGGAGAGTCTCTCAGTCTTTCCAAGAGGAAGCCCTCTGCCTGTACCACTGCACCCTGTTCCCACTGTCCTGTGGCTTTGCTCTATTGATTATCCCTTCTCCTACACCTTTCCCTCTCTACTGACTCCTCCTCTGTCTGAAAATGTACTCAAGTCCCTCCCTCCTCTCAAAAAAAACAAAAAGCAATCTTGATCAGATTATCCAGTAGATCTACTCTTCTACTTCCCTACTTCCCCTCTCACCCCCACCACACCCACACTCCCAATCTCCAAGAAGCTACTAATGCTCAGCATTTCCATCTCCACTCATTCCCAGAGCTTTGCAGTCTGGGGCAGCATGCTCCTGCCTTTATGCAGATTGGACATCTCCAATGAGAAGGGGCATTTCGCACTTTCCCCAGGAAAATTAGGAGTGAAATGACCAGAAATAGGTGAAGCGCTTAAAAATAAAGATATCAGGACTACAGGAGGCTCAGTGCCTCTCTGTCATCTTATAATTTAATGATTTGTGGAATAAATTGACTTCTTACCTCCACAGAACCCTAGGACTTTTTTTTTTTTTTTTTTTTTTTTGAGACAGGGTCTCGCTCTGTCACCCAGGCTATAGTGCAGTGTTGCAATCTTGGCTCACTGAAACCCCCACCTCTTGGGTCCAAGCAATTCTCCCACCTCAGCCTCCCGAGTAGCTGGGATTATAGGTGCCTGCCACCACACCCGACTAATTTTTGTATTTTTAGTAGAAATGGGGTTTTGCCTTGTTGGCCAGGCTGGTCTCGAACTCCTCACCTCAAGTGATCTGCCCGCCTCGGCCTCCCAAAAGTGCTGGGATTACAGATGTGGGCCACTGTGTCCAGCTGGACTTTAAGAGCAGAATCTGTATTTCAGCTTAAGTAGAAAGAACATGGAGGTGGATGTGAAGTTCTGGCACTTATCAGACCTACAACACAGTTATTTTTTTTTTTAATTAAGTTCAACCTTTCAAGCCTCAATTACATGGTCTATAAAACAGAGATGAGAAGATCAGTGCCTCCCCTTGGGATCTTGGAAGAATTCAGTAAGGAACTGTGTGCGAGAACATGTGATGCACTATGTGCTTTCAAGTCTAAAGGTGGTGCCAGTCTTGTAGTAGGTGCTCGCTGTTTGTCAGTCATGGTTAGGATGGTTTCTGTCAAAAGTGTGAAGTGAACTAGATAATTATCTTGTAGACCCTGAAGAACCATCTCTAATACTGATTAAGAAGCACACCTAAAAACCAAACCCAATTATTTTCAGGGAAAGGAAATACAGGAAAAATATTGTTATGCAGCCAAATGTCTCCCTGAAAAATCTGTGGGGTTTCTTTGGCTATCCAGAAGGACACAGAATTCCCTCAAGGCC
The DNA here is from genome assembly GCF_009828535.3 of Hylobates moloch. Lineage (NCBI taxonomy): Eukaryota > Metazoa > Chordata > Mammalia > Primates > Hylobatidae > Hylobates > Hylobates moloch. Next base: position 49,904,748 of record NW_026652279.1, read on the forward strand.
ACCAACTCCCTGCCCTGCGGTCCACCTGCCTCTGCCCCTGGCAAGAGAGCTCTGCCCAGTTGCCATAGTAACCTGGGGAGAAAGGCATCTTGTCATTTGGTCCTCCCATGCTCACCACTACAGAGCAACATATATTCCCTCCAGCACATTAAGTACAGTGGAGTAGCTTCTAGAAAGAACTACCCTCCAAAAAATCCATTGTCTTATTAAGGACACATACTTCACCCTTGACATAAAACCCAGGCTTCTATTCACATTGCCCCTGGCTCCACCCTAAACTTCAGAGAAACGGGTGTCCCCCCCTTACTGAGGGCATGCATCATTCAAATACCTGAGGAACTTTCTCATATCCTGCCTTACTCATACTTAGAAGAAGAAATTTAGTTCTTCTAATCTTATCTCATGAACCAATTCCTCACCTGTGTTTTTAAAAATTACTATCACAAAAAAAATGCAAATAAAAATTATGATTACTCAGAAGTCTCTCTAAACCCATTGTGGTTTGGTAGCTTTCCAGTTAAAAAATAAATAAAATAAAAAGTGAATAAATTGCCAGGACTGGTGGCTCACACCTATAATCCCAGCACTTTGGGAGGCCAAGGTGGGGGATCACTTGAGGCCAGGAGTTAGAGATTAGCCTGGGCAACATGGTGAAATGCCATCTCTACAGAAAATACAAAAATTAGCTGGGCATGGTGGCTCACACCTGTAGTCCCAGCTACTCAGGAGGCCAAGGCAGGAGGACCACTTGAGCTGGGGAGGCGGAGGTTGCACTGAACTGTGACTACACCACTGCACTCCAGCCTGGGTGACAGATGGAGACCCCGCCTCAAAGAAAAAAAAATTGAATAAATATTTACTGTTACTCACCCGTGTCAACATTTCCCTCAAACCCACTTGCCTCTACTACTATTTCTGGCTATGTGCCTGTTTTATTTGTACTTTAAAAATAGATATAAATATAAATTAAGTATATATTTAATTACTAACATATGCTAAAGTAATGTTTATTTATTTTTATTTTCTTCCTTTTTGAGACAGCGTCTTGCACTGTCACCCAGGCTACAGTGCAATAATGTGATCATGGCTCACTGTAGCTTCAATCTCCTGGGCTCAAGTGATCCTCCCACCTTGGCCTCCCAAAGTGCTGGCATTTACAGGCATGAGCTAACATGCCCAGCCTATTTTGATTTTCATTTACATTAAACACGTTCTTAAGTAATATAACTTGATATAATTAATCCTAGTAACTTTGTGGCCAATGACATTTTCCTGACTTGTTTTTTCCACCTCTGCATTTTGTTAGGCAGATGCAAGTAAATTTCTGACCACAATTACCATTTTTCTAGGATCCTCTATATTTTAGACCTTTGCCTGATGATTTTTTGCACTTTCTACTTAAAATCAACCAGCAGATGGGTGGGTTATGAAATGTTTTACTTTGAAAAAATATTAAGGTTGGAGGTGAACTATTCTTAAAAGACAAAATATATCATTTTAAAGAAAATGCCCATTATGAATGACTCCAAAACATTCGAAGGAGAAAAAAGTGTATTTCTCCCTATAGACTGAAAAAAAACGGCCATAAGTCAAAGAAATTCATGTGATCAGTATTATCATAATTTCCATACAGCATCTATGAAAAACATGCCAGATGTTTTTCTTACATAGATAGTGTCCCAGAAGGAAGTCTGCACAGTGCCTGAGCCCACTCTGTTAAAGAAATTATGCTATTGCTCTTCACCATTAAAGAAAACACAACAAAATATAATCATACTGTCATCTCTTTACATTTTCACTTTAGCTTGATCAAGTTCCAGAAGATCTTGTTTACTTCTTTGGAAAGACTATATATGTGTTTTATAGTCTATAAAACACAATCCATTAAAATACTTTAGTTCAATCAAAATAAGTATATGAGAGGTATAAAGACCTTTAAATCCTGATATTTGAAAACATATCCTATCCTTTAAAAAAATCAGATTTTTTTAATGCATAAAGAAACCAGTGGGTAAAGAGCTAGGAAAGTCTACATGTAAAAAAATGACAGTAGACTATAACATATCAACTGAAAGTACTATAATACAATTATTTCTGAGTCATATCACATAAAATATTATGTGTTAATTTTTTTTTTTTTTTTTTGAGACGGAGTCTCACTCTGTCACCCAGGCTGGAGTGCAGTGGTGCGATCTTGGCTCACTACAACCTCTGCCACCTGGGTTCAAGCGATTTTCCTGCCTCAGCCTCCTGAGTAGCTGGGACCACAGGCATGTGCCACCATGTCTGGCTAATTTTTTGTATTTTTAGTAGTGATGGGGTTTCACCATGTTAGCCAGGATGGTCTCGATCTCCTGACCTCGTGATTCGCCCGCCTCGGCCTCCCAAAGTGCTGGGATGACAGGCGTGAGCCACTAAGCCCGGCCTGTGTTAAAATTTTAAAAGCATGTCACAAAGTTTTATGTAGAGAAATGCAAAAGAGGGCCGGGCACAGTGGCTCACGCCTGTGATCCCAGCACATCAGGAGGCTGAGGCAGGAGGATCGCTTGAACCCAGCCTCATCAACATAGAGAGACCCCATCTCTATAAAAAAGAAAAAAAATGTAAAACAAACAATGGCATCTTCTTTCTAAATCTGAGAATAATGTTAAGAAAGTAACTACAGGCATATCTCATTTTACTGCATTTTGCTTTAATGCGCTCTGCAGATAGTGCATTTTTTACAAAGTGATTTGTGGAAACCTGCAGCGAGCAAGTCTATTAGCAAATTTTTCCAATAGTATGTGCTCACTTCATGTCTCTGTGTCACGTTCTGGTAATTCTTACAATATTTCAAACTTTTTCATTATCATCATATCTGTTATGATGATCCGATCAGTGATCTTTGACATTACTATTGTAATTGTTTTGGACACCACAAACCATGCCCATATAAGACAGCAAACTTAATTAATAAATGTTGTACTTGTTCTAACCGCTCCATCAACAGGCCATTTCCCTGTCTCTCTCCCTCTCTTCAGGCCTCCTATTCCCTAAGACACAATATTGAAATTAGGCCTATTAATAACCCTATGATAGCCTGTAAGTGTTCAACTGAAAGTTACAGATCTCACACTTTAAAGCAAAAGCTAGAAACGATTAAGCTTTGAGAGGAAGGCATGCCAAAAATGAGACAGGCCAAAAGTGAGCTCTCTTGTACCAATTAGCCAAGTTGTAAATGCAAAAGAGAAGTTCTTGAAGGAAATTAAAGGTGATTCTTCACGCGCAAATGGTAAGAAAGTGAAACAGCCTTACTGTTGATGTAAAGAAAGTTTTAGTGGTCGAAATAGATCAAACACTTCCTTAAGCCACAACCTAATCCAGAGCAAGGCCCTAACTCTCTTCAGTTCTTTGAAGGCTAAATGAGGTGAAGAAGCTGCAGAAGAAAAATCTGTAACTAGCAGAGGCTGGGTTATGAGGTTTAAGGAAAGACATTGTCTCCATAACATAAAAGTGCAAGGTGAAACAGAATCACCTTGCTGATGTAGAAGGTGCAGCAAGTCAGTTGGGAAGATCTAAGATAATTGATGAAGGTGGCTACATGAAACAACAGGTTTTCAGCTGGGCCAGTGGCTCACTCCTGTAATCCCAGCACTTTGGAAGGCCTAGGCGAGAGGATCACTTGAGGCCAGGAGCTCAACACCAGCCTGGGCCACAATCAATCAATAAACAAACAACAAACAAACAATGTGGACAAAACAGCTTTATATTGGAAGAAGATGCCATCCAGGACTTACAAAGCTAGAGAGAAGTCAACGCCTGGCTTCAAAGCTTCAAAGGATAGGTTGACTCTGTTTTTAGGAGCTAAAGTCAGCTGCTAACTTTAAGTTGAAACCAATGCTCATTGACCATTCCAAAAATACCAAGGCCCTTAAGAATTAAGCTAAATCTATTTTGCCTGTGCTCTGTAAGTGGAACAACAAAGCCTAGATGACACCATATCTGTTTATTGTGATTTACTGAATATTTTAAGCCCACTGTTGAGATCTACTGCTCAGGGGAAAAAAATATCCTTTAAAAATATTACTGCTTGGGGGAAGTGGGGGAGAGCATCAAGAAAAATAGCTAAATGCATGCCAGGCTTAATACCTAGGTGATGGGTTGATAGGTGCAGCAAACCATCATGGCATATGTTTACCTATGTAATAATTCTGCACATTATACACATGTATCCCAGAACTTAAAATAAATTTAAAAATATATGAATAAATATTACTGCTCCCTGACAACACACCTAGTCACTCAAGAGCTCTGATAAAGATGCACAAGGAAAATAAATGTTGTTTTCATGCCTGATAACACAATATCCATTCTACATCCCATGAGGTAATTTTGGCTTTCAAGTCTTTTTATTTTAAACATATACTCTGTAAGGCTATAGTTGCCATAGGCAGTGATTCTTCTGATAGAGCTGAGCAAAGCCAATCAAAAAACCATCTGGAAAGAATTCACCATTTTAGATGCCATTAAGAACATTTTGGTTCAGAAGAGGAGGTACTGATATTTTTATCAACATGAACAAGAGTTCGGAAGAAGTTGATTCCAGTCCTTATGGATGACTTTGAGGGGTTTAAGACTTCAGTGGAAGAAGTAACTGCAGATGTGATAGAAACAGCAAAAGAACTATAATTAAACATGGAACCTGAAGATGTGAATGAATTGCTGAAATCTCATGATAAAACTTGAACTGATGAGGAATTGCTTCATATGGATGAGCCAAGAAAATGGTTTCTTGAGATAGAAACTACTCCTGGTAAAGGTGCGGTTAACATTTTTGAAATGACAACAAAGGATTTAGAATATTACATGAGCTTAATTGATAAAGCAGTGGCAGGGATTGAGAGGACTGATTCCAATTCTGAAAAAAGTTCTACTGTGGGTAAAGCACAACCAAACAGCATTGCATACTGCAGAGAAATCTTTTGTGAAAGGAAGAGTTGAATCCATGTGGCAAACTTCATTGTTATCTTATTTTAAAAAATTGCCAGCTGGGTGCAGTGGCTCACACCTGTAATCCCAACACTTTGGGAGGCTGAGGTGGGCGGGGCACTTGAGGTCAGGAGTTCGAGACCAGCCTGGCCAACATGGTGACACTGCGTCTCTACCAAAAATGTAAAAAATTAGCTGGGTGTGGTGGCTGGCACCTGTAATCCCAGCTGCTTGGGAGGCTGAAGCAAGAGAATCACTTGATGTCGGGAGACAGAGGTGCAGCAGTGAGCCAAGATCACACCACTGCACTCCAGCCTGGGAGACAGAGCAAGATTCTCACACACACACACACACACACAAATTGCCACAGCCACTCCAATCTTCAAGAACCACCAGCTTGTTCAGTCAGCAGCCATCAACATCAAGACAAAACCCTCCACCAGCAAAAAGATTACAACTCACTGAAGGCTCATATAATTGTTAGTATTTTTTTAAGCAATAAAGTATTTTAAAATTAAGGTATGTACATTTTTATACATAATGCTGTTGCATACTTAATATATTACAGTATGGTGTAAACATAAGTTTAATATGCACTGGGAAACCAAAAAATTTGCGTCACTTGCTTTATTATGATGTTTGCCTTATTGTGGTGGTCTGGAACCAAACCCACAATCTCTCAGAGGTATGCCTGAATATTTTCCTTTCTCCCAAGACAACTTGTAAATTGAAATCTCTGCCTAAGATGATTTAGGCCTTGGTCTTCGTGATCTGATGGAAAAGATGACCTTTCATAGCTTGAGCTGTGTTATTCTATAATCAGAATGAAATAATAATCACCATATGAGAAATTTGTTCCTCTTAATTCTACTCAGCATTTTCCTAAAATTCAGTCTTTTCTCAAAATCCAAATTACAACCCCAGAGCTGGGATATGGTCTTAGCAATTTTGAATAAGAAATACCAATTTATCCAAGCCAAAATTTTTCAACCTGCAGTCATTAGACTTCACCAGAGCAAAGCTTTTGGCTATTTGCAACTTTAGGAAACTAATCTCACTGACTTCAGCTTCAGGGAAGATGAATTAGACATACTTTACCCTGTTTCTCCCACTAAGTATAACTCAGAACCCTGTACATTATATGGAGAAAAAAAACAGAAGAAGACTCTGAAAGGTGGAAAGAAGGCAGACTGGGGACCCAACGAAACACATAGAAGTGTGTCTCTGGGATTTCCCTTTGCCTCATGTATCCCAGTCTTAAACCTGATGAATCAGTGACTGCAACAACCTGCCCAATTTCCACAGAACTCTGCTGAGTGAAAAAAGCCAAACCCACAGGTTACATGCTATATGGTTATATTTTGAAATGATAAAATTATAGAAAAGGAGAAGAAATCAGTGGTTATCGGGGTTAAGGAGAAGGGAAGCTGGTATGGCTATAAAAGGCCAACATGAGAGACCCTTGTGAACTGTTCCGTATCTTCACTGTATCAATGTCAATATCCTAGCTCTGACATTGTCCTATAGTTTGGCAAGATGTTACCATTGGAGGAAACTGGGTAAAGGATACACAGGATTCCTTTGAATTATGTCCTATGATTGCCTGTGAGTCTCTGATTATTCAACATAAAGAGATTATTTTAAGTGACTTCTAATAAGCACCTTCTTAACTGGCACATTGAGATGGCCGAAACAAGAAAAAGTGCTGGATGTGTTACCCTTGTAATGCTTGTTTTGGATTTTTTTTTTTTTTAATCAATTTCCAACTTTAAGAATATTCTCTACAGCAAATATTCCCATAATCTTTTCTCAAGCCGGGGAAGAGAAATTCACATCATAAGAACTAGCCAGCACAGCCTGGATGCGGTGGCTCACACCTGTAATCCTGGCACTTTTGGTGGCCAAGGCAGGCAGATCGCCTGAGGTCAGGAGTTCCAGACCAGCCTGGCCAACATACGTGGCGAAACCCCGTCTCCACTAAAAATACAAAAATTAGCCAGGTGTGGTGGCGGGCGCCTGTAATCCCAGCTACTAGGGAGGCCGAGGCAGGAAAATTGCTTCAACCCTTAGGAGGCGGAGGTTGCAGTGAGCTGAGATCACGCCACTGCACTCTAGCCTGGGCAACAGAGGGAGACTCCGTCTCGGAGAGGGAAAAAAAGAATTAGCCAGCACGATCACTAAACCTATTAGCTGATGATAAGTTTTTAAAATGGTAGCTCAATAGACAGTTTTTAAATTTAGATATACTAGGCCAGGCATGGTGGCTCACGCCTGTAATCCCAATACTTTCAGAGGCTAAGGGGAGCAAATCACTTGAGGCCAGGAGTTCGAGAACAGCCTGGCCAACATGGTAAAACCCTGTGTCTACTAAAAATACAAAAATTAGTCGGGCATGGTGGCATGCACCTGTAATCCCAGCTACTCAGCAGGCTGAGCCGAGTTCATGCCACTGCACTCCAGCCTGGACAACATAGCAAGACTCTCCTCAAAAAAAGAATAAATAAATATAGATATACTAAGTAATTTGACAACAAATATAGGGACCACTTTTACCAGAAACAATCAATAGTCCTCCTTCACTTCATGTATCTCCATATATATATATATATATTTTTTTTTTAAACTGAGTTTCACTCTTTTGCCCAGGCTGGACTGCAATGGCTCGATCTCGGCTCAATGCAATCTTCACCTTATGGATTCAAGCGATTTTCCTGCTTCAGCCTCTGAAGTAGCTGGGATTACAGGCATGTGCCACCATGCCCGGCTAATTTTGTATTTTTTTAGTAGAGACGAGGTTTCACCATGTTGGTCAGGGTGGTGTCGAACTCCTGACCACAGGTGATCCACCTGCCTTGACCTCCCAGAGTGCTGGGATTACAGGCGTGAGCCACCATGCCTGGCCTCCACTCCTATATATTTGTTGGTCTTGATATACTTTCAGTTTTCATTTAGTTTGTATTTTTTCTACAAATTTTATTTACGACCTTTATTTCTTATTTAGAAACAAGTGTTCATATATTTATTTATGATTTTAAAAAAGAATGAGACTTCTTCTATAACTGACATAGGGGCATACAGGGCCTCTTTTTAGTCCAAGTTGCTTTCTATATTTCAGCATTTAGCCTGAGAAAGCTGAATTATGTGAAGAGTCAGAACATACATCTCTCAAATTCTAAGAATAATTTTTTAATGCGTGGCACCATCAAGAGGCAATAGCTTGTACTGCTACTATAAGAACAGAGGGTTTGCTCTCAAGAATAGACTACTGCAATATAGAATTTCATGAAGACTTTAGCTCTGTTTCCCCAAGGTGAAGTCATTAGATTATTGCCAAATGCTAATTTTTCCTTCTCACTGCTTTTCTGCCCATCTCTCCAAGTGAAGAAGAAAGAAAAAAGGTATGACAACTGTTTTTTTTTTCACTCTCAGTTAATGGAGGACAATTGGCAGCCCAAATTTGCTAATGATTAATTCCTTTAATATTTAATCAACATATACACACATATAGACACACACATACACACATACATACACACACACAAACACACAACAGCAATTTGTAGAGAGAAAGTCCTTGCTTTATTCTGTAATGACCCAAGGTGATCTGATGACAGATAACATTTTTCTTTATATTACCCAGTGACTAAAAATGTACTTACTTTATTTAGAAATAGTGCTGTTTACTTAGAGAATAGATTGCTTATTTAGGGAGTGGGTAGCATTGTCAATCTACTCCTGTGCTGTCAAATATATTATACCCAATTTCACCTGGATTTTTTTTTTTTTTTGCTTATCTTAACTTAAAAAAATTTAAAATAACATTCATGGCTCACATCGTATTTCTGAGCTAAATCTGATAAACCCTCCAAACAAGGTAGGAAAGTTAAAAAAAAAAAAAAAGTAGAGAATTGACTGGCTATTTTAAATATCAGAGAAATTAAGAAAAGGCTCCACAGCAAAAATTCAGCTTAAGGCTTAGGCTGAATCTGAAGATTAAATCAACTTATGTACCTGCCAATGGCCATTCTAGCTCAGAGTATAGGAAGAGAGCCATTGTTTCTCAAGATCCTTTCAAAAGTCTTGAGCCACTAAGTTTATTGGGTTGGTAAACAAACCTCTCACCCCATTTGCAATTTAGCTGGCTTCTTCCAGCTAGTGCACCCATTTTTTTTATAAATTAAAATTATACTCAGGATGTAGCAAACGGAAGGGCCACATCAGGAAGGAGATTCAAGTAAGACTAGAGGACAAAATCGTTTTCAATACTTAAGCTTGCCTTCACATTTCAAAGACATTCTTCTAAAAAAAAAAAAGATTAATACTATGACTAAGCAACAATAAGCATGATCTTAACATTGTCCATTCTGCTATTCAAACAAAAACTACTGTCAAACTTATAATATGGCTCAACACAGCCAAAAAGGTCCGAATGCCCAACTTATGCTGGGGGGATCAGGACTCACCAGGAAATAGAGACAGGAAGAAGCAAATAGAGAAGCAAAAATCTACATGTAGAGTCACTTTGACCTGACAACGCTCAGTAGTCTTGGATTCCTAATGACAACATTAAATAATACCAACCTGTTTATTTTCTGGTCTTTAAAATAGCATCTGCATCTGACCACGTTTCAGAGATTAGAGAACACATAAATTTATTTTATAAAATACCAAAAATCCTTAAACAAATATGCTCAATTAGTCTTTTACCTAATTTTAGAAACATTAGATCTATGATCTGCTCAATGGTACACAAGCAAGACTCTTGGACCTGTAGCCTTGGTTTTTGTACAACCTTGGAGAGCACCAATTCTTACAAAGAATGCTAGAAAATTTTCAAAGTAAAGAAAAATAACTCTTTCATCTTTTTATTTTTAATTGAAAGTTGGAAAAGAATTTCCCCTTTCTGGAAGTAAAAAAGAATGCATTTATACTGAGATATCTTCATTTTTTGTACAGAGCTTCACTATTACCTAGAACTAAATGTATATCATCTGGGAACCAGGGATGCAAACTACAGTCACAGATTAAGGAAATCCAGAATAAATGTCAAGAATGGGTTCAAAAACATTCAATTACTCTTTTTAAAAACATGTAAAGAATGCTTCCTATACTCTAGTCATCTGGCTAGGAGGTGCATCTATAGTGGTGAGCAAGATAGGTATGGTCCCAGCCTCTTACTGATTAAAATTATATAGTTATAAAGTGCTTTCATAGGAGCTATAAGGACAAAACACCTTCAATGGTAGGAATTGCTGACCCAGACATTTCACCTATTCACATAACTACCACAGAAACATTAATATGTGCCTTAAAAGAAAGCCAACCTTATTTTCAAGGAATCCATATGTAATGTAAAAAATTCATATGTGTGTAAAAAATCAGAAAACCTTACTCCATGATGCTTCATGAGAGCTGGTATCACATTACAACATGTTTGAGAAATAAGTATCAATGTGGCCCTGCATAGCTCTAAATGGCAACAATGCTATTTACCAAGGCACTACAGACAACCATCACCAGCCAGAAAGAAAATATTGGATGGCTACAATGCAATTCGTGGGAATCCACTGGTTCTCCACAAAAGGACACAGATACTTTTGGCAATGTAACCAAATGAATACTCTTAAAAGCATCAGGGTTTGCTTTCATTTTTTAATTTTCCCCTTTTCTTCTGAAAATGACTTTCACTGCCTTGGACCACAAAAAGCTCTAGACAGCCATCACTACCTCTGGACTACTTGGAGGAAGGCAGGTGTCAAATAGGATGAATACAAGAATACCCTACTTTATAATGACTTTTCTAACCTCTAGAACAGCAGTCTGCAAAATTTTTGGCAACAGGATTGGTCTCATGGAAGACAATTTTTCCATGGACATGGGGGAGAGATGGTTTCGGGATGATTCAAGCACATTACATTTATTGGGCACTTTATTTCTATTATTATTACACTGTAATGTGTAATGAAATAATTATATAACTCATCATAATGTAGAATCAGTGGGAGCCCTGAGCTTGTTTTCCTGCAACTAGATGGCCCCATCTGGGGCTGATGGGAGGCAGTGACAGATCATCAGGCATTAGACTCTCATAAGGAGCGCGCAACCCAGATCCCTCACATGCGCAGTTGACAATAGTGTTCACGCTCTTTTGAAAATCGAATGCCACCACTGATCTGACAGGAGTTGGAGCTCAGGCAGTAACGTGAGTGATGGGGAGTAGCTGGAAATACAAATGAACCTTTGCTGGCTCACCGCTCACCTCCTGCTTTGCGGCCCCTTTCCTAACAGGCCACAAGTGCTACTGGTCTGTGGCCCATGGCCCGGGGGTTGGTGACCCATGCTCTAGAACATCTAATTTGTCAAAGAATCAGCATCCCAGCCCTCTAGCAACACCTTATCCATTAATGTCCTCTACTTGAAACACAGCTCAGAGTGAGGAAGTTAAAATGACCACCAACCAGTCCAAATGGATGTCACAAGGTCTGTGAAATGAAGTGCACACACTTCATGTGCTCCGGACCTCCTTGAGACCTCACTTGTACTTAGTCACTCTTAGTTCAGAACATTTCAAATCAAGGCTTGATAACTGGTTTCTAAGATCATAAAAAACGAAAAGGCTGGCAAAAATGACCAAAGCATGAACTGGCAGCTGAGAGCAAAGCCAAAAAAGAAAATTTTTTTTTTTTAAAAAGGAACAAACTAAACATCTCAAATAGCACAGCAGCTGGAAGTTATTTAATACGGACTCAAAGTGGATTATTTACCTCATTAATAGGCCCTTGGAGATACATAATTACAGTTCGATCTTTAATACTCAATAAAACTACCTTGGGTTTTCAAATAAAGATTGAACACATTAAAAAAAAAATCCAGGTGGAACACTAGTATAATCACAGCTGACATAAAAATATTACATATATTATGCTTAGTGAACCAGCTTTACCCCACCTGGTTTCCTCATTAATGAGTTAAAGAAATCTTTGGCATCTATTCGTTCTTCATTTATATAAGAGTTGCATTTACTTTTTGAAAATTATGCCTTGACAATTTGGAGGTCCTAATAAAATGTGCAAGTGACTCACTCTATCCAGTCAATTAAATTGCACTGCCCATATATCTCCTGGGCTGGATGCCCAGACACATCTTTTCTTGGCTTCTGAGGTAAATCACAAATGGCAGTAGAACATCACCTTCACTGACTCGCTAATCTCTTTAGTTTTTGTTTTACTGAATCTGTCTTAGTTTTTGTTTCTAATCCTTGGCCAAGTTTCACTGGGGTTCTGGTTTGCATACAACTGATAATTATCTCCATTGGTGGCAGCCATGACTAGGAATCTGGTTTCACAACCTGACCACGTTGTGAGTTGTCAGGTAGAATCGGAATCCAGTCTTGGTCAGGTGAGAGGTGACAGAGTATTTGTTTGTTGTTGTTGTTGTTTATAATTTGTTTGTTTTTCTATTTGTGAACTCAGATCAGGAATATATTTTGTGCCTGATGGAAAAGCAATCAGTCTTTTGAGATCTGGAAAAGTGAGATTTTGTGTTCCAGTGTTCACTTTTGATCTGTAATAGGAGCTGTAGGACTTATGCCATAAACCTTTCATCTGTCTACCTGGGGGCAGGGTGGGGAACACTGGGTGTAGGTGAAATATTTTTCTATCTCCCGAGGATAATAATACATTAAATAGAGAAGGCCTACTGTTCTGATTGGTTTATAGAGATTAACAAGTAGTTAGATAAATCTAACATTCCCAGAATTTCAAGAATTTATTTTCTTGAAATAAATTTTGTGAAATTCTAATGCTTTAAATGTGCTTCTTTAAATGATGGGGTCTCACTCTGCCACCCGGGCTGGAGTTCAGTGGCATGATCATGGCTCACTGCAGCCTCAATCTCCTGAGCTCAATCAATACTCCCACCTCAGTCTCCCAAGTAGCTGGGACTACAGGTGTGCACCACTACACCCAGCTAATTTTTGTATTTTTTGTAGAGACAGGGTTTTGCCATGTTGCCTGGGCTGGTCTCAAATTCCTGGACCCAAGTGATCCTCCTACCTTGGCCTCCCAAAGTGCTGGGATTACAAGTGTAAGCCACCTCACCCAGCCTAACTGTGCTCTCTTAAGAAAAAAAAAAAAAGACCTGATTTGATAATTTGGTTTTAAAAACGGCTATAGGGACACATGTTCTCAGGATCTCCTGGGGCTGTGTCATGGGTAAATATAACTTTTAAGAAAAAAAAATACATTTTAAAAACAACAACAAAACAGCTATACATCTTTTCCTTGTTTCATCAGTGTACAGTATAATACAAGTATAATCTCATTTTTTAAAAAAACTTGAATGTTTTATGATGAAGAGATTAGTTTACCTGAACTTTTAAACTGTCTTATATTAGTTTGCTAAAAACATAAGCTAAGATTACTTCCATAAAATTAAGAAAAATATAAACTTTGTGCTCACCTAAACTGAACTATAACTGTGACAAACCTTTTCACATTATCAGTAATTATGTTCTGTGATGTGTTAGCTTGAACGTAATTTCTAATACCTTTAAGTATTTTTGTCTTAGTGTCTGGTTGTTCCAGAATGTGGAAGAGAACAAAGAAGGGCAGAAGTTGATGGAAACAGAAAATTGCAGATTTGAAAAAAGGGAGTTACATTGAACTTGCTTTATAATGCTTGCAAATAAAAAGGCTATAAAGAAGTAACAACATTTAAAAAATTCGGCAAAGTCTGCATGATTTTGATGCAATTATTCATAAAGTATGTTTAATGTAATGCATTAAAAAATGTAATAGATGACAAGCACCCTGTTAATGTAAAACTAAAATGCAGTTATCTCTATTGAAATGACAGATTGATCTTGGAGAAATCAGCCTATGCTTGTAAAAGGCGGTACTAATCTGCCCACAGAACAGAGATTAGTATCTTACAAGTGTAACTTCCTGAGCTTTGTGCTGATTGGAATATATTCTTGCAAAGCGTTTTCTTCATTTTTGAATGATTTGAGGTTTCTTGCTCATCATAAAATAATCCATTGCCATTTTATTAAATAGCCAAACCACGAACATTCACTACTCTCAGGTATACACAATTCTTTATTACTCAAGTGGCAAAATCTCTGATTTTGCCTTCAAGATCAGGCAGACCCTAAATACAGAAAAAATAAAATAAAATTTCCAAGATATCTATTCCTGAACTACTTTTAGGTTTTCCCAGAGAACCTCTGGGCAATCACAAAGATTTGTTCTTTAATTTTACAAAAAGAAAGAGGCTAGAAATAATTAGGTTTGTTCACTGTGCCCCTAAAAATTTCTCAAATCAAATGAGAAAGTCGCCCTTCCTTAAGATAATTTTGTACAGGTAAAATAATATTTTTAATATTATAGGTAATGTTCAAAGATTGGGTACTTTACAGAAAGGCCCTGAATATATGTCAGTGCCCTCACTCTCTGTAATATGTTCTTAAAAAACTGATTTAAAGGATTTTAACTCTCCTTCGTGCTGATATTGTTTGTTAAGTTAACCATAAATAACCATAGCCACTTAACTCTTACATTCACCAAGTGTTCTCTACTTTCCCCGTGAGCTTGCCTACAAAATACAGTATCTCGTTAATGAAGAAAAGACAGTTTTAGAACCTTGTGGACAGAACTTTACCAGGTATTCTTAACTCTTAGTATTTCAAAGCATTGCATAGACAAAAATGAGACAGTACTAGGCAGCTAAATCAGATTTTCAGGACTTTTTAGTCTAGAAATAGATGACTTCATGAAACCAAATTAAGAGCCCAACATAAGGAGAAATAAGAATTAATTACATAGAAGTGATTGAATTGATAATAAAAAATGAATTTCTAAGTGTGGATATGTGTTTTGGAATATTACCGTATTATTTTTAATGTTCTATTTTTTCAGGGGGAAAACCCTTTGGCATTCATACTGCTCTATCTTTAATCCTCTATTCAGCTAACTCTGATTTTGCAAACTAAATGAAATATTATTTTAATGGTAAATTGTTCTCACTGATCTCTCAGAATTCAGGAAGTAACTTGAGTCACTTTACTTTTTAATGGCAATATCATCATTTGCATAGGCTTGATAAGAATCCATCATCCCTTTTACCACAATGTAGTCAAACAAATAGACTCTGCAACCAAGATCAAGTCCAGAGTGTCAAATTTAAAAATAAGCCTCATTTCAACAGATATGATAAGCCCACTATTAAAGAAAAAATATATAACTTCATATTTAGAGCAATATCCACAAAGCTCTCCCAAGAAGTCAAAACTGACTTAACGGGCCCAACCTTACAGGCAGTACAGAAGGTCACTTCCTGGATTGCCAAGAACCATACCAGATTTGGAAAATCTGAAGGAAAGAGAAATTCACCAACACTTAGAGATGCTGAACATGAAACCTAGCAGAGATGAATTTCTTGAATTTGGTTGCCTATACTTGGAATAGAAGAGCAAATAGAAGCATTTAAGGAAGATGTCCGGAGTAGTGGAAGCCATTAAAAATGCTCTCCCAGATTTCTTGATAAGTTATCGGATAGAAGTTAATATTCTGGCTTTATAAATAATAGTTGCTCTGCATGGTATAGCATTATATTTGCTGTCCATATACAAGATTTTTGTATGCTAATTAAAACATCTTATGAATTTCTGTCAACGAAGCAAGCCCAAACACAATGCCATTTTGTGACCATGAACAGTGTGCAGAGATTATTTATGATAATAAAGAGGAATGTCATACTGAGTACTGTATAACTGACCCACTCAAAGACTATCTAAATTCTCTAAGGGTATGCACATTTGCTTTCATTCACTATTGTCAGTTAGGGTATTTGAAAACTCTGTAAGAACAGACATCAACTTATCAAAAACTATGAGTGATGCAAATGATTACTGCTCTAAAATGTCAAACATATTTCCTTCTGGATGGATGCAAATGGTTTCTGTCCATTATAATCCAAAGGTTACAACAGGGGTATCCAATCTTGGGCCACACTGGAGAAGAACTGTCTTGGGCCACACATGAAATACACTAACGATAGCTGACGAGCTTAAAAAAAAAAACAAAAAGCAAAAAAAATTTCATAATGTTTTAAGAAACTTTGAGTTTGTATTGGGTGGCATTCAAAGCCATTGTGGGCCTTGTGCGGCCCACAGCCCACAGGTTGGACAAGCCTGGGTTACAATTTTATTGTCGTATAGGGTATTAACGAGTTTTGTGATTCAAAAATCATATTCTAGAATATTTTAGCAACTAAAATACTTCTGATAATCCTACAGTGTTGTTGTAAATCAGCTTTACTGTCCTGCAGCTTCTCTCATTAAGGAAATCATGAATCAAAAATGAATCAAAGTAATCTCTCACAGGTATTCATTCTAAGAGAAAAACCTGTGCTTAAAAGAGAATGGAAAAACGCAGTTGTTTGTTCTCATTCATTGGTGAGACTCTCAAGGGATGTTTCCCCCTGTCTTCTTATTTTCAATATTTCAACAATAAGTATAAATTCATTTTAAATGGAAAAATACAACTCAATAGATCTTGTGAGTATGTGTAGTTTGGAATCAGACATGCTAAGAATCAGAGCTAAAGATAGTAAGGTTGTGTATGAACAGTGTGGACAAAAGCTGAGCACCACTGAGGCAACTCCAACTTTCTAGACAACTTGCTATAAAGACAAATTCACTACCTAATTCTTGGTGAGTCATGATTTCACTGACTACTTCTCTCATAACCATACATAAGCAAATTATATAAATAATACAAGTCAGCATCTCCTCATAGTCTTAAAGAGAAGTTTGTAAGACTCAGAAATTTCATAAAATTCGCAACTCCTCTGTTATGTTTTTAAAGAATTTATACTTGTGAGAATTCTGCAGAGCAACTAAATTAACATTAATTCCTGGAGGCCTTCAAGATAGCCAAACACGCCTATTAATAGTGATATGGGAAGAAGAAGGATAGCAGGAGAGAAGAGAAAGATAGCAGCTGTGGCTGGTGAACATGAATATCCTATATTCCCACATATCCTGGAGTCCATCTCCAAGGCTGCCCTGTAGATGCTGGTTAATGAAACAGTGAGGTCAATCACTGTTGAGATGAAGATTACCAATCGCTCCATCTCCTGCTCCCTGAGTCTTTCCTCCCTCTGCCGCCGGTGATAATCCATCAGGTCATCACGTCCTGAAATGGAGCTAATACTGCTTTTCCGTTCCCGAAGGACAGGCTGGGGGGTTCCT
This sequence comes from Hylobates moloch, assembly GCF_009828535.3. Classification (NCBI taxonomy): domain Eukaryota; kingdom Metazoa; phylum Chordata; class Mammalia; order Primates; family Hylobatidae; genus Hylobates; species Hylobates moloch. Next base: position 49,921,969 of record NW_026652279.1, read on the forward strand.
GAGGCCTGTCTGAGGCTTTCCAAATCAGCCTCATCAAATTCCACAGATCCACAAGAGAAGTTCCTCCTGGTCGCAAAAACTCTGTCTGACTCTCCAGCAAGAAGTGAATGACTCGGGTTTGTCCCCACATAGGAAGCCCGATCAAAGTCATCAGAGGCACAGGAGGAGGTGGAGGCCAGAAGCATCTTCCGAGCCACTCGTGGACTGGCAGGGACACTGAGGGTAGAACTTACATAAGGATTGCCTTCAGAAGCAGAGGTTTTATAGGGTAAAGCCCCTGAGCTCAAAGAAGAAAAATTAAGGTAATTGTCATTGTCTATTATGCTATGAGGTAGATCCTTTTCCCCAAGTTTTGTTCGTTTGGAATTGCCCAGAGAGTTTCTTGGAGGCAAGCTGAGAGGTGTCAGCTGGTTCTCTGTCGCTCTGTACAACCTGGGAAGTGATCGGCTGTAGGCTCCCATGTGACTCAGGCTGCTGCTGGAGTACTTCCTAGTTCTCAAATTGATGTTTTCAGATGCAAGCTCCTTGTGTCTAGTTAACCTGGGTTGAAGCATCAGGCTGTCCTGAATGCTCATTTTCCTGGCTTGCTTTGGGCTTGAAGGCATGCTTGCGGCTCCCGACCTGCTGATAGGAGGAGGGCCAGCATCACTCAGGGAACTTCCATTCCACATGGCCAGGAGCGAGCCAGATGCCTTCCGACCTTCCAGCCCTCCAAGAAAGTAGACATTGTCATGCGACTTATTCCTTAAGATATATTTGGAATAGGGAGGCTTCTCTGAGAGCCTCAAGGCCCTTTCACTATCCCGACCAGTATAATGATCAAAGTCTGCTCTTCCAAGTGGATATCCACTGAGGGAGGATGTAGTGTTGAGTGAAGGAGTTGGAGGTTTCATAGAAATATTTTTGTCAGTTCCATCATAAGAGAACTGCTTGCTTCCCTGGATTTTGGCTAAGGAGGGGCTGCTTCTGACACTGGTTCCCAAAGGAGAAGGGCTTCTCTTTGCAGGCACAGGTTGTGAGAGGGTTAAATAGGAGCCAGAATAGTCTCCATTGGCTTTAAATCTCAGACTAGAAGAGTATTTCTTTGGGCTGAGGCTCTCCATCATGTTTTGGGAATCGTTGTCAACAGAATGCACCACAGAGTCTTCCTCTAAGCTACCATTTTGTAAATCTAGCTCCTTTTGTATGTAGCTATGCTCTTCCATAGTCTTGCTGGAATCTGTAAAGAAATAAAAGAGAAAATTTTGCCTTAAAAAAGATTTTAAAAGAACAATCCCTTGTTAGGCCTACATCTGAACAAATAATCTTGCAGTCTGACCTAATGCAACTAACAAACACAAACTCAGTTTTACTAATAAACCTGTTAAAACCATACAGCAAATTGAAGAAGAATAAAGATCACTGATCTGAGATACCTTATGTACAAAAGAAAAATAGCTTAAAAGGACAGCAATGACATTTGAGCGAAACAAATCCCTAACCAAGTAAAGGTGCAGGATTAGGCTGGTACATAAAAAAGACAATTTCTCCTTAATGTTCTGGCCCTTTGAGGAACACCTGCTTCCCTAGTGACTACCTAATGCCCAAAGGCATAATGCAATGGACTTTCCTATAGCTGTCTCTGCTAGAATCATTAACTTTTCAGAAATAAAGTCCTGAGGAAACAAAATTCACATTTGGGCAGAGAAAGAAAAGTTTACGTTAGACACTGATCAATAACATGAGGGTTAGAAGATGGTTTTGTAAACGAGGGTTCTGGGAGTTACCTTCTCAACAAAAAGACTTACAGCTCCTTTAGTCATCAGAGGCAGGTAATAACAAAGAAAAAGGTATTCCACCATACTGACACATGGATGGGATGGTATATTTAAAAACCTGAAACTGTCATATCCTTTAAGTTTTCTAGTACCCCAAATGCACTATGCTCATCCTTGCAAATTCTCTCCTCTAGCAGAAACACCTATCAGGACCTACTCACTCTTCCACGGACAGATCAGGGTTCTATCTTCCACTATTAAAATTTTTAAGAAAATATGTTTTGAACCCTGGTTTGAACAATGTTAACTTAAAAAACTAAAGTTTCAGCCTATGAAAATGTCTTTGAATTACAAACTATTACTGCAAATGGGAAGGCTTATAATACTATCTGATAAAAAAAATTTTCTTAGATTATCAGCAAAGGGAAAATACAGTTTAAACATTGTCATTGAACTCATGAACCACTATAACTGTCCTCCAACCCTTAGGCACATCAGACACTAATGATGACATCTCTGGTCTATATATAAACAGTATCATATATGGTTAGTAATGGTTTCATAATGTGGTTTTCTCTGTAACTAGGCCACAAGTTTAAGGAAGAGGTTATGTCTAGTATTTTTATCTTCTACCCCTCTAGCTCTCGTTGTCCTATAGGTGAGAAACTCAATGAACATTAAGCTTTCCATTTTAATCAAAGCTTTCCTCACTCCCTCTAAGCCATGGATTAAGGACCTTCACCCTGTTGCTCAGCTTCACACACTTTGTGAGCAAATTCAGGCAGCCTAGTAAAGAGCTGCTTCTATATCCAGAAGGCCAAGAAACAGTCTGGCTGCATAAATCCTGGTGATGGGCCAGGTACCCAACTGCCCATAAAGGTGCCTTGGGCTCCTTCTCCTCTAACCCAAAGCCCTGCCCAGATAGATACAAACATAATTTATCTTTTTAAATGTACCTCGAAAAAAAAAAACGAAGCTTCTTCATTATATTTGTCTCCCAGCTGGGATCTAGTCCTGCTATCTAGCTCTTGGTAAGGCTTTCATTTCCTCCTGGACAGTGCCCTTTCTGCCTCCAAGACAAATACTCTTCTCAGCATGTGTCTACTGCTATCAATTCTGGTTTTAAAAGCAACACCAGCCTGGTTTGAGAAATACCTTACCATGCCCGCTTAGAGGACTGAAACTGAGACTCCTCTATTCTGAACAACCATCACCTCTCGTTGGCTTGCCATACTGAAATTCCAGCAAGCCTTGGACAATTCTCTCAAGTTAAATATTTTGGAATTGAAAAAAACAAGGAAATAGATGGATCCTGAGGACATTACAATGTTATTTATTAGAATGGGAAAATACCATAAATGCCAAATAATAGGGAAAAAATTAAATAAGCTACAATACATCATGAGAGAATATTGTACAATCATTTAAAATCATATTTTGAAGTACATTTTATAGCATAAAAAGTACATTCATAAAATGTTAAGTTAGTTTTAAAAAACATATATATAATTAGGGCAGCTTTTTTACAGACACCCACCCATACACATGGATTATACACACACAGGTTTATTTCTGTATATAATACAATGAGTGCCGTTTTCTTATACAGTTGACTCTTGAACAACACAGGCTTGAACTACATGGGTACACTTACCCATGCAAAATTTTTTTCAATAAATATACTGGAAAATTTTTTGGAGATTTGCAATAATTTGAAAAAACTAACTGTGTAGCCTAGAAATACTGAAAAAAAAAAAAGAAAAGTGAGGTATGTGATGAGCATAAAATATTTGTGGCTACTAGTCTATTTCATCATTTACAACCATAAAATATACACAGATGTCTTATGAAAAGTAACACAGACTATACATGATGCCATTCTCAGTACAGAGAAATGTAAACAAACATAAAAATATGATATTATATCATGGTTGCATAAAATTAACTGTAGTACATACCATACTACTGTAATAATTTTGTGGACACCCCCTGTTGCTACTGCAGTGAACTCAAGTGTTGCAGGTATTCACTGAAAATGCCATGTGATGCTAATCACCTCCACATGAGCAGTTCATCTCTCCTGTAAATTTAATATTGCAGTAACAAGTTATATCTCATGGTTCTCAAGTATTTTTAACACATTTGATGTAATACTATAAACCCTGAATAACACCATGGGACCCATACGAAGTGCCACTAGTGATGCTGGAAGTGCTCCCAGGAAGCAGAGACAAGTCACGACATTGCAAGAAAAAATTGAATTGTCTGATATGTACCAGAGATTGAGGCCTGCAGCTACAGTTGCCTGCCATTTCAAAATAAATGAATCCAGCATAAGGACCACTATAAGAAAAGAAAAGGAAAATTGTGAAGTTGTCAATGCAGCTATGCCAGCAGGTATGAAAATTTTATACTTTTTGTGAAATAACTTTGAGTTTCATAGTGAAAATGCACATTTTAAGTGGGCACAGGATTGCTATAAAAAAAGGCATACCTATAGACTCTAATAAGATTCAAGAAAAGGCAAAATCATTACTTGACAACTTAAAGCAAAAGGAGGTAAGGAATCTAAAGCTGGATAATTTAATGCCAGCAAAGGATGGTTTGATATTTTAGAAACAGATTTGGCCAAAAAAATAGCACGATAACAGGAGAAGCAGCTTCTGCTAACCAAGAGGCAGCAGGTAAGTTCCCAGATACCATATAAATTCCCTGAGGAGAAAGGATATCTGCCTGAACAGGGTAGTTTTGTTGTTTTTATTTATTTATATATTTTTTAATCAACTCCCAAGCACTTGGATGAACAGGTTTTTAACGCAGAAAAAATTTGCCCAATCCTGAAAAAAAAACAAAAAAAAGGCCACAAAGGACATTTACTACTAAGGAAGAGAAGCGAGCACCAGGATTTAAGGCAGCAAAGGACAGACTTACTGTACCATTTTGTGCATACGCAGTCATGGTTATGACCAGAACTGTCCTCTATAAAGCCGCTAACCCTGAGCCTTCAAAGGAAAACATAAATACTAGACTTTTAGTTGTACCACAAGAAGGCTTGGACAATGAGAACTCTTTTCCTGGATTGGTTCCACTGATGCTTTGTCCCTGGAGTCAGGAAGTACTTTGCCAGTAAGAAACTGCCTTTTAAAGTTCTTTTGACACTAGGCAATGCCTCTGGCTACTCAGAACTCCATGAGTTCAACACCAAAGGCATCAAAGTGGTCTACTTGCCCCCAAACGCATCTCTAATTCTGCCTTTAGATCAGGGGATCCTAACGACCTTTCAGGCTCATTATGGTACCCTATGGAAAGCACTGTCAATGCTATGGTACAGAACCCTGATAGAGAGAAAAGCATAAAAGCCTGGAAGTATTACCCTATTGACAACACCATCATTGTTATAGAAAAGGCCATGAAAGCCATGGAGCCCAAAATAATACATATCTGCTAGAGAAAACTGTGTCCAGATGTTGTAAATGACTTCAAAAAATTTACCACACAGCCAGCCAAGAAAATCACCAAAGAGACTGTGGATATGGCCAAAAAAAAAAAAAAAAACAAAAAAAAAACAAAAACGCAGTGGGTGAAGGGTTTCAAGATATGGGTCTTGAAGAAATTCAAGAGCTAATACACCACACAAGAGGAATTAACAGAGGACAATAGAGAAAAGTCCTTCTAAACCACTGTCAGATGATGAAGATATAGAAGAAGCAGTACCAGAAAACAAACTGACATTACACAATCTGGCAGAAGGGTTCCGATTATTCAAGACTGCTTTTGCCTTCTTTTACAACATGGACCCTTCTATGATACAGGCATTGAACTATAGAAAATGGCTGAAGAAGGATTGGTCCCATAAAAAAACATTTTTAGAGAAATAAAAAAAGTAGAAAGTTTACTTTTTGTGAAGTTACACGAGTGTGCCTGCCTCTCCTGCCTCCCCTTCTACCTCCTCCACTTCTGCCTCTGCCACCCTGGAGACATAAAGACCAGCTCCTCCTCAGCCTACTCAACATGAAGACGAAGAGGATGAAGACCTTCATAATGATCCACTTCCACTTAATAAATAGTAAATACAAGACTATACTTTCAGGGATCATTTCTATACTTCATCACTAGAGAAGTTTCTCTGAACGTGTAGAGTACCAACTTCTACGCAAATAAACTAGAAAATCTAGAAGAAATGGACAAATTACTGGACACATACACTCTCCTAAGACTAAACCAAGAAGAGGTCAAACCCTGAGTAGACCAATAATAAGTTCTGAAATTGAGGCAGCAATTAGTAGCCTACCAACCAAAAAAAGTCCAGGACCAGACGGATTCACAGCTGAATGCTACCAGAGGTACAAAGAAGAGCTGGTACCACACCTTCTGAAACTATTCCAAACCATAGAAAAAGAGGAAATGCTCCCTAACTCATTTGATGAGGCCAGCAACATCCTGACACCAAAACCTGGCAGAGACACATCAAAAAAGGAAAATTTCAGGCCAATATCCCTAATGAACATCAATGCAAAAATCTTCAATAAAATACTGGAAAATTGAATCCAGCAGCACATAAAAAAGCTTATCCACCATGGTGAAGCTGGCTTCATCCCTGGGATGCAAGGCTGGTTCAACATATGCAAATCAATAAATGTAATCCATCACATAATCAGAACCAATAATAAAAACCACATGATTGTCTCAATAGATCAGAAAAGGCCTTTGACAAAATTCAACAGCCCTTCATGCTAAAAACTCTCAATAAACTAGGCATTGATGGAATGTATCTCAAAATAATAAGAGCTATTTATGACAAACCCACAGCCAATATCATACTGAATGGACAAAAACTGGAAGCATTCCATTTGAAAACCAGCACAAGACAACAATGCCTTCTCTCACCACTCCTATTCAACATAGTATTGGAAGAGAATACTGGCCAGGGCAATCAGGCAACAGAAAGAAACACAGGGTATTCAATTAGGAAAAGAGGAAGTCAAATTGTCTCTGTCTGCAGATGACATGATTGTATATTTAGAAAACCCCATCATCTCAGCCCAGAATCTCCTTAAGCTGATAAGCAACTTCAGCAAAGTCTCAGGATACAGAATCAATGGGCAAAAATCACAAGCATTCCTATACACCAATAACAGACAAAGAGCCAAATCATGAGTGAACTCTCAGTCACAATTGCTACAAAGAGAATAAAATACCTAGGAATCCAGCTTACAAGGGATGTGGAGAACCTCTTCAAGGAGAACTAGAAACCACTGCTCAAAGAATTAAGAGAGGACGCAAAGAAATGGAAAAACATCCCATGCTAACAGGGATAATCAATATTGTGAAAATGGCCATACTGCCCAAAGTAATTTATAGATTCAATGCTATCCCCATGAAGCTACCATTGACTTTCTTCACAGAATTGGAAAAAACTACTTTAAATTTCATATGGAACCAAAAAAGAGCCTGCATAGCCAAAACAATCCTAAGCAAAAAGAACAAAGCTGGAGGCATCATGCTACCTGACTTCAAAGTATACTACAAGTCTACAGTAACCAAAACAGCATGGTACTAGTACCAAACAGATAGACCAATAGAACAGAACAGAGACCTCAGAAATAACACCACCCATCTACAACCATCTGATCTTTGACAAACCTGACAAAAACAAGCAATGGGGAAAAGATTCCCTATTTAATAAATGGTGTTGGGAAAACTGGCTAGCCATATACAGAAAGCTGAAATTGGATCCCTTCCTTACACCTTATACAAAAATTAACTCAAGATGGGTTAAAGACTTAAACGTAAGACCTAAAACCATAAAAACCCTAGAAGAAAATCTAGGCAATACCATTCAGGACATAGGCATGGGCAAAGACTTCATGACTAAAACACCAAAAGCAATGGCAATAAAAGTCAAAATTGACAAATGGGATCTGATTAAACTAAAGAGCTTCTGCACAGCAAAAGAAACTATTATCAGAGTGAACGGGCAACCTACAGAATGGGAGAAAATTTTTGCAATCTACCCATATCCAGAATCTACAAAGAACTTAAACAAATTTACAAGAAAAAACAACCCTATCAAAAAGTGGGCAAAGGATATGAACAGACACTTCTCAAAGGAAGACATTTATGCAGCCAACAAACATATGAAAAGAAAGCTCATCATCACTGGTCATTAGAGAAATGCAAATCAAAACAACAAGATACCATCTCACACCAGTTAAAAAGGCAATCATTAAAAAGTCAGGAAACAACAGATGTTGGAGAGGATGTGGAGAAATAGGAACACTTTTACACTGTTGGTGGGAGTGTAAATTAGTTCAACCATTGTGGAAGACAGTGGGCGATTCCTCAGGGATCTAGAACTAGAAATACCATTTGACCCAGCAATCCCATTACTGGATGTATATACCCAAAGGATTACAAATCATTCTACTATAAAGACACATGCAAATGTATGTTTATTGCAGCACTGTTCGCAATAACAAAGACTTGGAACCAACCCAAATGCCCATCAATGATAGACCAGATAAAGAAAATGTGGCACATATACACCATGGAATACTATGCAGCATTAAAAAAGGATAAGTTCATGTCTTTTGCAGTGACATGGATGATGCTGGAAACCATAATTCTCAGCAAACTAACACAAGAACAGAAAACCAAACACCGCATGTTCTCACTCATAAGTGGGAGTTGATCAATGAGAACACATGGACATGGGGAGGGGAATATCATACATCATGGCCTGTCGGGGTGTGGGGGACTAGGGGCGGGATAGCATTAGGAGAAATACTTAATGTAGATGACGAGTTGATGGGTGCAGCAAACCACTGTGGCACATGTATACCTATGTAACAAACCTGCATGTTCTGCACATGTACCCCAGAACTTAAAGTCTAACTTAAAAAAAAGTAAATACATTTTCTCTCCGTTATGAACATCTTAATAACCTTTCTTCTCTAAATTACTTTATTATAAGAATATAGTATATCATACATATAAAATATGTGTTATTTTGTATTAAAATATGTGTTAATTGGCTTTGTTATTAGTAAGGCTTCTGGTCAATGGTAAACTAACAGTAGTTAAGTTTTGGGGGAGTAAAAAGTTATATGCAGATTTTCAACTTAGCAGGGTGTCAGTGTTCTTAACCGCCAAGTTGCTCAAGAGTCAACTGTACATACACCCAACCATACACACAGGTGGGGATCAAGCGAAAATCCTGGGAATCAACATTGGTATCCTCTGTCACTAGCACCCCCTTCCTCATTTTATCCATCAATAAATCCTATCAACACTGTCCTTAAAACATATTCTGAATCTGATCATTTCTTAGCATTTCCATGGTAGCCTCTCTAGTACAAGCTAGTATCTTCTCTTGCCTCCTCAATATGCCTATTCTTTCACAACAATAATAGCAATAACAATGGACTGGAAGAAATCACACCAAAAAAATCAGTAGTGATTTTATTTGGATGGTAGTTTTACCAGTGACTTTTAACCTCTCTCATACTAGTTCATATTTTCTACATTTTATGTAATACATTTGGACCGTTTTGACAACCAGGAAAAAAAACTCACTTACCATAAAATACTAGAATATGTAGCAACACTTCGTTTTAAAATTGATTAAACTTTTTTTTTTTTTTTTTTGAGACAGTCTTGTTCTGTTGCCCAGGCTGGAATGCAATGGTGCGATCTCCACTCACTGCATCCCTGCCTCCCAGGTTCAAGCAATTCTCCTGCCTCAGCCTCCCCAGTAGCTAGGATTACAGGTGTGTACCACCATGCCTGGCTAATTTTTGTATTTTTAGTAGAAACGGGGTTTCACCGTGTTGGCCAAGCTGGTCTCTAACTCCTGACCTCAAGTGATCCACCTGCCTCGGCCTCCCAAAGTGCTGGGATTACAGGCGTGAGCCACTGTGTCTGGCCAATTAAAGATTTTAAGTTGATTTTTTCCTTAGCTCTTGCCCAATTTTCAAGCCAGTTATTAACTTTTCCAAAAAAGGTTAAAGAACTCCTTTGCCAGGCGCGGTGCCTCACACCTATAATCCCAGCACTTTGGGAGGCCCAGGCAGGCAGATCACCTAACGTCGGGAGTTCGAGACCAGCCTGACCAAAATGGAGAAACTCCATCTCTACTAAAAATCCAAAAAATTAGCCAGGCATGGTGGTGCATGCCTGTAATCCTAGCTACTCGGGAGGCTGAGGCAGGAGAATCACCTGAACCCAGGAGGTGGAGGTTGTGGTGAGCTGAGATTGTGCCATTGCACTCCAGCCTGGGCAACAAGCAAAACTCCGTCTCGGAAAAAAAAAAAAAAAAAAGTCTTGATCAGACTAATTTAATATATAAATATACCGAAGACGGCAACATTTTTTCCAACTCTTCTAAATGACCCTGGCAAAAACATTAATCATATGAATTTATCTGTTCCACTCTTTACGCATCTGAAAAACTAAAAAATCAAATATTTCCCTCATATGAATAAAGCTAACAGAATTGTTATAAAAAAGTCTCTAGATGTTTGCTGAATAATAGCTTAGATAATATTAATATTCTTGTTTTTTAGAATGTAGCTACCTTACTTCCATATTTCAGTAGTTCTGTTTATTGTACAGGGAAAAAAATTAAAAATCTCAATGGGTAGTTTTAGGCACTTCATTCATTAAATCCATGCCTACTGTTTATCAGACATTTATTTAGCAGGCATTAGTGTTACTCACTAATATTCCAGTTCTTCTCCTTTCAGGAACATGGTGAGATTGCTCTTCCTCATCTCTGTGAGGATAGGTGTAGCTATGTCCCTTGCTTTGATCAATGAAATATGAGAGAAAGTAACTTGCCAGTTCCAAGCTGAAGCATCATGAGTCAGAACAGGAGTCACCATTTCCCACTCCCCTGCTAAGACAACTAGCCTCATCCAGGCTTGCAGAGGCTTTGTTAGCCCCACTCCTCATTCTCCATGTTGAATGAGGACAACATGGAACAAGGTCCTTGTCAACCCAAGATTGTCTGCAGCCACTGAGATTTGGGGTTTCTTTGTTACTATAAGGATGCTAATCTTCATTAAGTACCTAGCGTAAATCAGGCTCTGAGCTAGGCATTGGGAGACATACGGTAAGAGATACCATTTCCTGCCTTTATGTAGCTTAGAGTTCAAAGGGAAAAACACACTTATGAACAAATAATTGCTATGCATGCCTTAATATAATTGGTTGACAGGAAAAGGAACATGGAGTGGGGTGAATCCAGTGAGTGGTAGTTTTGAGGAGGTTACAGTATAAAGAAATGATGAAGAAGCCCACTGAAGGGAAGGGAATCTGATCAGTATTATTCAATAGTAGCATAAAGCCACATGCACACCTAAAATTCTGTGAGTTAAAGGATGTAAACAAACTTCCAAGCTCATATTAGGTCAGACCACTGGTACATCCAACAAACATCCTATCTCTGATAGAATTAAAAACAAAATCCATATAGGAAAAATCATTATTTTCTACAACACCGTTTTTTAAAATCTAGGACTGTAAGTCTCCTGGGATGAACTATATTTAATAATCATGTATTTCTCGCTCATAGTTCTCTAAATCTTTTTCTGTCTCTACCACCATGTAAGATATGCTCTCCTGGGTCCAAGCAGCATGCCTCCCCTAAAAGTGATTTAACTTGGACAGTAATCCTTGAAGTGTTTAGGTGTGTCTACAAAAAAAAATCTGAGATGTTAGAATAGACAAGAATTAATGCCAGTTAGTAAGAAGGACTTTGCTTTGAAAGAAATATATACAAAATGGGAAACAGAACTAAGTTAAGAGTATTCCCATAATATGCAGACACAGCAACCCAGAAAGCAAGCCAGGGCAGATGTCACTAAGCAGAATAAAAAGCTAAGCACTTACACCCAAACTGCATTTTAAATATTTACTCCAACAGTAAAGAATTGAAGGGTTTAATACCTCATGTCAAAATGAATACTCAAAGGTTTGGCTTTTGACTCAGCAGTATAAGACACTGATGTTATTTTTTAGATGATAAAATACATTAATATACTCGAACCTGTTTGTAGTTGGAAATGCTACTTAACCACCTGACTAAAATATTACGAAGCTCTGTCCCCTCTTTATTTGGGCTAAAGAAACTACAGAGCATTAAACTACAATACAGATTCCCTCCTACCCCAGGAAGTGCCACCACTTTTCCTCCTCTCAAATATACACTTTTTCTAAAAACCAAAAACTATGATTACCAAAGCAGATTGGTTGGCCAAACAAAAGATAACAGCAGAATTTTCCAAAGTAGTGTTGGCTGAAAGATCAGCTTTACAAACTCTAGGGAAGCAACAAGCAGGATATTTGCAAATAATAAACCACATCTTAGAAACAGCCATGCACCATTTCTTCTTGGCCATGCATATCTATAGAGGAAAGTTACAGAAGACTGGGATGGCAGGATATTCCAGAGAAAATTTAAAGGGATATTCGTGTTTGATACCCCATTTTTTTTTTTTTTTAGTTCAAGCTTATTGGTCCTGTTTAGGATGTGTAAAAGGTTGTGCATTTAGAGATTTACCATCAGGTACAAATATGGAATCCATTCATTTTCCTGAAGCTTAGTTTACCTGCCACAGCTGAATGTATATGTATATTTGTTTCAACTTGATTTCTCTTAACCTTACAAATCAATTCAACTCAAAAGGTACAGAATAATTCAGATGGGAGACTTTTCTGACCCCATGAGTGACAACAATGGCTACTGATAGCTCTTGCCTTCCCTATTTCCAGAGTGCTCTTTTCATTTTAGATGTGAGCAGGCCTAATCCCATTAGGAACTCCTAGGAAATGTGGACCAGTCATCAGTCGTGTACTTTGAATGAGGATTAGGGTGTGAGCAAGAGAGAAGAGGCAGGAGGATGAAGAACACAGTGAGAGTTTGGTTTCAATTCCCTAGGCAATGAGAGCAGGAGGAATGTGATTGCACACATCAGAGACTGCAGCTGAGTGTAGAGGAAGAAAGCAGAGTTAGAGTTAGGAAGGTGGGAGGTGAGAGAGAGTACACAAGAGGCATTGCCAAGGTGACAACAGGAGGGAGGGAAGTGGGGAAGGGAGGTCTGTGTTAACATGTGTAAGAGAGGAGGCAAAGAAGATGCCAAAGTTTACAGCCTGTCTTCTTGATCTATGCTGATGTGTTTGTTTTGGGTTTCCTGTATATTTTACGTAAACAAAAAAGAGATCTCAGTGAAACTATATGATCCCTGCATTATGTTGCTGTGGAAAGAAAACAGTCCCGAAGGCCTTAATGGCTACATGCCTTATTACATGCGTATCCACAGAATGGGCTGGGAGAAGCGAATGCATCTGGTGCCCATCTGAGAGAAAAGGCAACAGGGGGAGGTCTAAACGGGAAAGAAGTTAATGTATGTTGAAATGTTTGCATTTACTTTCCAATCCATAAATTAAATCCCCCCAGTGCTCTTGTTATTTTATCACCTGAAACCTACTATATCACCTCATTAGAAAACGCCAAGAAGTCATGAAGAGATCACTGGAAGGTACCCACAGAAAGTCACAGTACTTTTTCCCTGGAAAATAAAATTACCTGAAAAACCAACTTAGGGATCATTTTTAAAAGTTCTTTGGGAGATTCTTTTCTCTTTGGTACAATTCTGGTATCTGTTTTGAAATAAAATTCTCCAGCTCCATTTGTATCAGATAGCACCAGAATGAAGCTAATCCCCTTCAAACTATAAATCACCAACAGTGAATTTATGATACTGTGAACTGTAGGGATCAGAGTTTCAAGATAATGAAAACACACCGAAGGAACAAAGGTTTTTTTTTTTTTTTTTTTTTTTTTAACAGGGTCTGTCACCCAGGCTGGAGTGCAGTGGCACAATCTTGCCTCACTGCAACCTCTGCCTCCCAGGCTCAAGCCATCCTCCTACTTCAGCATCTCCAGTAGCTGGGACTACAGGCATGAGCCACCACACCTGGCTAATTTTTTTTTTGTACTTTTTGTAGAAACGGGTTTTCACCATGTTTCTCAGGTTGGTCTTAAACTCTTGGGCTCAAGTAATCCACCTGCCTTGGCCTCCCAAAAGTGCTAGGATTACAGGCAGAAGCCACCATGCCGGGCCAAGAACGAAGTTTTAAAAGCAAAGAAACAAATTTAAATGTCTGTTGTGTTGTATTGTGCTGTGTTGTGTTAGAGAAGAGGGACTTAAAGTCTGGCCTACATAAATGCAATCATCCAGGTAATTTATACGAAGTGAGTATGGAGAATTCCCAAATTATACAACATATTACTTGTCATTTCACACTGTCATATACAGACACTGCCTTAGGATCATCCAATCAATATAGTAGGAATTAATCGAAGAGGGACTGACTGCAAGAGCAAGTGATAGAAAACTGTAAATCGTTTCATATTGTTGAGAAAATGCAGAGGGATTTAGATTACAGAAGCAAATTCAGGAAAACTCATTTCAAAAAAAAATTAGGGTGTGGGTCAAAATTTCCACTTTATAACAAAGTTTGAGTCTATACCCATGCCCTGCAAGAGCCACAGAGCAGAGATGCTGACTCGGAGTCCACATTTTGTGGCAGACAGTGGTTGATGCCTGGTGTTCAAAGCGCTCCCCACACACTGGTGGTCCACAGGCTGGTCTCTTTCAGCACTGATGTTTACAATAAGATGATGTTATGAATAAAGCATGCACTGATGACATGTAATTGAATTCAGACATCAGCTTAGAGCAGTCCTTCAGAAGCAGTGCCATTCTTTACATGAATTCTGCGGGGGTATTTCTGTGGTGACCAATGGCAGCAGATGGGGCCTGAGGGGAAGCTTTCAGAGGATTGAAGGGAAAAACAATCTAGTTCAAGCTGAAACTCCAAGCTTTACAGTGGACAACAATGGACACAAAAACTTCTTTTTCCACTAATCCCAACATCAAAACACATGGAAGAGGGAGCTAATTATTAGAAGCTCCAGAAACAACCACTTCCTAGCAATATTCTCATTTCAAAAGTCAAAAAGCAGCCTATTTTCCTCATCCTCTGTTCTCCAAACACCATCCTCAGTTAAACCCGTAGTCCCCTCAACTCCCCCTCTGCAAACAGACCTAGCTACTTCACAAATATTTCCTTGCATTCTTATATCCTCCTCAACCTCCTCTATCTCTGCAAACAAGCCTCACCTGTCCACATATCCCAAACCCATCTGCAAACACCCCCCTCTAAGCAAATAGCCCCAGATCCTCTCTCCTTCCAATGCTATTCCCTACAGCTTCTGCAGCCATCCGTAACCCTGGACCTTCCCACTGTCTCAGTATCTGTCTCCTTAGAACTTCCTCTTCTCCCACTCCCTCATCCTGGCTTTCTAACCGCTGTTCCTTTAAACTCTTCCTCCACACACAAGATTTTATATCTCACAGTAGAGAGAGAAAAAAGCCTGTTAGTAGACATAGTCCCCTTATTGTTCTGTTTTGCAAATAAACACAGCAGCAAATGGATTCCAACTCCTCTTCCTTTGCACCATGTTCTTTGTCACCCAAAGACCTGCCTGTTTGAACAAAATAATTATTACCCACTAGATACATGTAGGTAGGTGGATATTCTCCAAGGAGGATGTTTACAATTATCAAAAAGATCCAAAAAAGCAGTTCCATGGGAAGAAATGTATTTTAATGGCAAAATAAGGAGGCTTGTTTATTCTTTCAGACTGAGCCTATTACAACAGGCAGCTGTAAATCCTAATGTGTGTAGACATGCACACGCACACACACACAGAGACAGACACACATGCTGTCCACATGCCTACAGTGGTCTAAAACACACAAAGGCTTTTTGTGACTGCCAATGGGGACTCTTCAGAATTCAGACAAGACACATCCTCGGAATTCACCAGGTGTTGGGAGCGATGTGTGACAGGGCTGGAGAGAAAGGTGAGGGCCACTGGGGACCAGAATGTGGCGGTGATGTCTCAGGACACCGATTACACAGTTGCTTTCTTGCTTTTCTTTTTCTTTCTTTTCTTTTTTTTTTTTTTTTGAATTTTTACTTTATCATATTCTAAAGATACCTAAAAGAAGAAGTAAGGAAGACAATTAGGGAAAGAACAAAAGACTCAAAGGATGCTACAGGAGGGAAAAGGGGCCCAGAAGGAAGTGGAGAGTGATGGGGGATAATGAGAACATTAAGTGCAGATGGAAGGAGTGGAGCACAATATAAAAGAAGTTCCAGCTTCTTCCTGTCACAATAAAAGAGTGTAACCCCAGGCTACCATTCCCTTCTGTTATCTCTAGCTGTATTGAAGTCTGAGCTCTGTCAAACAAGAAGAAGAAAAAAAAAATTCCAGATGGTATTCGAAGGTTCCTAAAAGTAATCACAATCAACAGCAATAACCATATTTCAAATGAGGATCTTCATCTCCTGTGAGCAGAGGCTACTTTTAAATCAGTCTACATTGTTTTACATTACGAATTGTTAGAAATCTTATAGGTCTCTTAGTAAAGAGGGTAAGCCATCAATCATAGGGATTTTTAAAAAAGTTTTGTGCTAGTCCCTTGAGTAAGACTAGTCTGTAGGAACTTTAAAATATTCTTTAGATTCTGCAAGTAATTTAGCTGCATGTTCCCTGTGATAACTCTCCTCGGCCAGTGAAGAGGACAGGTTGGGGGAGGACAGAAAGCAGAAACAACCTCAGTAAACTTTTGCGTCATTAAATGTTTCCTCACACTTGCAAAATTCCTTACTTTTACATAAGTCATCAAGGTGTGCTTTCTTCAATTAGGCTCACATTTGTGTTAAAGCAGCTTTACCAATATTTAAAGGAGACAATATCAATAAGTATTGAAATATATATATATACACACACATATATATATTAATTCAGCTCAACACAAATTAAAAGTGTGCTGTCTCCGAGTACAGAAAATACAAGGAAGAGAATAATATGTTTTTAAAAAAAAAAAAAAAAAAAACAGAAATGCAATTACCTAATTCTAAAATATGGGAAAGTCCCCAGGGGTGGGAGGGGGCTCAGGGGAAGACTCATGAATAAGCAAATGGCAAGGGGAAAAAAAAAAAAAAAAACCAAGAGGAAGAGAGAAGTATTCTCAATTAAAGAGACTGAGGGTGCATACCAATTAAATGCAATGTGTGGACATGGTTTTGGATCCTGTTTTGAACAATCCATCTATTTTTTAAAATGTATGAAGCTAGGCAAGGTGGCTGAGGCTCATAATCCCAGCACTTCAGGAGGCCGAGGCATGAGGATTGCTTGAGCCTAGGAGTTTGAGACCAGCCTGACCAGCATAGCAAGACCCCATCTCTACAAAAATTTAAAAAATTAGCCAGGCATGGTGGTGCATGCCTGTAGTTCCAGCTACTCAGGAGGCAGAGGCAGAGGTGGAGGCAGCGGGGGTCACTTGAGCCCAGGAGGGCAAGGCTGCAGTGAGCTATGATCATGCCACTGCACTCCAGTCTGGGTGACGCAGCAAGATCCTGTCATTTTTTTTAAAAAGTATGAGCTGGGAGCAGTAGCTCAGGCCTGTAATTCCAGCACTCTAGGAGGCTGAGGCAGGCAGATCACTGGAGCCCAGGACTTCAAGACCAGCTTGGGCAACATGGTGAGACCCCATTTCTACAAAATATACAAAAATTAGCCAGGCATGGTGGCACAAGCCTGCAGTCCCAGCTACTGGGAAGGTTGAGGTGAGAGGATCACTTGAACCCAGGAGACCAAGGCTGCAGTAAACCAAGATGGTGTCACAATACCCCAGCCTGGGTGACAGAGCAAGACTCTGTCTCAAAAAAAAAAAATTAAAATTAAAAAAAGACATATGAGGCAATCAGAGAATTTGAGACTGGAAAATAGATGATAATGCTGTGGTTTTTTAAAAGTGTGATGATAATATATCTTAAAAATACTCTTAGAGTTACATTGTAAATTATTTACGAATGAAATACGATGATGTTTGGAATCTGCTTTATAACAATCCATGTTTCAGGGTAAAGTGAGGTTTACAAATGAAACAAGATTAGCATATATAAATAATTGTTGAAGCTGGGTGATAGGTACATGGATCTTTGTTTATTATTTTATTATTCTTTTAGTGTACATTTAAATTTTTGTGTAGTTTAATATTTTTCATAATAAAATATCTTTTAAAAAAGCTACATGCATTCTGCAAGTCAACATCAATAAAATGTATATACTACCTTAAAAATTATAGTAGCTAACTTTACAAAGAAGGTTGGGGTCATATCACTGGCTCCTAGTTGATTTTTTCTTAAGTATAAAATACTAACTCTTTGTCATACTGAATTAAGTTCCTAAAAGCTGATATATATATTTTTAAGTACCTGGGAGAAGTCTGAAAGCAAATACATTTTCAAGATAACAAGTAAGCAGGCCATCACATTTAAGATATTTGCAAGATAACGTTAGGTGGGGTAGCTAAGTGTCACCACTGCATGCCCAAATAATGATTTCTTCATAAAACTGTCAAACCCTCCATATCAAGAATTCCAGCCTCAACTAAAAGGTTAAAATACACACACACACACACACACACACCCCTTAGAAACTTATGTTAAGGAAGAGACTAACATACTTTGTAGATTTTACAGTTCTGTTACTGCTTCTCTGAAAGTGGAGGAGCTCTTTAGGTCAAGTTCTTCATAGAATCCTAACCAAGGATCCTGATCAAGTACCCCATAAAGCTAGAAGGGTCTTCCTTTATTATGTGATCACCCAGTGAAGTGCAGAATCATGGGATAAGTAACTTCAGATACTCTTCTTCAATCACAGGAGTGCTACAGGGAAAAGCACCCTCTGATCTTTTGATCTCAAAGCTAATTTCAAGCAAGAGAATTATCAACCTGGGGATCATATGTGGATAAAGATGCTCTCTCGACCCTGAAACCACCTCCGTGGACTTGAACTGGAAGCTGAGGAGAGTGTGTGGGAGGGAAACTCTCCAATCTTTCCGCCATCCTGCCCCATCCCACACTACTGATCAAAAGACACTCCCTTAAGAGTAATATTTAATTTTTCCAAAGTAACATTCCCCAGACCTAAATACTTGCTGGAATTCCCATTCCCTAACCCAAGATTTGTGAACTGGGAATAGTCAGAGTACAAACAGGCTCACAAGAGGTGGAACAAACACAGGTCAACCACGTCTTCCATGTTTGTAATGCATTTCGCTTTACATCAAAAACTGAGTGGGTGCGGCTGGGCTCGGTGGCTCATGTCTGTAATTCCAGCACTCTGTGATGCTGAGGTGGGCAGATCACCTGAGGTCAGGAGTTTGAGACCAGCCTGGCCAATATGGTGAAACCCCATCACTACTAAAGTACAAAAATTAGCTGGGTGTGGTGGTGCACGCCTATAATCCCAGCTACTCGGGAGGCTGAGGCAGGAGAATCACTTGAACCTGGGAGGCCGAGGTTGCAGTGAGCTGGATCGCACCACTGTACTCCAGCCTGGGTGACAGAGCAACTCTGTCTCCAAAATAAATAAATAAATAAATAAATGAGTGGGTGGGGTAGGTTTCTAAAATTTTGTAAAGTAAATATAATTATGGTCATATCATATCTTTATTACTTAGCAGCTGATTATGCACAATGAGTATTACAAGACACTTAAT
Source organism: Hylobates moloch (assembly GCF_009828535.3). Lineage (NCBI taxonomy): Eukaryota > Metazoa > Chordata > Mammalia > Primates > Hylobatidae > Hylobates > Hylobates moloch. Next base: position 49,941,371 of record NW_026652279.1, read on the forward strand.
TTTTCCCTTCCATGCTATCTACCTTTTGATCACTTACTGCTTGAAAGAACGGAAATAACTTGAACAAGTTGAGATAAATAATTGACTAAGTTTAATTTAATTTTAATCAATGCTGTTTTTTATAACTCTGGCCAAAAGATCTAATAAAGGAAATGGTTATGTTAGGATGTTATTTTTATTACAGTGGCCAATCTAGTAGAGAGAACACTGGATAGGCTGCCAGGGAAGCGAGTCAGAAGATCCATCTTAGTTCTGGTTCTGCTAACAGAACTAAGATCTGGAGCACGTCAATTCGCCTGTCTTCATTTTGTTTTAGCAGGAGTTTCTCCATATTCAACATAGTGAGGGTGAACTACATGTTCTTTCTGCTCCAACTTTCTAGACTCCCACAGATACTGGTTAAATAACACAGGAGTGCTCATTATATAATGCAGGAAATGGAAATGACCACAGAACAGAAATAGTTTTAGTGATAAGGTGGCAGCTACCTAATTGGGAAAAGATTTCACGGGCACTGATGCCCATGACATTCCAAAGGCATGGTAAATTGTTTCAGCATAACATAGTGGGAAAAAGGCCTGGTCAGAGTTATGGTAATGTAATATAATATGGGTATTTGATTGAGCATGATGTATAAGAAAGGTTTTGTCTGCATTCCCATGGCTTGCAGTTTCCTTTATAAATCTTAAGCTGTTTTTGAAAAGCTACTTCTGCAATGACGTAAGCAGTGAGGCAGCCAGACATCACTTCTCAATCCCCTCTGAATATCTCTTGGCTGTGCAGCACTATTCACACTGGGTCTGCACTGGTCAAAAGAATGTAGGAGCTGGGTTTCTTTTGCTTTTATCTTTCCTTGTTTTAGCAGTAGGGTGGTCAAGAAAGAAATCTTGGAAAACTCTTGTAATTTTTAACTTTTTTGCTATTTCATAAGCTAGTTCCATGAACATGCTGCCATCTAGGGCAGTCACATGCAATGTGCAAACAAAACACTCTAAGATGATCAACACCAATTCCCACTGAATTAGCAGCAAGTCTCAGAAAAAGCTGACCTGGCTTAAGGCCATCGATAAATAGTGGCATACACAATATTTTCTTTCCTTTTACTTTGTAAAGTAAGGAAAAGCACTTCATCTAATAAAATCAACCTAACACACTAAACAAGTATCTCCTGTAAAAATCCTCTCAAAACTTTTTTGACTAACTAACCCTGTTACTCTATATCTTATTAATCTGTTTCTTTGTATAGCAATTACCTACAACCTCTAGGTTTCCCACACATCAGTAAAATGATTTTTACACTTGATTTTCTCTTATTGACCACGAGCTGCTATAGACAACTATCTTGCCTTTAAAGCAGATAAAGCACAAAGCTCCTTTTCTGCAATGTCTAAGAAACATCCTTAAGTGTCATGAAAACAACTGTAAGCAAATTAACTCCCGGAAGGTTCAAGTTCCTGGATGAACATAGAGATAAGTAATGCCTTGCTAAATGTTTACTTTGAAGGGATTTGAAAACCTGAGCTAACAAATTTGGTTTTATTTATTTTCAAAAGACAAGTTACTTTAATCAAATCCCCATAAATATTTCTAGCCAACAGTTATTTTTTTAAAAACTACTCCCGTCTCCTCTTCCATCATCTGAAAAACAGTATCAAGAATGGCCAGATGAAAGGTAATAATGAAAAGACTGGTACACCCCTTTTGCATAGTACCTGCGGGGGGGAGGGGGCAGATCCCTTAAAAGGGCTATCACTCTTGAGTCATTTCTAAATATATTACTATGTACTTGGCTTTGAGGTGCACCCTTTGGCTAGCTGTCAAAATGACAAGAAACTATCTTAACACTTTTCGGAGGTTTTATGTCTCCCACCAAAGGCATACTAAAAACTTTCCTATATGGCCAGAACCTGTCAGATTTGAGTATTAGATAAAATAACTACCACAGCAGGACCACTTGGCACCCAGAACTAGAATCCATAATCATGAGCCTAATGGCTAACCATAGCAATGTAAACAGGAGAGTACACATGTTTGTAATTAATCAGGCTATGGTGTACAACTTTTCTGATAATCAAAACCTCATTAAGGTAACTCCTTTCTATAAACAGAGCCATTCAAAAATGCCATGCTTTTTAAACTCTCCCAAGTAATTAACAATAACTTTCTTTACTATCATTTTCTTTCCCATTAGGTAAACACATGGAATGATAGAGACTGTGGGTGCAGGAGGAAGTGCAATAGAACGGGAGGCTTGCAAATTCTGCCGCTATCTAACCCAGTTAGTTGGTTGGAGGGAAAAGATTCAGATAAGAGGATTTCTAAGGTTCCTTTTACCCCCATAGTTATTTTGTTCTACATGCTGAAAGAATAGCTAAGCTTGAATTGTCTTCTGATTCTTAATCCTAGTTCTATGCAATTGAATTTATATTAGATATCCCCTCATCAGCTTATGAATTTCTCCCACAATTTCCCCAACACTTGCTCATTTCCATATATACCAGGTGTCTTTTTTTCTTCCATACTCAGGAGGCCTCTGTAATTCTCCCTTCTGTCCAAGCAGCCCTATCCATTCATGTACTCTACTCTTAACCGATAAGGCAGGGAGGGACAGAAAATCTGAAATGTTCTGTTTTGTACCTGGATTCAAAAGCAACATCTGCTATGTCTGTGGAACCATCTGTTGCCCACTTTGCCATGGAAAGGACGGTGCAGGCATCAGAAGCGGAGTGTCACAGGTCATATAATGGAATTACCCCTTTCTGGGACTAGGGCACCCAGGCATGTGCCCCACAGTCTCTATGGCTAATGCCTCCCCTCCCCCATCGAAGCATTTATTTATTTTCTCACAGGGAATGGTGCTTTGAAACTTTTACACAAGGTCAGGTCCAGTGTGTTTTGTTTTTTGTTCCCATTTGCCTGAATCTCTATTTTAAAATTTTTAACCCCTGGGTTGTACCTAGAACTTTGTCTGCCCACCCTTAGCTCACCTGAGACCTTATTAAGTCCTAAAGCTCTGAGTGTCTCAGTTTTTTACATCTATAAAAAGAAGGGGTAGAAATTAAGTCATCTCTGAGGCTCCCTTGTGCTCTAATGCTCCTAAATCCCATGACTTTAATCTAACTCAGAGTTGTCAATGAACACAAGTTCCTCGACCTCTATGGTATATTAAGACTCTAAATGGCAAGGACAAAAGAATCTGCTGCATACAAAACGGCTTCTATGATAAGGGTCTCTTGTTTAACACAGTTAAACAAGTTTCTTGAGGATCCAAATCAGACTAAGATGCCTAATCTTGTTAACCTACTCCCCCAGGCAATACTCTAGTGCAGGGCTTGGGGCTGCATAATTGTTTTTGTGTTCGGTGCATGGCAAGGTGCTTAACCGCATCCCAGGCCTCTACCCACTATATGGCAGTAGCACTCTCCTTCTGTCAGTTGCTACAACCAAAAATACGTTGCCAATATCCCCTAGGGGCCAAAACCCCTCTCCCATTGAAAACCACAGCTCTAATGTACGTCAGGACTTTAAGATAAAGCACATCACTTAGGTGTTTTTGTTTCAAAAGAGTGACATTTACACAATCAACAATTAAGTACACTAAGACTTTACAGATAGATTTATAAGGCACAGGTACTCCACCTAGAAAATGTACAAAGCCACTGTCACTCTAAGCCATCCACAGCACCATAGCACTGCCTCCCTGCTAAGGGTTGAAAATCAGGATATAAAGCCGTAACGTTAACTACTCTTTTAAAAATATTTAAAAGGAGACCAGGTGTGGTGGCTCATGCCTGTAATCCCAGTACTTTGGGAGGCCAAGGCAGGTGGATCACCTGAGGTCAAGAGTTTGAGACCAGCCTGACCAACGTGACAAAATCCTGTCACTACTAAAAATAGAAAAATAAGCCAGGTGTGGTGGCAGGCGCCTGTTATCCCAGCTACTCGGGAGGCTGAGGCAGGAAAATGGCTTGAATCAAGGAGGCAGAAGTTGTAGTGAGCCGAAGTAACTTCTCCAATGAACTCCAGAGTCAACCCTTGCTTATAGACCTCAAAATGGAGCTTTGAAGAAAATAGTGAAAACCAGAGATTGGTTAATCACTTTGGCTTATTTTTTCCTCTCTTGCACACACAACAAACACACATGGTAAATAAAATGTTTCTGGAAAGGTTGCTAACGAGTTTCAGCTTGGTCACAGTTCTTGAAGGGAGGAGTGAGCAAGCTCTTAGTCTAATTTCCTAAGTATCTTTTCCTCCCCTTTTCAAACAGGGATCCAGGCGACACCTGTGGCAGACGATCTCAACACCAAAAGAACAGCAGCTGCCAGCTGCATAAAACAGATTGAGGCCTGCAAATTGACTGAAATGATCACTACTCTTAACCAGACATCTCATTTTTCCACTTGTGACAGGCTGAGATCTGCAAACCTCTGGGTCTCAAGAGATGAAGGCTACATTAGCCAACTAAGTGCACAAACTCAACTCTTCCTTGTCATTAAAGAATTTGCCAGTTATAAATGGTTTGGAGAATTTACAGAATTTAAGTACATGGAATGTTTAAATTTCCCCATTAAATGTAAGAGGCAAAGAAAATCCTTTTAAATAACTAAGCAGAGGATGTGAAAGGGGAGCCAAGAATAGACAGAACTGTCACTTTTCAAAGAACCTTCGCTCTTTATTCAAACAAATATTTACACAATTGAAGGCAACGGCAAGAGAGATATAGCCATTCTGTTAAAATAGTGGGCAACTCTATAACGGTTTATTTATCCCAAATCCGACTGTTCTGTTGCTAACCTACCAGGAACCAAGAATTCAAGTATTCACAGGGCAAAAGTTTAACCTTCTGAAACTGTGGACCTCATTTAGATCTCTCCCAGCCGAATTCAAACGTTAGAATCCCAGAGACATATCTCGAACGCCCAAATTAAACCAAACCAGGAAGCTTAAAATTACACGTCCAATACTTGAAAACCTACATCTGTAACTTACACGTTCATATTACGAAGGGAAATGCGGCTGACAAATATTTACACTAAAAAGACTCCACATTTTTATGCCTCGTCTAGTTACACTCCCAGCTGTGCCTGGCTATGACTAGCTGTGCATTCTAGAGCTCTTTAGAGCTACTTCAGAGTTGCAGCATAAAGATTTCTAGGGAAGAGGACAGGGCCAGGCGCCCGGAGGATTTCCAGCCACGGGTAGTTTACCAAGAGAAAAAGCTGCGGGCATCGCTCCCTCTTTTACATAAGAAAGGTAAGTGAGGAACCGCGAAGCAGTTTGACTTCTCAAGCTCTTCCAAACAGGAAACCCCAACCCTGGGAGGGATAGCCTGTCAGCCTTTTAATTTCCTGGTGGTGGCGGGAGTTAGCCAGGTCCTCCGCGCTTTAATAAGTGATGACTGCTGGGGCTAAGTTATTAAACGAACCAGCAAACAATTCAGCTGCGCCTCCGCCGCGCAGGGCGCTGGAGAAACAGAGGGTTAGAATACTTCCCAAGCCTTCCAGCGGCTATCTCTAGGGGTGCCGAGAGGGCCACACTATAAACTTTCAGTGGGGGGTCAAAGGCCAAATCGGAATCAGCCGCTCTTGGCGGTTAAAGCTCGTAGGTTCACTCTTGAAAGAAAGTGGAACTAGAAGCGCAGCTAGCCAAATATTTGAGGGGAGAGTTCTCTGAATCCCGCGCCCTACACCATCCAGCAGCGGACCTTCTCTTTCTCAGGGAGCTATCCCAAGGATCCCCATCCCTCTCTCCATGTGCATTCCAGAGTTGTTGGAAAAAGTTGCCCCCAGTTCCCCCACATCCTGCCTGTTTCCTACAATCACTCTGGAAGCATCTCCCCTACCAGACACTCCCTCCCCGGGATCCCCTCAACCGGAGATCTACCCAGCCCCCCGAGAGTCATGCACAACGGGGTTCGCCACCCCCACCCACCCAGCTGCGCAGCCTGGGCACTGCCGACCCCAGCCCGGGCTTTTGTCCCTACAGCCTGTAAAGAAGCAAAGAAACTCTGTGTCCCCGGAGCCCACTCACCGTCTCATCTTTCCTCCAAACCGCCGCTCTACGCTGGCGCCGCCGCCCTAACGCCTAGCCTTTGCCCCCGCCCACCCTGTCTCCCTCCGTGAGCCCGCCAGCCCCTCCTGACTCGCGGTGAGCAGTCAGCGCGCCCCTCCTCGGCCCGGGCAGCCACTGCCTCCTCTCCGCCCCCAACCCTCCGCAGCGCAACCGGCGGCAACCAACTCGGCCGCGGGGGAGGCAGCGTCCTCGGGGCGCACTCCTGGCACACGGAGTCGGCACCACCCCCTCCTCCAGGACGACCACCGCCGTCTCCTCACCTGGCCATTGGTGCGGCCCGTTCCCGGCGGCGAGAGAAAGCAGGCGCGCTCCTTGCGCCACGCCACACCGTCCGGCCCCCCTCGGGCCGCAATGGTGGGCTCCGCGCGGCTGGGTCCGGCACCCTTGACCCCCTTTGTAACCACCGCGGCGGGCACCCAAGGGAGTTCGAGCAACGAAGTTGGTGACCTACCCCTCTCCCAGGCAGTTTGCTGTTGGGGCTTTCACGGCTGCTGGAAGGGCATGGCTGTTTGCCCCATCACTGGGCGCCAGCTTCTCAAAGCTACGTTCACAGCAACGCAGTAGGGACTTTTGTGGCAGGCTTTTTTTAAGAGCTGAAAGAAGGGCGGGAGGGTTTACGTCCTCGGGTGATGATTTCCTCACTAGAGAGCGAAGTATCTGTTGGGAAACTCCAGGTGACCGCACCTCCTTCCGACAGTTCGCCCCGGGGCAAGTTTACCAGCTGCGTCAGAAAGCAGGTTTGCAAAATCCTTGGAGAACGGCCTGAGCTAAGGACTGGGGTTAGGAGGGTTTTAAACTCATTCTGATTTTCTTGCAATCATATCTCTTGAAAGTTTTAATATTTTCCCCAATATTTTTCTGAGTTGCTATAACCAATGAAAACAATGCTGATGTAGACGTCCACCAGCCAATGCTTTATTGGAAGTCAACGAATGAGACCGAGGGTGGCCCATAGTCGATCTCGGCACGCGGGAATGTGAACCTCTTCCAAGGTCTGGGCGAGTCCCTAGAGTTACGCAGATGAAGGACATTGGCCCTGGAGAATCTCACACCAGCAAAGAAGAGCACAACGAAGCGCAAACCACTTATGATCATTGTGGCTTTGGGCAAGTTGTTGTAGCTCCCAGCAACAATTTCTTCACCTAGAGTGCAGCAATAAATGATACTGGTGCTGCAGGGCAGCTAATAAGCTTCTGAATAATATATGCAAAGTAGCTGGCACCATGAGCAGAACTCAGTACACTGTCACTGAAGAAATAGTTTATTTAATGCATTTTTCATATGTGCAAGTAAAAGTTTGACTTTTAATTTTAGGGAGAGCCTCACCTACGGAATGCCCTTTTTAAATTTCTTTTTTAATTATACTTTAAGTTCTGGGATACATGTGCAGAACGTGCAGGTTTGTTACACAGGTATACATGTGCCATGGTGGTTTGCTGCACCCATCAACCCTTCATCTAGGTTTTAAGCCCCGCATGCATTAGTTATTTGTCCTAATGCTCTCCCTCCCCTTGTCCCCCACCCCCAACAGGCCTCGGGGTGTGGTGTTCCCCTCCCTGTGTCCATATGTTCTCATTGTTCAACTCCCACTTATGATGAGAACATGCAATGTTTGGTTTTCTGTTCCTGTGTTAGTTTGCTGAGAATGATAGTTTCCAGCATCATCCATGTCCCTGCAAAGGACATGAACTCATTCTTTTTTTATGGCTGCATGGTATTCCATGGTGTATATGTGCCACATTTCCTTTATCATTGATGGGCATTTGGGTTGGTTCCAAGTCTTTGCTATTGTGAACAGTGCTGCAATAAACATACGTTTGTATGTGTCTTTATAGTAGAATGATTTATAATTCTTTGGGTATATCCCCAGTAATGGGATTGCTGGGTCAAATGGTATTTCTAGTTCTAGATCCCTGAGGAATCGCCACACTGTCTTCCACAATGGTTGAACTAACTTATACTCCCACCAACAGTGTAAAAGCATTCCCATTTCTCCACATCCTCTGTAGCATCTGTTGTTTCCTGACTTTTTAATGATCACCATTCTAACTGGTGTGAGATGGTATCTCATTGTGGTTTTGATTTGGATTTCTGTAATGACTAGTGATGATGAGCTTTTTTTCATATGTTTATTAGGAATGCCTGGTTTTTTAGAGGAATTTTTTTCCCTGTCCTGAGTTTTTGCCCTGCAGAAGCATACATACACTGATCAATCCAACAGTTAAACAGTTAAGTGCTCCAGCAATGTTCTTTTCTCACCCACGTCATCTCTTTCCTCCTCTTTTTTGGATCATCCCCATAAACATAAAATCATTTTATATCCTTTACCTTGGAATTTTTTTTTCTTTTCTTTTTTTTGAGACAGGGCCTCGCTTTGTCACCCAGGTTGGAGTGCAATGGCGCAGTCGTAGCTCACTGCAGCCTTAATCTCCTGGGCTCAAGTGATCCTCCCACTTCAGCCTCCTGAATAGCTGGGACCACAGGTGCAGACCACCATGCCCAGCTAATATTGAATTTTTTGCAGAAATGGGGTTTCACCACACTGTTCTTGAACTCCTGGGCTCAAGCGATCTGTCCGCCTCCGCCTCCCTAAGTGTTGGGATGACAGGTGTGAGCCACTATGCCCTGCCTCTTACTTCCCCTTTATCACTCACTTAGCCCCTGCCACAGTGCCCTTGTAGACTGGATTCCTGGGTAAATACGTTCTATCTCAGGGCCTTTGCTCTAATTGCCCTCTCTGCCTATAATTCCCTTGTCCCAAGTATCTGCATGTTTCACTCCCTCACTTCCTTCAAGACACTGTTCAATGTCACCGTGTTGCTCAGGCCTGCTCTGACCACTCTACTTAAAGTTTAAAATGTGTTTTCCATACTACTTAAATTTACTTTTTGACAAAGTCACCACATTCTATTATATTGTAAAATGTACTTTAAAAATTATGTTTATGGTCTGTCTCTCCTCACTGGAACGTAAGGCAGGCAGGCAGGCAGAGAGTTTTGCCTGTTCTCTCCAGTGCTATATCCCTAGTGTGCCTACAAGGATGCCAGACCTGTAAATGGTGCTCAAGAATAAATCATGGCTTTGACCCAGAGCACTGCGTTGCAAACACTTCCTTGCCTCGAGCAATGCCAGAAATACACTTGACTACACAGACAACTTAGAGACAACTTTTCTCCCTTCAGAAGGTCTAAGGAGAATGTGCACCAACACAGCATATTTAGAATGGCCATAATTAGATTGCCAATATTTATGTCTAAGAAAAAAATAGCTAAATTTATTGAGAGCAACAATTACTATTGTATACGTATCCGGTATTCTTCCAAATATAGGACAATATTAATTGATGCAATAATCCTATGAGAGTTACTGTTTGTTACTACTCCCATTTTATAAGTAAAAAAGGAATCACAGAGAAGTCAATTGTCACTCAGGTAATAAGTTGGTAGAGGCAGAATTTGAGCACTTGTTCTTGAGTTCATTGTCTTTAATGCTACCTTCTACCTCTTTTCTAAGTATGAATGTTACTAGGGAACATTTCTGTATAATTAATAATTCCAAATTACTAGACAAAAAGTAATCCTCACTGGCCTCCCTTCACTGCCTTGTTTTATCTGCTAGCATCTCTATCTCTTATGATAGCCAAGCTCCTAGAAGGCAAATGGAGTCATTTTATTCATATTCGTATGAATCATACTCCAAGACTTATACATGGAAGGGACTCAAAAAGTAGTCATTGAATGTGACTTTTTCAAGTGACTAAACCCAGCAAAGTTTCCCATTCCTAATGAGTTAGAGTGGTTTTCAATAGCTTTCATAAGGCCATAGCAGCCTGAAGATAGACGAGACCACCCTGAAGGTGCAAGTGTTAAATTAGATAAATTCAGTCCAGGCCCAGTGGTTCACGCCTGTAATCCCAGCACCTTGGGAGCTGAGATAGCAGGATTGCTTGATACGAGAAGTTCCAGAGCAGCCTGGCCAACACGGCAAAACCCTCTCTCTACTAAAAATACAAAAATATTAGCCAGGCATGGTTGTGCACCATCTGTAGTCCCAGCTACTCAGGAGGCTGAGGTGGGAGAATCACCTGAGAATTCGAGGCTGGGTGAGCCATGATGGCACCACTGCACTCCAGCCTGGGTGGCAGAGTGAGACTTTGTCTCAAAAAAAAAAAAAAAAAAAAAAAAAAGACAAATGCAGACCTCAACATCTATAGAAAGCACTCAATAAAGTACAACTGTTATCGTTATTATTATATTACCAGACTTTCTTTTAGTAATGGTGATGAAAAGAAAGAAGAAAGGAAGGAAAGAAGGAAGGAAGGAAGGAGAAAGGGAAGCACGGGAAGGGGAGAGAGAGAAAGAAAGAAAGAGAGAAAGAGAAAGAAAAAGAATGAAGAAAGAAAGAGAAAGAAAGAAAGAAAGAAAGAGAAAGAAAGAAAGAAAAAGAAAAAAGGAAAAAGAGAGAGTCTTTCTACTTTTTCTATTTCCTGGGTTTTTTATAATAAAGTTTTCTATTTAATCACAGACCAGAGTCCTGCCTCCGCTCTGCCATTCCTTATCACTAGAGATATTGTGTTGTAAACTAAACAGCAGACCTTTCTTGTTTGCCTCTCCAGAATCTGTAGTGGTTACAGTCCCTGATCTTACTTTCCTGTGTCCTTCACCCTCTCAGGTGGGGAACCTTAAAGTGTTGCACAGTGTTGAGGCTAAAGCAACTCTATCTTGGATGCTAATCTACCATGCTGACTTTTTTTTCTTTTTACCCTAATTCCATGGAAGATTATGTGTTGACTTCTGATTAAACCGAGTTCTGGGAATTACTCTAAGATTTGTACTGTATCTACTGTTACCTTAAATCCTGCCCTTGGATCAAAACAACCTTGACCATAAATCTTGCCCATGGGCAGATTCACGTAGCATTCTTGCCTCTCCCCAAGGGGTCGACTTCAATTCTCCTACACATTCTTTTTCTTTAGTTTATGTGTCTTGACTCTGCACCATCTTTTTCCGCAGCCACTGGGGACATGGCTTCTGTTCATAAGTCTCTATTAAATGTTTCTTTCTGAGAAACTGGACTTGTCAGCCTCTTTCTTTGGCTTTTCAGCTTCTGTGGTCTTTGGGAGTAGGTTTGTACATACCTGCTCACTTTGAAACACATACAGTGATATTATGAATTATTTATGTTATTCCATTTGGAATTATTTTTGCTATTGTTCTCTTTTATTAGAAAAGATCAGTTAGATTTAACTTTTTATGTCCTGAATCTGTATATTTGCTCCTTTCTCTGCAATGATAGCCTAACAAATCTTTGTAGCTATTAACTCATTTCAATCTTACTGCAGTTTAACTCATGGAACAATTGTTTGTGCTGAAGTTCGCTTTAATATTATGATGATTTAATGAAACAAGAAGTTTCTACTTGCAAAGTGCAGTGGAAAAATCATTGACTGTAAAGTCAAGCAGAACTGGGTTTTAAGCCCTGATTCAGCCCCCTTTGCTAGCTAATATGGTTTGGCTCTGTGTCCCAACCCAAATCTCACCTGGAATTGTAATTCTCATAATCCCCAAGTGTCAAGAGTGGGACCAGGTGGAGGTAATTGGATCTTGGGGGCAGTTTCCCACATGCTGTTCTCATGGTAGTAAGTTCTCATGAGATTTGATGGTTTTGTAAGTGTCTGGAATTTCCCCTTCTTGCATTCATTCTGTCCTGCTGCCCTGTGAAGAAAGTGTCTGCTTCTCCTTTGCCTTTTGCCATGATCGTTAAGTTTCCTGAGGCCTCCCCAGCAATGCGAAACTGTGAGTCAATTAAACCTCTTTCCTTTATAAGTTACCCAGTCTCAGGTATTTCTTTATAGGAGTGTGAGAACGGACTAATACAATAGCCAAGTAATTTGAGTGCATTATTTATCTTCATTGAGGAGCAAACTTCTATTCTGAAAAGTAAGAACTATTTTTTTTTGGAGATGGAGTCTTGCTCTTGTTGCCCAGGCTGGAGTGCAATGGCACAATCTTGGCTCACCACAACCTCCTGGGTTCAAGCGATTCTCCTGCCTCAGCCTCTGGAGTAGCTGGGATTACAGGCATGTACCACCACGCCTGGCTAATTTTGTATTTTTAGAAGAGATGGGGTTTCACCATGTTGGTCAGGCTGGTCTTGAACTCTTGACCTCAGTTGATCCACCCACCTCGGCCTCCCAAAGTGCTGGGATTATAGGTGTGAGCCACCGCGCCTGGCTGAACTCATATTTTATGAGCCAGTGTGTTAATGTAGGTACCATTCCTTGCACAGAGGATAGATAGCACAAAAAGAACACCCAGCAGAGTAGTTTCCAACCACATTTGCCTTTCTGGAGCTATTGATAATGATGTTGACCATTGAGTTATACACTGACTGTGCTATATAAGTTCAGTTCCAGTTTACACACTCTTTTTAGAATTTAGTACTTAGATAAATTTTCTCTCTAAAAAAATGAATGTACTTTGATTTGTTAGAAAAGGCATCTTCATCTATTTTCAGGTTGGATTTGCAACTGTTGTTAAGGCAAACTATGTAACCCAGTGTTTCTCTTTGTTTCCTTGTTGCCAGGAAGCCCAGAGTCAAACTTACCATTAAATTTTTGTGTAACGGTAATAAAGACTTTGCTTTTCTCTCCTTTTTAAAATGCTGATGTATTTTGATTCCAATAACCTTATTGAATATTTGTTTTTTACTATACATTCTCTAATATATATTAAATATATAAAGTATAAATATTAATCAAATTAATACCAGAACATTAATCAAAACTAAAGTGAAAATCACTTTAACCTCGTAGGGGCATAAAAAGGCAAATACCTAATTTTTGTCTCCTCAAGTTTAATGATTATCCCCATGTGCTCCTTTATCTTTAAACAATTACAAGGTAGGTTCTCTAATTATGAGAAAAATGTAAATCTATTTGGAACATCTGATTAATTTCTGCATTAAATGTTCTCTTTCCGCCCTACCCCGAATCTTTTCTGTGAGTCTGTATTGTAATCAGGCAGGAAAAGGATGGTGTGTGTGTGTGTGTGTGTGTGTGTCTTTTAGATTAACCTATCCCGGCTGTGTTATCTGGCTCACTTTTCTTATCACTTGAGGACCCTGAATTGGTCTACTTTGCCTGCATAGTGGGCTTAAAACAAGGAGTTTCTCTGTATCTTATATGCTTATCATGGAAAAAACAACAACACCTTATCAGCAGTATTCCTTGATACTGAAGAGAGCTCAGCTTCTCTTCTCTCTATTAGTTTTCTTTGTTTTTCCTTTCATCTGACTTTCATCATCCCTCCAGTTATACCATACCTTGATTTCAAATTTGTCCTTAATGTTATACATAAAGATAATTATATTATGTATAAAGATAATTATACATAAGGATTATTATATAATCTATGTATAATATTAATTTATGTATATATAATATATAATGTGTATTATATATGATCTTTACATATAACATAATTATATATATAATATTTATTTTTATATATATAGAGAGAGAGAGTGAGAGAGAGAGGGAGAATGCCACCTTGGGCATCTTTCCAATTTGGATAGATGTCGAAATTGATGTGTCAGATATACACAGACTTCAGCACACGGGAGAATTCTGACAACTGAGAGCGGGGCCAGGATTCAGAACACGAGGAATGTTAAAGGCAAGTTTACGAAGCACCTACTGTGTTTTATACTGCCTAGCATATAACTGTAATATGATAATGTAATATATACTAAAAAACAATGATACAGAAGAGTTCAGGTGAAGGGGTATTTGTGTCCAATGAGTCCACTAGGGAAGACAACATATGTGAGTTTCATATTGAAAAAAAAAAAAAAAAGGTTGGGGGGCCTTCTAGGCAGAGGAAAGACCATGAGCAATGTAGGAGGACAGTAAAGCCAAGGCAGGTTTGGGAAAGAGTGAGTAATACAGCCGCCTGAGCTGGGGAGGGAGGAGTAGGAGATAAGATCTAGGATGCTGGGGCCAGATTTGAGGAAAGGGGAAAGATGGGGCTTTGAATTTTAGGCCTCGCATCAAATACCATTTTAATTATGTCATTTCCTTACTCTAAACTTGCACTGGCTCCTTGCTGCGGGACAACAGGAAGAGCCAGCGGCTATGTAGGAAGCGGAACAACATGATTATATAGGCATAGGGTGAAAAAGAAATATGAGCTCCAGCCACAACATTTAAAGACTCTAATAAAGCCCCACTCTACTTCCTGTATTAAACAAGGTGTCAGTCTCAAGTCGAGGCTGCTCAGCTGCAAACTGCGTATTCATTAGGGCCACAATCAAGATATTAAATCTCTCCGTCCACTCCTGACTGCCCTTTTTCTTTTTCAGAGTTATGATTACTCTGTAGTCACAGATCCTAAAATGCTCACAGAAATACACATGAATAGGCACCTTTTGGCTGTTGGGTCACTGATGGACTAGAAATTCAGTGACAACATTCCAATTAACTGGCTACGTCTGCAGGGGCTCAGAGCTACTTGCCGGACCATTTTTGATGTTCCCCCTGATGGGGACAATGTCATTGCTTCTCTCAGGAGAATCGCAAAGAACACTAGTAAAAAAATTTTTTTTTTTTAGACGGAGTCTTGCTCTGTCACCCAGGCTGGAGTGCAGTGGTGTGATCTCGGCTCACTGCAAGCTCCACCTCCCAGGTTCATGCCATTCTCCTGCCTCAGCCTCCCGAGTAGCTGGTACTACAGGTCACCACCACCACACCTGGCTAATTTTTTGTATTTTTAGTAGAGACGGGGTTTCACCATGTTAGCCAGGATGGTCTCGATCTCCTGACCTCGTGATCTGCCCGCCTCGGCCTCCCAAAGTGCTGGGATTACAGGCATGAGCCACCACACCTGGCCAAAAACATTATTTTATAGCACTCAACTCTGACTGGAGATTTATGTTAGTGCTCAATAAATTCAAAATGGTTGTTTGAAGCATTTATTTCTGAGATAAAGGTAGTGATGTTATGACTAGTATAGTTCCTTTATTTATTTATGTATTTACTTTAAAGACAAGGTCTTGTTCTGTTGCCCAGGCTGGAGTATAGTGGGGTAATCATAGATCATTGTAACTTGAAACCTGGACTCAAGCCATCCTCATGCCTCAGCCTCCCAAGTAACTAGGACCACAAGTGCATGCCATCACACCCAGATTTTAAAATTTTTTTGTAGAGATGGGGTCTTGCTATGTTGCCCAGGCTGGTCTTAAGCTCCTGGGGTCAAGTGATCCTCCTGCTTCATCTTAGTATGGTTATTTTAGTCTCATTTGAATTTGTGGCTATCCTCAAAAACCAAGAATTTATTTTTAAATTTTTTAAAATTTCAACAGCTTTTTAGGTACAAGTAGTTTTTTATTACACGAATGAATTACATAGTGATGAATTTTGATATTTTAGTGCACCCATCATGCAAGTAGTGTACATTTACCTAATGTGTAGTTTTTTATCCCTAGCCCTGCCCCCCTCACCTTCTCCCTTTGAGTTTCTAAAGTCTATTATGTCATTCTGTATACCTTTGTGTACCCATAGCTTAACTCCCACTTATAAGTGAGAACATACGGTTTTCGGTTTTCCACCCCTGTTATTTCACTTAGAATAATGGCCTCCAGCGGATGGGCACGGTGGCTTATGCCTGTAATCCTAGCACTTTGGGAGGCCGAGGTGGGTGGATCACGAGGTCAGAAGATCGAGACCATCCTGGCTAACATGGTGAAACCCCATCTCTACTAAAAATACAAACAATTAGCTGGGTGTGGTGGCGGGCTCCTGTAGTCCCAGCTACTCGGGAGGCTGAGGCAGGAGAATGGCGTGAACCTGGGAGGCGGAGCTTGTAGTGAGCCGAGATCGCGCCACTGCACTCCAGCCTGGGTGACAGAGAGAGACTCCGTCTCAAAAAAAAAAAAAAAAAAAAAAGAATAATGGCCTCCAGCTCCATATAAGTTGCTGGAAAAGACATTATTTCATGCCTTTTAATGGCTGAATAGTATTCCATGGTGTATCTATACCACATTTTCTTTATTCACTCATTAGTTGACAGGCACTTAGGTTGGTTCCACATCTTTACAATTGTGAACTGCACTGCTATAAAATACATGTGCAAGTGTCTATTTTGTATAATGACAATAACTAAGAATTTCTGAGTTACAAATATTCCTAAAGAAGATTATCAAAATTCACTTGCTGTGCTGTTCAAATGGAAAACTAAAGAAGCTCTATTTAAAAGGTCATTCTCTTATTGGTGATTTCCAGAGCTTGATTCCTAAGGTATTAGTTTATATTTACAAGACTGACATAAGAATTTTCAGAACTTTGGCCTGGCACAGTGGCTCATGCCTGGAATCTCAGCGCTTTGGGAGGCCAAGGTGGAAGGATCATTTGAGCCCAGGAGTTTGAGACCAGCCTAGACAACATAGCAAAACCCCTTCTCTAAAAAATTTTTTTTTGAATTATCCAGGCATGGTGTCTTGGGCCTATAGTCTTACCTATTCTGGAGACTGAGGCAGGAGGATCACTTGAGCCCAAGAATTCAAGGCTGCAGTGAACTATGATTCCATCACTGCATTCCAGCCTAGGCAATAGAGTGAGACCATATCAAAAAAAAAAACAAAACCCCAGAACTTTAACATGGGTATATGGATTCACTGTATCTTCAATGTTAATATTAAAGGTAGCTTTATAAAAGGCTTAGCAACCCATCAATTCACAAGAGGAAAGTTTCATATACAGTCGGGCATTGCTTGAGGCTAGGGCTATGTTCTGAGAAATGCGTTGTTAGGCCCGGGCGCGGTGTCTCACGCTTGTAATCCCAGCACTTTGGGAGGCTGAGGCGGGCGGATCACGAGGTCAGGAGATCAAGACCACGGTGAAACCCTGTCTCTACTAAAAATACAAAAAATTAGCCGGGCGTGGTGGCGGGCGCCTGTAGTCCCAGCTACTCGGAGAGGCTGAGGCAGGAGAATGGCGTGAACCCAGGAGGCGGAGCTTGCAGTGAGCCGAGATTGCGCCACTGCACTCCAGCCTGGGTGACAGAGCGAGACTCTGTCTCAAAAAAAAAAAAAAAAAAGAAATGCGTTGTTAGGTAATTTTGTCATCGTGCAAACATAAACTCCACTTACACAAACCTGGGTGGCGTAGTCTACACCCAGTCTATATGGCATAGCCATAAGAATGGCATAGCCTATTCCTAGGCTACAAGCCTATATAGCATGCTACTGTACTGAATACTGTAGGCAACTGTAATATAATGGTAAATATTTGTGTATCTAAACATCTCAACACAGAAAAGGTGAGGTGTTGTGCTACCGTACCACTGTCACCAGATGATAAGACATTTTTCCGCTCCATTATAATCTTGCAGGGCCACTGTTGTACATGTGGTCCCTCACTGATTGAAACATTATGCAGTGCACGACTGTTTATGTCTAAAGGGAGTATTTTTCTCCCCACACCCCAAACCTGTTGGCAGAGCTTTCTGGGGCTCTTCCTCTGTTTCTTCAACAAAAATCCCAGATAAGGTCTGAGATCCCTCAACAATTGGAGTGCTGTTTGCGGGGGTCAAAGCACCAAAGCACTTAGGCTCTTTACTCCTCTCGTCTGCTGAGCATTGATGAGCAACGTAATCAAGACAAGCTCTGATGCAGTTTATTGTTTTCCTGTTGCAAAAGCTAGTTTTGTCCTGCAGAAGTTATCAAAGTGACTATCCAGGTGGAAAATTCCTTACACAGGCAATTTTGAAGGATCCCTAATGGTGGGTGGTGGGGGAGAAACCTTACCCTTGATGAATAATTCACTGGTA
Organism: Hylobates moloch; assembly: GCF_009828535.3. Lineage (NCBI taxonomy): Eukaryota > Metazoa > Chordata > Mammalia > Primates > Hylobatidae > Hylobates > Hylobates moloch. The sequence goes on from NW_026652279.1 coordinate 49,959,268, forward strand.
ATTAGTTCTCAAAAGAAAGTTTTATCTCTCAGGGGCTATTAGCATTTTATGATAGATTCTCCATTACTTTGTTGAATGCTTTGATCCTACTGGAAATATCAGTCCTTTGTTTTTCATTCCAACTTCCACAATCCTCGGTACAAGAAAGAAGGAAGGTTTAGGAATGTACACGGGGGAAGGTGAGGGTTGCATACTGTCTACCTACATAGGGGTATCCTTTGGGCACAGCAGACGTAACATGTCCTAATCATTACATCATTATCACCTTCCCTCATGTGCACCCCTCAGCCCTCCTTCTTAATTGTAGTCTACAATTAAGTAAAGGACACCCTCTTAGATCCAGTCATCCAACTCCCTTATCTGGAAAACTTCTTCAGTCCCTCAATTCTTCCTCAACCCCTATTGCCAATCCATTGCCAAATTGTATAATTTTTACCTCTTAAACATCTGTCAATAGTACTTTTCATCCCCTTGCCTTCATTTACTACCTGGTATTTCCCCACTTTTAGAGAGAGCCAGGAATAAGTCAAGGGGAGATGGAACCTCATTAGGCCCAGGGCTAAAGGGACATTGGGTGTGCAGTAAGTAAGGCTCTCCCAAGGAAATGGAAGATGCAGAGCCTAAAGAAAAAGCTAAGATCCACATTTTGGAAATATGGTCTGGAAGTATCAAATCCAACACTGCATTTGGCCATGAGAGGGGATGGGGTATAGGGCAGTTGCTGAGTAATATATTCAGTATTTAAAGCTTCCACTTATGGCAGGATGTGATGGCCAGGTGAGATGGGATGGGAGGATATTGGAATTGTAATAGGCTCCTAAATCAAGCCTCAATAACAGTACTTAAAATTCTAAGTTCTTTTATTAGTCTTTTTTTTCCCTAATCTCCTGCACACAATTCTAAGCTGTATGAGGACCGGGATCTTTCTATCTTGTTCATTTTCATATCTCCAGTGCGTCTCTCAGAACTTCATACATGACAGACACTATTAAATATTCGTTGAATAATTACATAAGTTGGTCTTTACCAAAACTCTAATCTCATCACTCCAATGCTTAGAATTCTTCAATAACTTCTCAAAGCCTTTAGGATAAAATAAATCTGGAATCCTCAGATTAGCACGAAAACAAATAAACAAAAAAAAATGTCATTTGGTTTCTCCAAGTTATTTTCCCACCTAATAGCTTGCCATTTTCTTCCTCCTCTTCCTGTAAGGAGGGAGCATTCCAGTCACAGTAAACTGCCTGCAGTTATTCACATGAGTCACATTCATGTATCTCTTTCCTCATAATCACAATTCACCTAGCAATAGTCGCTTCAGAAATCACCCTCTCCAAAAAGCTTTCTCCAACTCCATGACTGGTTTTGGTTAGATGTCAAAGAATTTCACATCGTCATATTGCAATGTTTCTGTTTTATTTTCTGTGTCTGCTCAAGATAAACACTCCCTACAGATTGCAGAATTCCCAGCCAGCCCCCACAATAGAGCAACTGAGTAAGACAATTGCTTAAAATCTCTTTGTCTGTGTGTGTGGGTGTGTGTGTGCGCACACGCGGGTGTGTGTGTATGTGTGTTCTATTGGTTCTGTTTCTCTGGAGAGCCCTAACACAGGTTTTTCTATTTTAACTTCTTGTGTCTAGAACTTAGCACAATGAGTAAATGAAAAATTAAATCTGGTTTGTAATTGCCCTCCCTTAATACAAGAAGACTTTGCAGTACAGAGCTGGTCAGCTGGTCAGAAGGAAATACTAATGAGATTGGCTGAAACTAGATAACCAAGCTTATCCCTCAGCCTTCTGGTTACTTGATCATCTGAGGCATAATAACAAATAATGAGGAATATATACACTTTATAAGCCTATGTATTCTGTTTGAGCGCCAGGGAAACCCTTTGCAAAGATTTCAACCAGAACCACAAACCCTGTGAATTGGGAGTAGTTGTGTTGGAGCCTCCTCCCTCCTCAGATATGTCAGTATCAGCTACTCTGCTAGAGTCTAAAGGCTTGTTGTCTTTCTCTATACATCCCATCCCACCCTTTCTTGTGCAGGCTTTGATTTCGGAATAACTGATGAGTCACTGGGAAAGACCTCCACACCAGCTGCTTGGGTCTTCCCATCCTTCAGCATCTGGACTAAATAAAACCTCAGCATATGTCTTCAGTGAAGTAAGATATGGTGACCTGTGAACAAGCAGGTGACCAAAGTTCTGGGCAAGGATTGCCAGCCTCAGGCTCTCTTCCCCAGTGATTGCTGGACTCCTGGGTTTATGCTTGAAAATGCCAGCTCATTCCCAATACGTATGATAGAGTAAGAACTTGTAAATATGTACTGAAAACCTCTGACAATAAAGTTCTCACCGAAATGTTGCACATCACCAACTCCATCTTCCTTGGGCACCTCTCTCTGGGTATCATCCTCCTCCATCAGGATCTTCTGCTGAATCTCAAAGGATAAACTGGGATCAGTGCCAGCCTGCACACAGCAAGAAAAGAGAGGTACCATAATTGGAAAACTGAATTGACCTTTGAAAACTCAAGGTCAACAGAACTTCATCTGTTGAACACAGATGTTGAACATCCGGGGAAACTAGCTGCTGCTGAAGTTGAAAAACAGACGTCCTGGATCACCCTGTTATTTCACTGCTATCTTCCCTGTAAAACAACAGAACTTTGCCACCACCAGCACCACTAGCAACAAAAGCACACTGTTATCTAGAATAGACAAATCTGGCAAACAAGTAATGGACAATGCTTAAACCAAAAGAGGAACCACTTTCTTAGCATAGTTATTTCTTCTTGGGCATGTTGCTGCTTATTTTCTATTTTTCATCCCCTGCTTATTATTTACCAGCCACTGTTAGGTACTTTGTCTTTATTATTTCTTCTAATGTTTACAAATCCCATGGTTTTTTTTTTTTTTTTTTTTTTTTTTTTTTTGAGACAGAGTCTCGCTCTGTCACCCAGGCTGGAGTGCAGTGGCGTGATCTCGGCTCACTGCAACCTCCACCTCCAGGATTCAAGCAATTCTCCTGTGTCAGCCTCCTGAGTAGGTGGGATTACAGGCATGTGCCACCATGCCCGGGTAATTTTTTTTTGTATTTTTAGTACAGACGGGGTTTCACCATATTGGCCAGGCTGGTCTTGAACTCCTGACCTTGTAATCCACCCACCTCGACCTTCCAAAGTGCTGGGATTACAGGAATCCACCCACCTCGACCTTCCAAAGTGCTGGGATTACAGGCATGAGCCACTGCGCCAGGCACAAATCCTATATTATAGGGAAAGAAACCAGTGTCCTTGTTCTCAAGAGCTTCCCAAAGAGTTCCTGACTTTAAGTCTGGCTTCCTGCAACTGACATATCTAATATTCTCTGTAGACACAGGGGAGCCCCAGGAGATGACCTGGTTCCACTATCATGTAAGTAAGGACTCCCATTTGTTGTACACCTAGTATGCCAAATATTGTCCCACTTGATTCTCACAATGTCTCTAAGACTAAGTGCTGTCATTTTTTTATTTAACAAATGAGGAGCCAGAGACTGAAGAGGAATAATTAGAGAGTTATCAAAAGTCACATAACAGGCCGGGTGCAGTGGCTCACACCTGTAATCCCAGCACTTTGGGAGGCCGAGGCGGGCGGATCACAAGGTCAGGAGATCGAGACCATTATGGCTAACACGGTGAAACCCCGTCTCTACTAAAAATATAAAAAATTAGCCGAGCGCGGTGGCGGGTGCCTGTAGTCCCAGCTACTCGGGAGGCTGAGGCAGGAGAATGGCATGAACTCAGGAGGCGGAGCTTGCAGTGAGCCGAGATCGCACCACTGCACTCCAGCCTGGGCAACAGAGCGAGATTCCGTCTCAAAAAAAAAAAAAAAAGGTCACATAACCGGTGATGTACATTACCTAATAAGGTGACAATCACCATCTCCTATTCAAATGCTAAAACATACCAGGTTTTGTTTATATTGCTCTTGGTATATTAAGGAGAATGAACCTTAATGGTGGCAGAATTGGAGTCAGAAAGGTAAGTTAGAGGTCTATACAATAATTCATGGGAGAGATGCTAAGAAACTAAACTAAAGGCATTTGTGTACAATAGTGAGATGCAGACTGTGTGATGTACCTGGGAGGTAAAACGCATCAAGCCAACATGATTTATTGATTCTAGAAGGTGGGTACAGGGGAGAGAGGGTTTGATTTGGGTAAGTGATGGATGATGGTGCCATTATCTACGAACGGAAATATTGAAAGTAGAACAGATATGGGGTGAGGAGGGGAATTTAATTCTGGACATGTTGAATTGAAATATATCTGTAGAGCATCCAAGTGAAGTGCAGGGTAGAGAACAAGACTAGAGATGTATATTTGGAGGATACAGATCAAGACAAGTTTTCTTTTTCAAAATGGGAGGGAGCAAGGCAAACTGTCTCATAGGCTGAGAGAGATGTTAAAGATCTAGGAAACAGAGAGATTAAGCGAGAGAGGAATGTCCTGGGAGAATAGAGAGAGGATGAGGTCAAGAACCCAGCTGGAGTGTTGGTCTTGACTAGAATAAGCTCTTTTTATCTCAAGAGAATGGGTAGTGAAAGCAGGTAAGGGTAGATGCCAATGTAGGTCAACAGCTATCTGATGGGAAGGTTACAATTAGAGGATTTTTACATTACAGAGTTTTTTACATACTGAGTTTACATACATTGTTTTTGTCCATGAAGAACAAGGCCAAGTCTTCCATTGAAAGTGTACCAGCATGAATATTATTTAGGAGATAACTGCTGAAATATAAACTTCCATAAGTTATACTTAAAAGAAGCTTTAAAAACTTTTGTGCTATAAGCAATACCATCAAAAGAGTGAAATGAGAGCCCACAGAGCAGGAGAAAATGTTTGTAAATTATATATCTGATAAGGGACTTGTAGCAAGAGTATGTGTAAAACTCTTAAAATTCAGAATACTTGGCAAAGCATGGTGGCTCACTCCTGTAATCCCAACACTTTGGGAGGCTGAGGCAGGAGGATCACTTGAGCCCAGGATTTCGAGACCAGCCCGGGCAACATAGAGAGATCCTGTCTGTACCAAAGATTTTAAAAAATTAGCCAGGCATGGTGCCATGTGCCTGTGTTCCCAGCTACTTGGAGGCTGAGGCAGGAGGATGGCTTGAGCCCAGGGGTTAGGAGCTGCAGTGAGCTCTGATCATGCTACTGTGCTCCAGCCTGGGCAACAGAGCGAGATGCAGTCTAATAAAAAAATCAAAATACTCAAAGGATTTGAGTAGACATTGCTCCAAAGGAGATATACTGAACATCTTTAGCCATTTGGGAAAGGCACATCAATACCACAATATGATACCATTTCATACCCACTAGGATGGCTATAATAAAAAGACAGATTGTAACAAGTATTGGAGAGAATGGAGAAATTGGAGCACTCATAGGGTGTTTGTGGAAATACAAAATGCCTCTTTGGATCACAATCTGCCAGTTCCTCTAAAGGTTAACCGGGCTGCCATAAAATCCAGAAATTCCACTCCTATGTATATACCCCAAAGAAATGAAAACATATGTTCTCACAAAAACTCGTATGTAAATGTTCATGGTGTCATTATTTGTAATAGCAAAAAATGGAAACAACTCAGATGTCTTTCAAAAGGTGAATGGATAAAGTGTGATATATCTATACAATGGAGTATTATTCAGCAATACAAAGGAATAAAGTACTGACGATGCTTCATCATGGATGAACTTTGAAAACATGCTAAATGAAAGAAGCTAGTCACAAAATATCACATATTACATAATTACATTTATATGAACTGTTCAGAATAGGTAAATCTATAGAGACAGAAAATAGATTTGTGGTTGCCTGGAACTGGATGTAGGGAAGAGATGAAAGAGGAATAGATAGTGCTGCTAATGGGTGTGGATTTTCTTTTAAGAGTGAGGAGGCCGGGCGTGGTGGCTCACGCTTGTAATCCCAGCACTTTGGGAGACCGAGGCGGGCGGATCACGAGGTCAGGAGATCCAGACCATGGTGAAACCCCGTCTCTACTAAAAATACAAAAAATTAGCCGGGCGTGGTGGCAGGCGCCTGTAGTCCCAGCTACTCAGAGAGGCTGAGGCAGGAGAATGGTGTGAACCCGGGAGGCGGAGCTTGCAGTGAGCCGAGATGGCGCCACTGCACTCCAGCCTGGGCGACAGAGCGAGACTCCGTCTCAAAAAAAAAAAAAAAAAAAGAAGAGTGAGGAAAATATTCTAAAGTTAGATTCTGGATGACTCTTTGAATATATTAAAAAACATTGAATTGTAAAGTTTAAATAGGTGAATTATATGTTCTGTGAATTATATCTCAATAAAAGCTGTTTTTTTAAAAAATAAGCTTCATAGAAGATTTTTAGGGCAGTGAAAATACTCTGTAAGGTACTGTAATAGTGGATACAGGTTATTATATATTTGTCTAAACCCATAGAACGTACAATACCAGGAATGAACCCTAGTGTAAACTAAGGATTTTGTGTGATGGCAATGCATCAATATAGATTCACCAGTTCACCAGTTGTAACACACATACCACTCTGGTGGGGAGGTTAATAAGGGGAAAGGCCATGTTTGTGTGAGGATGGGGATATATGAGAAATCTGTGTACCTTCATCTCAATTTTGCTGTGAACCAAAAAATAGTCTTTAAAGAAAAAAAAGCAGAAGCTTAAAGTCTAAGGAAAAGATTGTTGATGGAGGCAAGAAGTGAACACTGCTAAAGACCAGATAATAATAATGGCCATTATATTTGAGCAGTTATAAGCCAGGCACTGTGCTAAGTGTTTTACCTACATTATCTCCTTTAACCTTCACTATAACGCTATAAGGTACTTTCCCCTAAATTTACAGAAATACAATTAAAGCTGAGAAAAATAAAGAACTTGTCCAAAGTCAATAGTAAGAAAGATAGGAAGACAAAATGCAGACCTAGATCTGTGTGAGTCTGTTCCTTAATACATGTACTATGCTGTCTCCCACAAGCTTTGCTTTGCTTTCTAACTCTGACTTTCTAGGTTCCGCAGAAATGCCAACATCTTCAGGCCAATTTCTTTTTCCAGGGCATTCCTACAATGCTCTAGGTCTATCAGTCTTAGAGTGGTAGACAGCATTTCCACCTCTGCAGTCTAATAAAGAGTTGCAGAATAAACACATTCATAATAAAAATGTTGTGGAATAAATGTGTTGATAAATGTTCACTCTCCTTAACTCCTCCACACGCAAGAGTCCTAGAAGCCCAGCTGACACCCTGTGCAGAGTGATTTCCTGATGTTCAGAGCACTTAGAGCCAGAGTAACTGAGAGCCCAACCCAGAGAAAAGGCATTTCTTTATTCTATTTGAAGAGGTTATGAGTGAGAAGAAAAGAACAAAAGTTGATCTCAGCTGTTAGATAGAGAGACAATGCCCATGCTCATTCACCTGTCAAGGTGGTTCTTGAGTTCTACAATCTTGATGCAACCTTCCAGCTTTCCTCACGTAATAACTGCAGATATACCTAAATTAGTTCCTGGCATGTAGGAGGGGTTCAAGAAGTTTTCTCTTCCTTTTTCATTCCTTTACAGTTCCCCCCTCCTCCTACTCCTACTCAATAACCATGAAAATCTCACGGTTTAAATTCAAACCTCGTCTCTACTAAAAATACAGCTAAAAATTAGCTGGGCGTGATGGCGGCCGCCTGTAGTCCCAGCTACTCAGGAGGCTGAGGGATGAGAATCGCTTTAACCTGGGAGGCAGAGGTTGCAGTGAGCCAAGATCACACCATTGCACTCCAGCCTGGGTGACAGAGTGAGACTCCGTCTCAAAAATAAATACATAAAATTAATTAATTAAATAAAATTATAAATTCAAACTTGTAGTCTGGAATGGAGTAACTATAAAAGAAGAGAAAAAATACAAACCTAGCTCCCTAGATTAGCTGCCTAAACTCCTCTGTGGCCTGGTAATCATGACAAAATGGTATTGGGGACTATCTGCCTGCTGATGAAACTATGACATCTGTCCACATATGTCTTTATGCCACATTATTATAATGTGAGAGGCAGTAGAAGAAAAATAGTTCTCTTTAATAAAATAGGGTATACCAGTGTTTACATGAGCTTCCATTGTGTCAGGCATTGTACTGAAGTCTGTATAGACATCTTGTCATTTTATTCTCACACGATCTTTTGAGGTAGGTTCTTCTAATTGATAGGCAAGAAAATTGAGGGCAGAAGAGGAGGAATAACTTCTCTAAGGTCACCTAGTCAGTAAGGGAGGGGTCAGCAACCTCCTCTTAATTTATGTGGCTTTAAGACAGGTCTATTTCTGTGTTAGATTGTCTCTTTATCCTTTCTGTTATCATCAAGCTCCGTTTCATGGAAACTGTTCTCCTAAAAATGGTATGGAGGAAAATGACTCTAATGTGTGAACAAGATTACAAGCCATTATCCAATATCAATGCAAAAATGCTAGAGTAAATATTAGAAAACAGAATCCAAACAGCACATTAAGAAAATATACCATGACCAAGTAGGATTTATTTCTGGAATGCAAGGATGATTCAATATGAGGAAATCTATTAATTTAAATACTATATTAGTAGATATAAGGAGAATAATCATATATTATCCTCAGTTGGGGAAAAAGCTTTTTAAAATTTTTAAAATTTTATTTTATTAAACAAAATTTTTTTGGAGACAGGGTCTCACTGTCACCCAGGCTGGAATGCAGTGGTGCAATCATAGCTCATGGCAGCCTCAACCTCCTGGGCTCAAGCAATTCTTCTGCCTCAGTCTTCCAAGCAGGTAGGACTACAGATATGTACTACTCTATCTGGCTAATATTTGTATTTTTATTTGTTAGAAATGGGGCCTCACTATGTTGCCTAGGTTGGTCTTAAACTCCTGGTCTCAAGCAATTCTGCTGCCTCAGCCTCCTGAAGTGCTGGAATTACAGGCATGAGCCACCACAATTGGCAAAAAAAAAGGGGGGGGGGGCTTTTAACAAAACTCAATTCCTATTCCTGATAAAAACACTCAAGAAAATAGAAATTGAGGCATATTTTCTACACTTGATCTTAGCCATAAGGCTGAGAAATGATAATTCGTATTTTTCTATACCTCGGTCCTAAAGCCAGTGTTATGTTTAATCAGAAAATACTAGAGGTATTTCCACTGAGATTAGAAAAAGGTAAGGATGCTTACTCTCCATCTATTGAACATTTTTTTCCTAGAGATTATAACCAACACAATTAAAAAAGAAAAAAAATCGATTCATAGGAAATGGAAAAGAAGAAATAAAACTAATTGCAAATGATATAGTTTACCCAGAGAATCTCAGAAAATCAACGATAAACTCACAGCTCATAAAATCAACTTTATCCTTTTAAAATGCTAAAGATAATGTTAATTTTAAAGTAACTTCAAATGTCAAAAGCTGCAAGAATAGCACAAAGAACATTTTTTTTCTGGAACTACTTGAGAGTACATTGTGAATAGAGAGCCCATCACTCTTGAATAATGTGTAACCCTTCAAAGAAGGGCATTTTTCAGATAACCAATACACAAGAATCAAAATCAGGAAACTGTCATTGGCACTAACATTAAATTCACAAACTCCATTCAAGTTAGTTAATTATCCCAATAATATTCTTTATAGAATGCAATCTAGGAACATGTGTTATATTTAGTTTTTCTGACTCTTTAATGTTTTTGTTTGTTTGTTTGTTTGTTTGTTTCAGTCAGGAAGAGCTCAATGTGGGTGGCCTCTCTTGGCTAATTTATCCTCACTCCCACCCTCTCAGTACCAGGGGTAATGGAAGAGACAAAGAGGGTGACCACAATCAAAACCCATCCTGCCAAACATATAAAACAAATAATTGCTTGAGTGTGTAGAGAAATCTGGAAGTGATTTTATACTTTTATCTTATTTTTACTATAAAAGTTTTGAAGCAGACTATAAAAATAGAAATATGTTAAATGATGAATATTCATTCTGCTGAATTCTTCCTAGATAGAATGTTCACAAGAAAAAAATTGTCTTATTTCCAAAATGGTTCTCCTAAATTAGATTTAGAAGTATATCTGTTCTTAGGTCAGTATATGCTCAGCACTTAGTGCTCTTCAAGAAAATCTCAGAGTCTATTCTTAGATTAAATTTTAAACAGATAATACCGAGAACACAACTATCCTCATTTTGTTAGATATTAATTCTAAGCAAGTTTTAAAAAATATTCTAATCTGACTCTGCCTCAAAGTTCTGTTGGAAATTCAGATTGTCACTAATTCTTTGGGGCTGTAGTTCAAATTTCTTTATATGTAAAGCCTACAAATATTTTTTCCTAGTTATATTTTTATGGTAATCAAATTATTAGCCTTCATCCATGTTGACTGTCTGAAGGGTTCTGAAAGTATAATAGGTATATAAGTAACTTCCATGCTGTGCTGGTTTGATGAATTTCTGGGAAATCAACCCAGATATATTATTGGATTTGCTATCATTCTTGTAGAGCTGCTTTTCTGAGAACAGTTTGGAAAGGGAAAGAGGGATTGTAGGCAGGGTCAAATTCCTCTTCTAGGTTGCCAGAGGCAAGAGCATACTGAGGAACTTTTTAAACATACAGGTTCCCGGCTAGGAGTGGTGGCAGGTGCCTATAGTCCCAGCTGCTCAGGAGGTAAAGGCGGGAAGATTGCTTGAGCCCAGGAGTTTGTGACCAGCCTGGGCAACATAGCGAGAACCTGTCTCTAAAACAAACCTGCAAACAAATACATAAATAAAAATAAAATTACAGGTACCTTAACCTCACTCTAGACTTTCTGAATCAGAATCTGTGTTGGTAGGTTCAGTAATATGTGTTTTGTTGCTGTTGTTGTTGTTGTTGTTATTTTTGAGACAGAGTCTCCCTCGGTCACCCAGGCTAGAGTGCAGTGGGATGATCTCAGCTTACTGCAACCTCCACCTCCCGGGTTCAAGTGATTCTCATGCCACAGCTTTCCGAGTAGCTGAGATTACAGGCGTGCATCACCATGCCTGGCTAATTTTTGTATTTGTAGTAGAGACGAGATTTCGCCATGTTGACCAGGCTGGTCTCGAACTCCTGGCTTCAAGTTATCCTCCTGCCTTGGCCTTCCACAGTCCTGAAATTACAGGTATGAACCACTGTGCCCGGCCAGGTTCAGTAATACGTGTTTTTAAGAAGTTTCCCAAGAAAGTCTTCTGTAGTAAGCTTAACACTAACCTTGATTAGCTTTGAGAAATTGTGTCCCACAGAATGTCAGTTTAACAGAATGATCCCATAAAAAACTAAGGAGTTTTGGAAATGATGCATTCTATAGCCCCTCCTTAGCAAGCCATGGGACATATTAGTATATGCATTTAGTATAGGGTCTGAGGAAACATCTACTTAATTTTGTGTAATCCAGCATTTCTCAAATTTATTTGAGTACAGCACACACTTTGTTTGACACAACAGAAATTACTATGCACCCCAAAGAGCACGACTTTGAGAGAGATTGATATAGAACACACTCTTCTCCATGCCACCCCCTCTTTATTAATAGATCAACAACTGTTTGATGTTAGGCAACTCAGGAATGAATGTAACTTCAAACTTTTATAAGGAATATTGTACAAGGTTGCATAAGAACTTCCCGCCTAGTATTCTCTGGCTCTTCCTCTGTTCATTCCTAAACTTTAGATATTTTTAAAAAACTGATAACAGTTACGATAACCAATGTGCACTGATTTCTTACTCTATGCAGACTGTGTTCTAAGCACTTTGCAGGCATTACACCCTTTAATACACAGCCTCTGAGGTAGTTTCATTACTATAACAATGTTATAACAGGATATTGAGATACAGAGATATTAAACAACTAAACCTAAGAAAACTCACGGTAAGTGGTGAAGCAGGTATTACAGACACTAAATCCAGGTTCTCAGATTCAAAGGCTATAGTGTTAACCACTTCATTATTCCACCTGAATAATGTAGATTTGATATGGTTTGGCTCTGTGTCCTACCCAACTCTCATCTCGAATTGTCATCCCCATGTGTCAAGGGAGGGACCTGGTGGGAGATAATTGGATCATGGGGGTGGTCCCCTCTTGCTGTTCTCCTGATAGTAAGTTTTCATGAGGTCTGATGGTTTAAAAGTGTTTGGCAGTCCCCCTCACCTCCTGTCGTCATGTAAGATGTGCCTTGCTTCCCCTTCACTTTCTGAGTGAAGGCCTCCTCAGCCATGTGAAACTGTGAGTCAATTAAATCTTTTTCCTTTATAAATTGCCCAGACTCCGGTTGTTCTTTATAGCATGTGAAAATGGACTAATACAAGATTCTTTGGTAATCTCATTCAAAGCCAAAGCTTCCCTTATTCATGGCTTCCTAAGCCCTGTCCCTAACGCTTGCTCTCTCTTCTGAGCTACAGATCTGCATCCCTAACTGCTTGTTGGACACGTCAGTGAGGAGCTAGAACTGGATTCTCAAACTTAACATATCTCTGTAGAATCTCATCTTCCCTTTCCAAACTTACCCTTCCTTTTGTTTTTCCTCTTTCCAGCATTCATGAATTTCTTCACATGACAACTGTGAGCACTTACCATGCATTTGGCACTGTGCTCTGCTGGGGACTTAAAGGTGAACAGGGCTTCTTATTCCTGACTTCTGTTTGACTCATAACTTCAGTGAACACATGCTTCATCATGGCCACTTTCTTCTCTTTCTGCATTTTGTCCTTTCAGATTAGTCTCCAGCAGCTGTTTTATTCTGTAAGTTGTTCTTAAGTCATATCATTTGAAAAAGAATTCGGTTGTTGGATTATCTTTCTCTGAAAGGTCATTGGCATGTCTGTAGGTGCTGTGGCAGATTGTATTACAAAAATGGCCCCACTGGCTCACATGCTTATGCCACCATGTGACATTGGCAGCCCTCCATCATGAGGTGGGGTCTACATTTCTCCCCTTGGATCTGGATGGGCCTGTAAATACTAGTGGAAGTGATGCTATGCTATGTGCTTTTCAAGGCTAAGCTCTAAAAGGCAAACAGCTTCTTCCTGGCGCTTTGGAGAAGCTAGCCCTTGGAACCTAGGCCCTGTGTCATGAGGAAGAGGAAAGACTACATGGGGTCACTGTGTAAGGTGTTCCTGGTGACAGCCCCTGCTGAGGACCCAACTGACAGCAAGCACCAACCTCCAGACAAGTGAGTAAGATTTCAGATGATTCCTAGTCCTATCCTTTTCATGTCCCCAGCTGATGCTGAGTGAAGCAGAGACAAGACGTTCTCTCTGAACCTTAGCTAAATTGCAGAGTTGGAGCAGCATAAATACTGTCATTGTTTTAAGCCGCTGAGTTTTGGGGTGTCTGTTACACTGCAATCGACAATGGGAACAGGTACCTACCATTATTTTCACCAGCTGTTGACAGAGGCAGAGTCACATGGCATTAAGTATAGCTACCTGGAAGGAGCTGATGCTGGGGAAGCAGGCACCATTATTAAGTGTCAATTGTGTGCCATCCGTTTCACATTTTTAATCCTCTGTAGCACTTAATAAAGTACTTTGCATGTAGTATATGTTGAATAAATATTTGCTAAACTGAGTTGAAATATGGGTTGATAGTTAAGTACATGACCTTAGCAGTCAGATACACTATCCAAACCACAGCTCTAGATGCTACAGCTGTGTGATGGGAAGCAAGTTTCTTCCCCAATCCATCAGTTTCTATATTTTTATGGTAATAAAAATATTATTAAACTCTGAAACTGATGTAAAGATTAAATATTTAAGGCATGTGCAAGTGCCTAAGAATGCGAGGCTCATGGTAAATCTCTCATTTTCTCTCAAATTTTAGGACAAAATGAGAAGGATTGTAGCCTGATTGTGAGGGATCTTGAATGCATATTTAAGGTTCATTTTCTAGGCATTAGGGACTCATGGAAAATCACAAAGGTGTGATATGCAAAGACAAGGTTTGAGAAGATTACTATGGCAATAACGTGTAGAAAGGATATATAAAAACCAGTTCCGAAGCTAAAGTCAGTGTCTAAGAATGTTAGGGTCTAAAAAAGACTTAAAAATATAGCCAAGGGGATATCAGGTCAGGAATAAATGGCAGGATGATATTACAAAGGAAATTTCCATGGTCTTTGATTGGCTGGGTTTGAGTCTACCAAGGAAAAAGTTAAAATAAGAAAAGCAAAGTCCAAAATTGGTCTCAATAATTTGGCAGCATTTATTAAAGGATCCCCTATGATTCAACAATTTCACTTCTAAAAATTTGTCTTATAAAGAAATGAGGGCAACAGTACTTAAAGTTATATGTCAGAGATATTTACTGCATCCTTGTTTGTGATAACACAGTGTTGAAAAACTATAATACCATCAGTAAGGTCATGGTTAAGTAGACTACTATCTGTTCATACAAATAATATGAGAATGAGGTAAATCTAGATAAACTGACCTGAATGATAAGTTTTAAGTGAAAAGGGCAAGTTTTAAAGCTATATGTGTGTATATATACACACACATATATATAAAAATCAGAAGACTAGATATATATAACATATAATGAATATATATGACTATATATATAATATATATAAAATATATAATGACTATACATAATGACTATATATAATATATAATGGCATTTATATATAATAGCATTATGTATATATATTATATATATAATAGCATTATGTATATTATAATATATATTATATATATAATGGCATTATATATATATAATGTCATCTGATTTTTGTTAACAGCAGGAAAAAGCCTAAGTGTCAGAAAAGAACAACACTAAGATTAATGCTGTTTTGCTCTGGGGAATGGGGATGGAAGGATGTGGGAATGGAGTGGTCTTACAAAATTTACTTTGATTAATTGGTACAATTTTATCTTCTGGTGTTTTTTTGGTTTTTTTAAAATATAAGAACATATTATATTTGCAAATTTCATACCATTACAAGCAAACAATGTCATTAACAGAAGCAGTAAAGTTGAAAAGATTGTTGGACTCAGGGGAAAGAAACTGACTAGATATAGATTAACTTGTAAAAAGAAAAAAAGAGATGTAGATTAACTTGCATTTGGTATGAAGTGGTGCTGTACCAAAGGGTTGGATTGTGGTTAGAGTTGTGGTATTTGTTGGCAGCAGTCAAGGGTGTATCTGGGCAGGCTTTCCAGGTTGTGGTTCTTGTAGGGCTCAGAGAAGATGTGGTTGATATGAATAGAGCTTGCAGCTAAGACCAGAGGGTCAAAGGCAAAACTCATGAGCCAGTGTCATGGGAAGCAGTACCACAGATCATTTTTACTGCTGCTGGGTCCCAGGATTGGAGGGAGTAACTCTCTCTGACACAGCCTTGTTCACCCAAAAGGCTAGCTTAGGACATCTATCTGACTGACCAATAATTTACCCTGGATTCAACATAATAGGAGAGGCAGAAGGTAGTACAACATCCTACTTGTGAAACTAATCTTTATTAATTTGTCTATTCCCACCTGAAACTTCTTTACATTTTTAAGTTGGTTTGTATCTATATCTGCATTCATATCTATATCACTCATACCTATAACTATAATCTATATCATCTATCTGTTTAGATAGATATGGATAGATATCCCTGTCTGCCTCTTCTCATGTGAAACAATTAGCATGTATTCAAATTTGGTCTTGAATAATACTATGTATTGAGACATATTAAATATAGGGTAAGCACATTATAAAAATGGATCCCACATGGGGTATTATAGTGGTATGTTGTAGAGCCAGTGTTTTATTATAGAATTACTGATTGCTTCTCCAGATGGGTTTAAATTGATGACTAAGAAAATTTTTGTGAACTCCCCCCTTGTAGCTTACTGTCCCTACAAATGTGCTCATGGGAAGACCCACTTTCTCTTCATTACTTTAAAATGCTTTGGGCAAAGAAACACTTGGATGTTTTTATTAAATAAACATTATCTTCAAAGCCCAATGATGAATTTTTTTAATACATTAAAGTCTCTTTCAAAATCCTTTTCAATATTTAATACATATTGTATAAGTATAAAAAATACATTTGAGATTTTTAAAAATATATATGTGAAGTGATTTGCAGAAGTCCCTAAAATAGTTATGATTCTACTATCTACAATTTTCTTTTATTTATCCTATCTCCTGTAGATTCTGATTAAGTATAGGTAGGGACTTTTAAAAAGTGTCATGGTTCATGCCTTTCTTTCTTCCTTCCTTTCTCTCTCTCTCTTTTCTTTCTTTCTCTCTCTTTCTTTTTCTTTCTTTCTTTCTTTCTTTCTTTCTTTCTTTCTTTCTTTCTTTCTTTTCTTTTCTTTCCTTCTTTCCTTCTTTTCTTTTCTTTCTAGAAAATAAAATGTGGAAATATAATGAGTCCCCTAAGATCCCACCGCCCCTCATGCTGACAATGATATGCTTAGACTCTGGGATGTGCTGCCTTTTTTTTTTGCCATATTCCTTATTCATGGTATTTCAGAACAAAAGATTTATACATACCCATGAAGCTACATATATTCTTTTTTTTAAAATCACTGTTATCAAGCCATATGATATCTCATAAATTAATAGAAAAATGTTGCATGTAAGATAAAGAATTTTAGATTGCTTTAATTTTGTCAGTCTCATTTCTTTCTAAGCAGAAATACCAGCCTCAGTTTCCCTGCTTATTAAGCAATATATGCTTCCAAGCAATTGCAAAGTGAAAATGGAAGTACCTTTAGAAATTACTTTATGCTCCCACCACTAATCTGATAGAGGCCTGGAAGCAGGAGGAAAGAGTAAAAGCTGTTTTTCTGGCAATCAGGAACAATGCAGAGAAAGTGGAGGCCTGCTCCAAATTTTAGGAGCTTTATATGCATCATTTAATATAGTTGGTGAGTGGATAGGAGAAACAAAATTACAAATTTCTCTTTAGTGGCTTGGCTAAGAAGTTGAAGTTGAGAGTAGACTCTGAATCTAAATCTTTTAGGAATTAGATATATATTTAATTGTTGGTTTTGCTGTGTGTGTGTGTGTGTGTGTGTGTGTGTGTGTGTGTGTGGTTTTTTTTTTATTCTGTCAGTTTGGTGATAAGAAAATGTAAGGTGATATGAAATTTAAAAAAAAACACAAAAAAGTATTGTCAGTTTAGGATCTAGTGAAAAACTGTGGGTAGTCTTCTAGAACCTAGTTAAATAATATACAAAATAGAATTCTTAGAAATATCAGATGTTGGTGGGGCACGGTGGCTCATGCCTGTAATCCCAGCACTTTGGGAGGCTGAGGTGGGCGGATCACCAGGTCAGGAATTTGAGACCAGCCTGACCAACATGGTGAAACCCCGTCTCTACTAAAACTACAAAAATTAGCTGGGCGTGGTGGTGGGTGCCTGTAATCCCAGCTACTCGCAAGGCTGAGGAAGGAAAATCACTTGAACCCAGGAGGCAGAGGTTGCAGTGAGCTGAGATCATACCACTGCACTCCAGCCTGGTAACAGCAAGACTTAGTCTCAAAAAAAAAAAAAAAAAAAAAGAAACAGATGTTATAACTTTTTTTTTTTTTTTTTTTTCCTAATGGAAGAACCAGAAATCCAGGACGGGAGAGTTGAGTGAGCATGATACCTTCCTCTAGGGAGGAGAAACAATCCACTGGCCAGTTTGAGTTGTTTTTCAGTCATAGTGATGGATTTGAACAACCCATCCAACCCTTTCACCCAGTTCTTTTCTTTACTAATTGCATGCCTTTGCGAGATGGGGCAATATGGGAGAGATGTGGGCAGATAAACAGCCCTTCAGAGGTTTCCATGACTTTTTAGAATTTTAGTGTGTTGGCTCTAATTAATGCTGTCAATAGGAGAAGGGAAATGTCTAAAACTCTGGGTGAACAGTCACTTAGCTACTCAGAAAAACATTTGGAAATTAGAAAAAACATTGTAAACATTTGTATGCGTTCCTTTTGATCTAACAAGCGTCTATATTCCCTTTCCTCTAAGAGAAAAGATCCAGTAGGTTTGGCTGGTTGGCTAATACCAGAGGACCACTGAGATGTCTTCGTATTTATGCTACACAGTGTGTGGCATTTGGCAGGGACTCAATAGATGTTTTCTAGGTTTCATTAAATGACTGAGTCAAGTGGAAGGTATAATCTTTTTTGTTTGTTTGTTTGTTCATTTTGCTTTTGAGACAGATCTCACTCTGTCGCCCAGGCTGGAGTGCTGTGGCGCAATCTTGGCTAGCCACTGCATCCTCTGCCTCCAGGGCTCAAATGATTCTTCCACATTCACCTCCTGAGCAACTGGAACTACCAGTGCATGCCACCACGCCCAGCTAATTTTTGTAGACAGGGTCTCCCTGTGTTGTCAGTCTGGTCTGGAACTCCTGGGCTCTAGCGATCCGCCAGCCTCAACCTCCCAAAGTGCTGGGATTACAGGCGTGAACCACCGCGCCTGGCCACAGTCTTTTAGAAGCCAAAACTATTTAAAAATATTGATAGAATGTTTATTAAGTATGTCATTCAATATGTGTTCGTAGATTACCTGAGCAGATTACTAGAGAGGGGAAATCAAAAGATGATTCATTGACCTATAGACTGGAAGTTCCCTGTCACTGGTAGGAAGCATTACCAGCATCTAAATCAGTCAGTGCACAGGAGGATATTGGGGTTGGGGCAGGGCAACTTCTGCTGCCTCTGTGTTTATAAAGCAGTTGGACTTCAGTTGCTATAACTCTCTTGGCCTTTCTCTCCCAGATGGCTCACTCTGCCCCAGAAGAGAAGGGGTAACTGTCTCATGGGAACATTTGGGAAATACACTGGTTCTGTGTAGTTGGGAGCTAGCTGACCTCAGGAGCTACAGTGGCTGAGCTCTCCTATGGGGAGATGCACTGTGAATGGCAGTTAGTCTACCAAATTTTGGAATGCAGTTTTAGGAAGTCTTCTGTTGCACTGCACCTAAGCTATACCCTCCTTTGTCAGCTTTATAGTAATGAAAGTAACAATTTTGTCTCCTTCTGCCAGACTTCCATGTCTATGTTTTCGTTTGGAAATATGTACTGAGCCCTTAGACTGTGCCAAGCACTCTAGTAAGCCCTGAGACTCCACCCACAGAAGCTCACAGTGTACCATATTTATAATACAGTTGAACAAGTGGGTGAGCATGAAGCTTCCCAGAAAGAAACACAGTCTGAACCGAGTTGCTCAGCTTTTGGTCTTTCCTTTTTGTTTTTGAGACGGAGTCTCACTCTGTCACCCAGGCTGGAGTGCAGTGGCACAATCTCGGCTCAACGCAAGCTCCGCCTCCCGGGTTCACGCCATTCTCCTGCCCCAGCCTCCTGAGTAGCTGGGACTACAGGCGCCCGCCACCACACCTGGCTAATTTTTTGTATTTTTAGTAGAGATGGGGTTTCACCGTGTTAGCCAGGATGGTCTCGATCTCCTGATCTCGTGATCCGCCCACTTGGGCCTCCCAAAGTGCTGGGATTACAGGTGTGAGCCACCGCGCCCAGCCTGGTCTTTCCTTAACCGAGTCATAACAGAGTGGGATTTGGCCAGAAGGCAGTCAGGTGTGATAAGAGCTTAGGCTACAGAGGCAGTAGGGGCTCCGTTCTCAAAGGCTCTCCTTAAAAGCCATACTAAGGGCCCTGATTTTTGCCTGGTAGGCAACAGACAGCTGGTTAAAAGTTTAGAGGAAGGATGTAGTCACATTTCTGTCTTAAATAAGTCACTTTGATAGGTTGGAGGATCAATTTGAACAGGACAAGCCTAAAGAGACTAGTTTGCAGGTTGTTCTAGGTGAGAAATTATAAGAATGTGATTTAGTAGCACCTCTGTTTTTTTTTGTTTTGTTTTTCCTTTCCTTTTTTCTCTTGGACATTGTGAAATGAGCTAATGCACAAAAAGCATTTGCGTTTAACTGCAGTTCATAGCAAGAACTCAATAAATGTCGGCCATCATCATTTTCTTTTTCTAAATCATCATGTCATTGCCATCATCATCATCATCAGCAGAGGTAGTAATTTCTCCCTTACTACTCATCCTAAATAATCAGCAGCCTCCTAGAGGCAGGCTGCTCCCAGAGGAAGAGAGACGTAGAATCTTCTCTCAGATGGCTCTGGTTCAGCCGATCAAACCACTCCCTGCACCCACTCCCACTCCACCACCACATGACTACACCTCCCCTGGCAGAATTGCCAAAGATCCTGCATTCCTACCCTGGCCATGGAGCAAAACTGCAGCATTACTGTTGGGTATTAAGGATTTCCTCTTTGTTTTACTGTTATCATGCTTTTGTCTAGCCAGAACTCTACTTATCTGATAGAAAATGTAGGGTTCAATTCTTTGTTTAGCTGCCAAGATTCTTCAGTGCTTTGGCAAGGAAAGGAAATCTGGCACAAGTGTTTAGGATTGCCCACGTACCTAAGAAAACTACACTTTCTAGATGTAAAGAGTATGTGGGTGGTCTTCTCACCAATATGCCAGCTTTATTCCCTTGAATAATTAGAAATCCCCCAGCAAATACCCTATTGAAGGAATTTTACTTGACTGGTGTATTTTCAAGGTCTTATATAAAATTATATTTGAATTAAAAATTTTTTTTTTCTTGAGACAAAGTCTTGCTCTGTTGCCCAGGCTGGAGTGCAGTGGCATGCTCTTGGCTCACTGCAACCTCTGCCTCTCAGGTTCAAGCAATTCTTCTGCCTCAGCCCCCCTAGTAGCTGAGACTACAAGCACGTGCCACCATGCCCAGCTAATTTTTTTTATTTTTATTTTTAGTAGAGATGGGGTTTCACCATGTTGGCCAGGCGGGTCTCGAACTCCTGACCTCAGGTGATCCTCCCACCTCAACCTCTCAAAGTGCTGGCATTACAAGCATGAGCCACCATGCTCAGCCTAATAATAATATTAATAATAATAAAAAATGTAATAAGGAAAAATGACAAAAATAAAAATAATCCAAATTTTATTACAGAAAACTCTTTCTTACATTAAACTTCTTAAAATAACCACAGGACAACCAATTGATTTTTTTTTCTTTTTGAGACGGAGTCTCCCTCTGTCACCCAGGCTGGAGCGCAGTGGCGCGATCTCGGCTTACTGCAAGCTCTGCCTCCCGGGTTCACGCCATTCTCCCGCCTCAGCCTCTCCGAGTAGCTGGGACTACGGGCGCCCGCCACCACGCCCGGCTAATTTTTTGTATTTTTAGTAGAGACGGAGTTTCACCGTGGTCTCGATCTCCTGACCTCGTGATCCGCCTGCCTCGGCCTCCCAAAGTGCTGGGATTACAAGCGTGAGCCACCACGCCCAGCCAACCAATTGATTTTATTTCAACCTTATTTTTCTTTTCTAGCTCTCTTATAAAGATTTGTGAGCCAAAAATTAAGAAGATTCAAATGAAAAAAACCTTCATAAAGATGCAGCACTTAAAGGGTTATTTAAAAGAGGAAGTGTGGGCATGGTAGGGTGGCTCACACTGGCAATCCTAGCACTTTGGGAGGCCAAGGTGGGCAGATCACTTGAGT
This sequence comes from Hylobates moloch, assembly GCF_009828535.3. Lineage (NCBI taxonomy): Eukaryota > Metazoa > Chordata > Mammalia > Primates > Hylobatidae > Hylobates > Hylobates moloch. Next base: position 49,980,783 of record NW_026652279.1, read on the forward strand.
CCAGGAGTTTGAGACCAGCCTGGCCAACATGGCAGAATCTTGTCTCTACTAAAAATACAAAAATTAGCCAGGCATGGTGGTGCACGCCTGTAATCCCAGCTACTCAGGAGGCTGAGGCACGAGAGTAGCTTGAACCCATCAGGCAGAGGCTCCCATGAGCCGAGATGGTGCTACTGCACCCCAGCCTGGGTAACAGAGGGAGATTATGTCACAAAAAAGAGGAAGTGTGGTTTGTATGTTCTTTCAGTATGGAATGGCTATTTTTTTTACTCCACTGTAAGAATGGTCAATATGATTTTCCTACTACATCTGTCTTCAAGAAGATGAGAATCTTTTGAAACTAATAGCTTACAGTCTCCCCAAGGACCTCTCTTTTTGATAGTGTAGTAATCTTCATATATCACCAAAGTAGAACTGTACTGGCAAAGTTAAGAATCTGGATCCAGCTTGTCAAAGTTACAGCCTTTTGTATGTTTGTTCAATTGTCCTACAGTGATTTGTACTTGTGACAATTACCTAGATTATGGAAATTTGTAGGTTTGAGCAAATCTTTTTCTTCTCAGTATTTTTGTCTTCTTACCTGTAAATAGTGAGAATGCTAAAAGCTACAAAAATTTCTTCTCAGGAGTTTACCATGAAATAGTCATCCTTTAAATGTAGAGATTAAATTTTAAGTTATTTATGTGAGCAGATGAGGCCATTAAGAGATAGTATAGAAAGGTAAAGGGTCTACAGGTGGATATATAAGGAACAATTTTTCCACATTTTTCAAGAACACTCAGGCAGAGTGAATTATTCATGCACCTATAACTAAAAAAGGTAATTATCAGTTGCCTTCCCACATAGTACATACTATAAAATGTCCAACAAAGTTTGCGTCTGTTAGAATACTTTCAGCCACAAGTTTGTCAAATTAGCTTAAGCCATGTTGAAAACCATCAACTCGTGTAACCATACATCATAGATTCACTGGGCTTCAGGTTCAGGGAGTCAGATACTTTTCATCTCTCGGTTCTGCTGAACACAGGCTTCATTCTAAGGACAGTTTCCCACAGCTGCCATCTGCAATCAGGGCTACATGCTTTTACTTCCACTTTCGGTGTAGGAAAGACTTGCTTCCTGAAAGGTCCCTCAAGCATAAGGAAACGTTTCCCCTGGAGACCTTTAGTTGATTTGGGTCACACGTTCACTCCGGAACCAACAGTGGGAAAAGTTATGAGATAACTCTTTGGCTAGTCAGGCTATTGAGGATGTGGGCTGAGTCAGAAAGGAGTAGATACCTGGCAAGAAAGGGGTGGATATCTTCCATTCTGTTGGAAAGGAAGAAAGGACAATGGATGCTTTAGGCCACCATTAACAGCCACTCCAGAGTTCCTGGGAGGAGTAGGCCTATGCAGTATGCAGTAAGGAAGGAAACCACTGTGAACATTCATATGGAGTAAGATTTGGCAGTCGAAGCTACCAAATGAGGCAGATAAAAAACCTATTTATAGGGAGAAGACAGAAAAGAACCGACCAGCAAGTAGGTTGGAAGATCAGAGGGTATAGCTAAGAATTTTATTGCTTTTCAAAGCAAGAAGACAGGATGGTTTCAAGTTACCTGCAGACAGAGAAGTAATAGAGCAATAATCCTGGGACTGACTGCCCTGCTCTTAAGCACACTTTGTGTCAGAACTTCTTGCTCACTCTTAATAGGGGAAAGGAGGCTCTGAAAGATAGCATTTTTGTGAGTAATCCAAGATGAAACTAAGTTACCTAAAGAGACAGATACGACTAGTGGATTAAACTAAGTCTGTACCCCCTCCACCATCTCCTCACACATACACACATACTGCAGTGCTATGCAGGCAAGGGGGCTGGTGAGGAACGTCAGGACAGTCACAGGGAAAACAAGACACATTTTCTTTATAGCTCTCAGTGTTATGTGAACCCAGCATACATTTCTTCATTATATAATGACTAAGTTATTTGAAAGATCAAAAAAATGTTAACACATACTGATCGTGATTGTACAATTGTCTGTCATTTAAGTTTGCTGTGAATTTATCTATATGCAGATGTGAATAGATAAGACTTTGCTAGGTTTGTGAAAGTCTGGTAAACTATTTGGTCAGTGTAGAAACCTAACGGTTAGTGAGAGGAACTTCATGCAGACTCCACTCCATTGACCCACTGACTATTCTGAGAGGACTCTTGAGATCAGTGATTAGGGGCATTGTTTTCCTTAAAAACTTGTCATCTACAAATATGAATCTACAATTCAGTGATAAATACCTTTCTTCAAGCACTGTGATACGGTGCAACTTTGAAACTTCTAAGTTGAATTCATTGAAATGGGGTATTATCTGGAAGTCTCTGAAAATAACAGAATAAGTATTTTCTCAGGCATGCTAGCTTGGGGTATATGTAAATTATTGAACACCTATTCCATATCCCAGCCCTCATTAGGGGCAACTGTTGAAAATGCAGCTCCATTAAGTCAAGAACTTTGGCTCAAAATGGAGGAGATGATCAAGGTATTTCCCAGCTCCCACTTCTTCCTGGTCCCTTAGGCCTCCTGGCTTGCAGCCACTTGGAAGCTGTCCTGGTTGAGTACTCCAGCATCACCTTGGTGGTACTATGTGCTGCTAATGGCACTGCTGCTGCTCCTTTGACCATGTGATGCAGACATCTTCACTGAAGCTCCTTCCAGGAAAGCATGTTGCCTAGTGCTTCCAATGCCCTTCCTTTGTCCCCATGCTATTGCTGCATAAATCTGTTACTTAACCAGACATGTTATAATTATGTGCATATTTTTTTTTCTGAGGGCTAAACAGAGAGTTCTTCCAAGGCAAGGACTTTCATGATTTATAGTGCTGTATTAATTATATAGTATGTGATCAGTAAATAAAGGAAAGAGAAGTTCTGGTGGCTTTTGGTATTGGTCTCAAGGAGGGAATTTGGACCAAGGAGGTAAGATTGGAATAAGAGAAGAGCTCACATTGTTAGCTTAATTTCCTTTGACGCCAGGCTTTCTCTTCTGCAACTTGCCAATGTTTACCAGAGCTCATAGGAAAGGTGCTGTATCTGATTTTGATTTTAGACATTGAATTTTCACTGTAATAGAGAAAATTCCCATCCTTTAAGATGGGGCAAGCAAATTCTAGAAATGTGTGATGGTCTAAAGACTGCTCAAGGAGATTTTCAATTCTGACAGTTGAGGCTACTTTATATATTCACTGAAAGTTCCTGAGTTTCCTTGACATTTTTGGAATGGAGAGGAGTCTAAGAGGTATCTCTTCTACACCTGCCTTTCATTTTCACAAGGAAAATAGTTGTTTGAATATTGGCAGAACAAGTTGTTTTCAGTGTACCATTATATATGTATGTATATATATATATATATACACACACACACATAAAGATAGATAGAGAGACAGACAGACAGAGAGAAAGAAATATTTTTTGTTTCTGATGCACAGTATGAAGGCAATAGAGGAGAGCACCATGTGGGAAACTAATACCTAAATTTACTACCTCAGGTTCTGGCATCAAAAAGTGGACTGCAAAGGTAATCAGTATAATTATATATAACCTGGCCTGCTTTTATTTATGGGGCTTGACATATCACCCAAATTTGCCAAATATAGGGTTTCCTGAAAATTGAAATTCAAACTCTTCCTGTAGAAATGTGGTCATGCCTAGTAAAGCTGCTACCCCACAGAGGTTATATATCTTTTCAATACTAAACATTTTTGCCTGCCAGCAGCCTGGAATGAAAATAAAGCCTGAAGTTTCAGACCATTAGGCAGCCTGCTGGGCCTCCCTTAGGTTACTGATATTTTCCTGGGTAGGTAGTAAGAGGAACATGTTCAAATAGAACTTTACAAAATGTAATAGCACTTGGCAAACAACGTCTTATTTTTAGTAGCGTTACCTGCTGTTGTGTTCAAGAACAAATTAGCTGTCATGGAGCTGGTGATGGTTAATTTTGTGTGTCAACTTGGCTACATCATGGTACCCAGATATTTGGTCAAATGCTAGTCTAGATGTGGCTGTGAAGGTATTTTTTTAAGATTAATATTTAAATGAGCAGCCTTTAAATAAAGCAGTTTACCTCCATATTGTGGATGGGCCTCATCCAATCAGTTGGAGGCCTTAAGAGAAAAAAGACTAATTTCCCCTCAAAAAGAAAAAATTCTATCAGCATACTACCTTTGGCCTCGAGCTACAGCATCAAATCTTCCCTGGTCTCCAGCCTGCTGACCTACCCTGCAGATTTTGAATTTGCTAGTCTCCATAATCATGTAAGTCACTTCTTTAAAATAAATCTCTCTCTGTCTGTCTCTCCCACTTCTGTCTCTCATCCATTGGTTGTGTTTCTCTGGGGAACCTTGACTAATACAGACCCATCACATATTCTCCACAGCATGGATTTAGGCTCTCTGGCGCAGTGTCTTGGGTCTTAGAAGAACAATGAGCCTGGTCGGACCAGAAAAGACATTCAAAATCTATCATGGCAGTGGGACATATATTTCTTTGGGTTTCATCTTGAGAGAGTTGCTGAAAGCGGGCCCGATTCAGCTAAGACTTACACTGGTTACTCAGGATCATTGGGGACCCTGACATGGAACCCACATAAGACCTAAAAGGAGACTTTTCCTGAAGTCTCCAGGAGAGGAGAACTTCAGGGGCTCTTGGAACTAATCCTCGGTTCTGGAATTGCACTCTCCCAATAAGCGCATTTTGGCTGCTGAAGTCTGAAGGCAAATCTAGCTTGACTCTGGAATTTGTTCTAGTGATATGCTGCTATTTTAATTCTGAAGTGTGTTAATATCCTGACAGCTCCTGGTGTTGATAAACTATAGTACTGTCCTTATACTTGGGCAAAGGGATATGTGCCATAGGTCTCACAGTTTAGAGAGCCTCATTCTGGCCATGCCCCTTTGGCCTTATCTTCTTTGCTTTACTTCCCTTCTTCCTTCTCCTTCTTGACCACAAACTGGAGAATCCAGGTCTGGAAATTCCATGCCCAACTTTCCTGTTCAGGGCCTGTGAAGATCTGCTCTCTCAAAAGTACACATATTTAGATCTGAGAGGTGGCCATGGGGCCACTGGTTGTAAGTTATGTGGATTGAACTTATAGTTGTGGGCTAGTGTCAGACACAACACATATGAGACACAATAAATATAGTGTGAAATGGATCACAAAAGAGATTGAAAAGAGAGGACTTTCAGACTGAGCCAGGACTAGCTTTCCTTGCATCACTATAGTGTTTCCACTATAGTATATAGTTCCACTAGAGTAGAATGCCAAGGGGTCTGAGAATTCTAAACTTCAATTCTGTTTTCCAAGAGGTTATCAAGGTATTTTTTAAAATCAAGTTTGGAAGAAAAAACCATTTCTTTAACCATTTTACCTTCGTTTTTAACTTTGAACTATTTTGACTCAGAGTATGCAGACATTCATTTGTACTCTAGACCATCTCTGTCAATCATTACAACAGTGGAGGAATTTGTGACGCAAATAAAGGTTTAGATTAGCTGACCACCAAGTCCCCTGCCAATGCTGTGATTCTACATGTGGTAGTTAGGGGCGGAAGAATATGGTCAGACCCTCTCTAGAGAGCTCAAGAAAAACAAAGAGGAACAACCTCAAGCCACTAGGGCAAGGATGGTTTGACCTTAATCCAAGTTTCCTTTTGGTTAGACTTTCTATGTGAACACTACTTTTCTTCAAAGCTTCGTTACCACGAAAGCCTGCAAGACATTTCATACCATACCAGATGCGGTTACTAAATGAGGACTTGCCAACCTTGTTTGGTTTCAAACTCAATAATTTATTTGATAAATGTGCATGCAGCTTGACAATTAAACTCTCAGATTCCATTGGTATTTGTTTGTCTTTGGGGTAAACAGATAAAAGAAAATTAGAATAAGCCATTGTATATTCTAAAGGACAAATAAGCAAGGTATCTTCTGAAGGACAAACAACACTGGGGTTGAGATAATAGTAGGTTTTTTTTCTGAGAGGAAGCATAGTATACCCATAGAGAATGTACTCATCATATTTCTGGGACACCCACTTTGGTTTTTGGGGCATTTTATCCAGCTTCTCAAAATTCTCTGTTGTATAAATTCTCTCAAAAAGAAAAAAGAATGCCTGGAACTTGAAATGAAGCTCTCCTGTACTCACTGTCCCCCAGGTGGGAAGCAATCAGTGTAGTCAGATATCTCTGGCTTTGCCATGTATTAAAGATGCAGAAAGGTCTTCCATTTCAGATGATTAGACTTGAAAAAGACTAAGTGGCATTGAATTCAGATGGGTTATCTACCTTGGCTTTTTATGGATTCCCTTGACAAAATATTGGTTACAATTCTACATGTTTGAAGTCTGGAAGATTTGTCATTGTAAACTAGGATGGTGCTATGGATTGAATTTTGCCCCACAGCCACCCTCCAGCCCATTTATATGTGGAAGCCCTAACCCCCAGTCAAAGATGGGCATTTGGGAGATAAGTAGGTTTAAATGAAGCCATGATGGTAGACCTCATGATGAAAAGAGTGCCCTCATAAGAATAGACACCTGAGAGCTTGCACACACACTCTCTCTGAATGTGAGAACACAGTGAGAAGGCAGCCATCTACAAGCCAGGAAGAGGGTCCTTACCAGATCCTGACCATGCTGGCATTCTCATCTCAGATTTCTAGGCTCCAAAACTGTGAGAAAATACATTTCTGTTGTTTAAGCCACCCAATTGATGACATTTTGTTTTGGTAGCCTAAATTGACTAGGACAGATGGACATGAGCTTTGGAAGGTGCATTGGAAGGGAAAAGTAACAAAACCCATGGAATGAAACCAACCTTGAGGAGAGAAGGCATCTAGTATAGTGACCAAGGTTCAAGGGGTTTAGTGATTATTATGGCCCAGCATGGAGCCAATGGCAGAATTTTTTTTTAGAATTCAGCAGGCCGGGCGCGGTGGCTCATGCCTGTAATCCCAGCACTTCGTGAGGCCGAGGCAGGCAGATCACGAGGTCAGGAGATCGAGACCATCCTGGCTAATACAGTGAAACCCCATCTCTACTAAAAATACAAAAAATTAGCCAGGTGTGGTGGTGGGGGCCTGTAGTCCCAGCTACTTGGGAGGCTGAGGCAGGAGAATGGTGTGAACCTGGGAGGCGGAGCTTGCAGTGAGCCGCAATTGCGCCACTGCACTCCAGCCTGGGTGACAGATCAAGACTCTGTCTCAAAAAAAAAAAAAAAAGAATTCAGCAGATCTGGACTGGTGTCAGCCTTGTGGAAAACGGCATAAGAGAGCTGAAATTTTAAAGCCCTATTATTGGCTTTCACTCTAGTGCTAGTAAGGCTCTAGCTAGCAAGGCCATGACTGCAAAGAGCCGTTAGAATTTGCAAGACCCATCTTCAGCTGTGACAGTGTATGGCATTGGGAAAATATGGCACTAGTGGTCCAATCAGACTCTTAACTTAGAGAGTGGAAGCAGGACTAGCCTATTGGGAAAAAAGTCAATTCCTAGAGTTCTTGAACAATGGGGTTAAGTAGAAGATTTGAGACTTTGTAGCAAAGGCAGAAACTGGGCTTAGTACTAATAGCCCATGTTAGGGAAGAGGGTCAAGTAAGTAACAAAAATGTGACCAATTTTGTGAACATATTTGTGCTGAGTTTAGATAGGTTGTACCATTTATTAAATACATGGCTTCTAAGAGGATTCCACTTCCTTCATCTCAAACAAGGTCTATCATCTCTCCATTTCCAAGGCCACTACATTTCTCTTTGATACTTTACTAAATAGTAACACATGCAGACACACACACACACACACACACACACATGTTTTTAAAAAATTTATTTTTAAGCAAGACTGGCTTTTCAAAACCTATCCCTATGAGTCAGCTTACATTTAATAGAAACTATAACCTTATATCAAAGGCTATTTTTCACAAGAGATCAATCTCAGAGATGAACATTACTGAACAAAAATGAGAAAAGCATAAACGAATAAAAATAAGGCACCATAGCTCATCAAAGAACAAATAAAGGCCAAATGAGCTACAAATGTTAGCTTGTCTTGTACTTATTAATTTCAATAATGTATTAATATTACCAGCCTATCTTCTCCCACAAGAGACATATTGCCAGTAAAGTAAACAAAACTCACTTTTGTTTCTGCTCAGTCTGATTTGATGCTTATAACTCAGTCAGCTAAACTGTGGTATTATTAGTGTGTTTACAGAATCTGAGAAGCCATGGTCTCCAGCACTCTAGATATTCTGAGCCTATTTTCATATGCTGGGCTATGTCTACCTGGGGAACCACGGTCCTAAGTACAATTGGCTATGAGATAAGAGTTTGGAAAGGTCTAATAAAATGCTAGAAAATATGGGAAAATAATTTTGGTTAAGGGATACAAGTTGTTCTTATGCCTTAATTTGAAGAGTAAAGAATAAAAAGATGGTAGTGTAAAGGATTTAAAGGTGACATCCTCAGAAAGTGACCTTTCTAATGATTTTCTTCTATTACTAAGAAATGATAAAGATGAGCACTGTGCCAATCCTATTCTTTCTCCTTTATTCCTTTAAGTCAGCTGGTGTGGATCCTCATTCACGTCTTATATCCAAGAAACATTAAATAAACTTCTCTTCTTGTGCATAAAGCAACATAAGATGTTGCTGTGGTTTGGATACTGTTTGTTTATTCCTACCAAAGCTCATGTTGAAATTTGATCCCCAGAGTTGCAGTATTGGGAGGTGGGGCCTAGTGAGAGGTGTTTGGCTAGTAGGTGGACCTCTCATGAATAGCGTGGTGCTGTTCTTCTGGTAATTGCTTGTATTAGTCCGTTTTCACACTGCTGATAAAGACATGCCTGAGACTGGGTAATTTACAAAAGAAATAGGTTTATTGGACTTAACAGTTGCACATAGCTGGGGAGGCCTCACAATCATGGTGGAAGGTGAAAGACAAGGAGGAGCACGTCACGTCTTACATGGATGGCGGCAGGCAAAGAGAGAGCTTGTGGAGGGAAACTCCCATTTTTGAAACCATTAGATCTTGTGAGACTCATTCACTATCATGAAAACAGTGCAGGAAAGATCCGCCCCCATAATTCAATCACCTCCCACTGGGTTGCTCCCACAACATGTGGAAATTGTGGGAGTTACAATTCAAGATGAGATTTTGGTGGGGACACAGACAAGTCATATCATTCCACTGCTGGCCCCTCTCAAATCTCATGTCCTCACATTTCAAAACCAATCATATATTCCCAACAGTCTCCCAAAGTCTTAATTCATTTCAGCATTAACTCAAAAGTTCACAGTCCAACATCTAATCTAAGACAAGGCAAGTCCCTTCTGCCTATGAGCCTGTAAATTCAAAAGCAATTTAATTACTTCCCAGATATAATGGGGGGTACAGGCATCAGGTAAATACAGCCATTCCAAATAGGAGGAATTTCCCAAAACAAAGGGCTACAGGCCCCATGCAAGTCCAAAATCCAGTGGGGCAGTCAAATCTTAAAGCTCCAAAATAATCTCCTTTCACTCTATGTCTTACATCCAGGTCACGCTGATGCAAGAGGTGGGTTCCCATAATCTTGGGAAGCTCTGCCCCTATGGCTTTGCAGGGTACAGCCTCCCTCCCAGCTCCCTTTACAGGCTGGCATTGAGTATCTGTGGCTTTTCCAGGTGAACAGTTCAAGCTGTCAGTGGATCTACCATTCTGGGGTCTGCAGGATGGTAGCTCTCTTCTCATAGCTCCACTAGGCAGTGCCTCAGTAGGGACTCTGAGTAGGGGCTCTGATCCCAAATTTCCCTTCTGCACTGCCCTAGTGGAGGTTTTCCATGAGGGCCCCACCCTAGCAGCAAACTTCTGCATAGGCATCCAAGTGTTTCCATACATCTTCTGAAATCTAGGGGGAGGTTCTAAAGCCTCAATTCTTGATTTCTGTTCACTCACAGGCTCAACACCATGTGGAAGCTTCCAAGGCTTGGGGCTTACACCCTCTGAAGCCATGGCCCTAGCTCTATGTTGGCCCCTTTCAGGCACATATGGAGCAGCTGGGCACGAAGTCCCTAGCCTGCATACAGCATGGGACCCTGGGCCCAACCCACAAAACTGCTTTTTCCTCCTAGGCCTCCAGGAGGCTGTTGTAAAGACCTCTGACATGCCCTGGAGACACTGTCTCCATTGTCTTGGGGATTATTTGACTTCTCATTAATTATGTACATTTCTGCAGCCAGCTTGAATTTCTCCTCAGAAAATGGGATTTTCTTTTCTATAGTGTCGTCAGGCTGCAGATTTTCTGAACTTTTATGCTCTGCTTCCCTTATAAAACTGAATGCCTTTAACAGCACCCAAGTCACCCCTTGAATGCTTTGCTGCTTAGAAATTTCTTCTGCCAGATACCCTAAATAATCTCTCTCAAATTGAAAGTTCCACAAATCTCTAGGGAAGGGGCAAAATGTCACCAGTCTCTTTGCTAAAACATAACAAGAATCAACTTTGCTCTAGTTTCCAACAAATTCCTCATCTTCATCTGAGACCACCTCAGCCTGGACTTCATTGTCCATATCATTATCAGCATTTTGTCAAAGCCATTCAATAAGTCTCTAGGGAGTTCCAAACTTTCCCACATTTTCCTGTCTTCTTCTGAGCCCTCCAAACTGTTCCACTTCAGCCTGTTACCCAATTCCAAAGTCATTTCCATATTTCTGGGTATCTTCTCAGCAATGCCCCACTCTACTGAGTCCATTTTCATGCTGCTGATAAAGACATACCTGAGACTGGGCAATTTAAAAAATAAAGTGGTTTACTGGACTTACAGTTCCACATGGATGGGGAGGCCGCACAATCATGGTGGAAGGTGAAAGGCAAGGAGGAGCACGTCATGTCTTACATGGATGGGAGCAGGCAAAGAGAGAGCTTGTGCAGGGAAACTCCCATTTTTAAAACCATCAGCTCTTGTGAGACTCATTCACTATCACAAGAACAGCGCAGGTTTGCACCCATAATTCAATCACCTCCCACCAGGTTCCTCCCACACTACGTGGGAACTGTGGAAGTTACAATTCAAGATGAGATTTGGGTGGGGACCCAGCCAAACCATATCATCACTTTTGTGAGACTGGACTAGTTCTCTCAAAAATGGATTTGTTTCTGAGAGAGTGGGTTGTTATAAAGCCAGGATGTTCCTCGGATTTCCCTCTCTTTGTGCTTGTAAGCTCCCACTTTTGCTTTCTGCCATGAGGGCAGCCTGAAGCCCTCACCAGATGCAAATGCCCAGTCTCGAACTTTCCAGCCACCAGAATCATAAGCCAACCCCCCACTTCACTGCTTTTTTTTTTTTAAATAAATACCTCATTTCAGGTATTCTGTTATAACACTACATGAACCATGCAGACATCTATGTAGAAAACTTAACATCATTGGGTACAATAAGGAAATCTGTTTTCCAATCTTATTTTAAGAACTGCTTATATATAAAGGAGAGTTTATTAAGTATTAACTTACACGATCACAAAGTCTCACAATAGGCTGTCTTCAAGTTCAGGAGCAAGGAGAGCCAGTCCGAGTCCCAAAACTGAAGAACTTGGAGTCTGATGTTCAAGAGCAGCAAGCAACCAGGACGGGAGAAAGATGTAGGCTGGGAGGCTAAGTTAGTCTTTCTTTTTCACATTTTTTTTTCCTGCTTATATTCTAGCTGCACTGGCAGCTGATTAGATTGTGCCCACCCAGATTAAGGGTGGGTCTGCCTTCCCTAGCCTGACTCAAATGTTAATCTCTTTTGGCAACACCCTCACAGACACACCCAACATCAGTACTTTGTATCCTTCAATCGAACACTCAGTATTAACCATCACAGTGGTGTATCCCACGTTTTGGAATACACTGTTTTGGACCATGTCCTTGCAGCTCAGCTGCAATTGGGTATTTGAAGGAGACTTATGTTCACCTCCGCCTGGCACACTGTGGGAGTTGAATTAAGATCTCCCTTTTAGCAAATATTGAGCATTTTGAACAAATGACATAGAATGAAAAGAAGCCCCTTAAGCGGATGAAGAGCACAGCAACCATGTATCTTGGGTTGTTTGAAACAGGCCTAGTTTAGTGCCCCTTTTCACTCACAAAAGCATCCCCAGTTTTTTGATAAAACTGTGTTTGCTCTAATTAAGTGGCCTAAATATCACACAATGAATCATATGCATCCAAATACATTACTTCTTCACTCAGCTCAAGAACTGGTGGCAAAGAAGAGAAAGTCTGAACCAGATTGCAGCCTTAAATATACTTTGTAGTTTTTCCAACTGGTTTATAATTATTAGCAATTTTTGGCACTCTTCCATTTTCCTTTCCTTTTAATCATTTTTCCACTAAGAATTCCAAAGATTTGTATAATTTTGAATTTTGTGTAACATGCTGTTTTAGACTTTCAGTTATAACATTTACATTCTGATAGGAGGGAAAATTTGTCATAAAAGCCCAAAGGCTGGTAGGTTTGCTTTAGCCTTAAACCACGAAAATTTCACCTGTCAATTATTTTACATGTTAAGGATTAACTAAAGACCAAAAGAGGGGGAAACTAAATATACTAAAAATATCCTTTCCTTTCCCTTTTAAAAAAAATTTCTAAGCCTCCAAAATATATTGTACATGGATTGATTTACTTATTTATTTTAATGGACAAATAAAAATGTCATATGTAGTATACAAAAGTACAATACATTGTTATTAACTGTAGTAATCACATTATACAACAGCTCTCTTGAATTTGTTTCTCCAAGCTGAAATTTTGTATCCTTTTACTAACATCTGCCCAACTCCTCCTACACTTTTTTTATACTTGAATGGGAAGTGTCCATTCAGCTGGAGTCTTTTAAGTTAAACATGCTACAAACTACCATTATGTGCTAAAGCACTCTGCTAGATTTTGATTATTGAAGCCTTGGTCTCTTCTTTAGCGGAGCTTCTAGTCTGAGAAAGGATAGCTATTAAATACCAGTCACAAAGCAATGTGATAATGCTATGGGGGAAGCATCCTGCCAATGTTTGTAATGTTTTCCCCACACTTCCTTTCTAGGACAACATGACCTTACCCCTGGATTTTGGCTGTAAAAGCCTGATTGTTTTGTCTCCAATCTCTCTACCCTTTTGAAACAAGAGTTAAAAATAAACAGAAAATGTAAAAAATTAATTTGTCTGGCTCCAAGCTATATTCACTAACTTTCTCTGCAGAAAGTCAAAGACTAGTGGTATTTGATGAAGCGCCAATCTGAGTTCTTCTCTCAGGGAAAAAATCTTAATGAAGTTGCTTTGAACAGTTGGCATAAAACCAGGCAGCAAAGGGACTGTCCTAGGATAATCATACTAAGCGAATTCATCCTAAGCCTGGAGATAGTCTCATAGAGTAGAAGAAGCCAACTGAAAATCTCCCAATGAGGTCATTAATTCCTCCTCCTTCACTGATTCCTTCCAAAGTTGAGAAACTCCACGAAAACATTCAGTTACCTGGTCCTTCCATTGGATCATAACATAAACTTATGTTTCATTTGCTAATTCAGACATCATATGTTTATACCGTCCTCTCCATTTCCCCTTGCAGAATACTGTTTTATAAAGTGTTAGCTTTTGTGTTCACTGTAACTTTTCATAGAGTCACAATTCACACACAGCATTCCTGCCTTCAAGGAAACTGTCTTAAGCTCCATTCATATCAACTGAAAACAAATGGTGATCACAGAAAGATGGCCTGGATATATGGATGATGTTCTCAATGACTGGGAACATCCTAGAAAAAGAAATAGTCTGTAAAACAAAAATCTGTCTGCCTGAAATATATTAATGGCCTTGGAAATGGAATCAGAGATAAGAGACAGCAGAGAAGCCCCTTTTCTTTAATCTGAATACTGGAATTCAGGTTCTGAGATTTCACAGAGACGGGGTTGATAGCAGGGCCAGAAGAAAGAGAACAGATGTTGATGAAGGAACATTCCCAGCAATTTTCTCTCACCTTGGGGCAATGTTTTGAACATACACAGTTAAGGTGGAAAGCAGCTTATATAGGATGAAGGTCACAAAAATGAATATAGCTTAGACATCTCTCTCTCTCCTGGACTTTATCATAATGGCATCATCCAGTGTGCTTAGAGTGAGCAAAAGATGTTTGTTTTTAATAATTCTTTGGCAGATAGGTCAGGAATGTAGGCCTAATATCCTGCTTTGCTTATATGAACCTTAAAAACAGAATTATAGTATCTGAAAGGCAGAAAGAGTTTAAAGATCATCATTTCATGTGTGTGTGTGTGTGTGTGTGTGTGTGTGTGTGTGTGTGTAGTGAGGAATCTATTGATTACCTGTATCACAATCAATAGGGTGCCAGTAAATAATTAAGGTTCCTGAATCTTGTCACAGAACAAGTGAATCAAAATTTTTGTGGGGGCTACAGGTTAAAAACCTGCATATTATGAATAATAAATAAACTGCCTAATGATTTCTTTTGTACATTAAAGCTTGAGACTCACTGGCCTAATCTGCCCTTTAATTTGCTAATGAGAAAACTGGGCCATTTCTTCACCAAGACTAATTGGTAGCAAAATACGCATAATGCAAGAGTTCTCCTGACCCCAGTAGAATACATTTTTTAAAATGATTTCATGAAGAGACTTGGACTCTCCTATAGCAATGATTACTTCCTGTTTCATGCAGACACCAAGTCCCGAAAGGTCCCTTAATGGGATAAAGCTTCTAGTTTTGTAGGTACTTGGTTTTATTAGTTAAATGCTAAATGGAGTACATTTTTATAGGAGGCTTTAACTGTAAGACCAGTTACTTAAATCCTCCTGAGAAATACCCTGATGACTCAGGATGAGACATCCCCTGGTCTCTTCTTGCATCCAAAGTCCTTTTTGGCTCTGCTTACAGATTATCCTGTTTAATAGCAAAGATGTTTACCTGAGGGGGTTCATGGAGCATGTATCTGGGCCATTTACCTAGGATGACAGCTCTTTGAAATCTCCTATGTATCCTCTTGCAGAGCTAGTTTAGTGCAGAGACAACTGTACATCCCTACACAGATCAAACACATTTCCAAACCTTACTGTCCAGTATATTTATTTATTAGATTATATACCAAGGATCTTTGTAAAATTTATTTTGGACAAAGGATTCCATTGTCAAAAATAAGGCATTTGGAAGACATATTTTTAAAAATATGTTGCTTTGAAGAGTAACACTGATACCTGCATTTAGGGATAGTCTGTGTGGGTTGCTATATCATTGCTATGGACGGAATAGTGTCCTTGGAAAATTTATATGTTGAAGCCCTAACCCTCAATATGACTGTATTTAAAGAGAACTTTTAGGAGGTAATTAAGGTTAAATGAGGTCATAAGAGTGGGGTCCTAATCTGATAGGATTGGTGGTCTTATAAGAAGAAGACAGACAGAGCCCCCTCTTCACATACATGCACCAAGGAAAGATCATGTGAGCACACAACAAAGTGAGGGCTGTCTGCAAGCCAGGAAGAGGGCTCCCACTGGAAACTGAGCATGCTGGCACCCTGAGCTTGAACTTTCCAGCTTCCAGAATTGTGAGAAATAAACTTCCGTTGTTTAAGCCACCCAGTCTATAGTATTTGTTATGGCAGCCTGAGGAGATTAAGATAGTCATGAAGAGTAGGCTTAGTTTCAGAAATGGACATGCAAACACACGGTAATATGGTCCCAGATAGGCCCCTTCCCGGAACACATATTTCCTATCTCAGGTGCTCTCAGGTTTTGGTTAGTGTGTATGGCCTCTGTTTTGAGTCACCTTGCATTTGGCTTTTTAGCCTCTAGCTTCTTTCAGATAGCTCCATGGCAGTGTTAGAGTGATGCCCTACTGGTGTTTCCTTAGGATTGTTAACCATGACATGATGCATTAACCCTCTTAAACCAGCCTGGATGGCATAATGAGAGCTCGTCTCTACGAAAAAGTTTTAAAAAATTATCTAGGTGCAGTGATGCATGCCTGTAGTCCCAGCTACTTGGGAGGCTGAGA
The DNA here is from genome assembly GCF_009828535.3 of Hylobates moloch. Taxonomy (NCBI): domain Eukaryota; kingdom Metazoa; phylum Chordata; class Mammalia; order Primates; family Hylobatidae; genus Hylobates; species Hylobates moloch. The sequence continues at coordinate 49,996,818 of NW_026652279.1, forward strand.
AGGGAGGATTCCTAACTATAGGTTGTACAACAGAACTCTAGAACATCTTCATCTTGCATAATTGAAATTTGTTACTCTATTATATTCTTGAGGTGTACCTAAACTCTTGAGTTTGCATACTCTCTTATTACATCATGACTATTGTCTTCAAACCTTACAAGTGACTGGGCTGATAAACTTAATTTAAAGTGACTCTTACCTCAGGTAAGTTATTTCATTGATTCATATTTCTTCCAACCTTAGCACCACCACAAATCAGAGCTTCTTGATGATAGGTAAATCTGCCAGGCTTTGCCTTAGCAACAAAGACAATCAACCTTACTAAAGATATTTCAGGGTCAAAGACCTGATATGTAGTGATAAGCTGGCATTAGGGAGAGTCCATTTTAAGAACTGAGGGAGCTAATAAGTATGTGGGTGTTTGTGGAGAAAAGAAGAGGAAATCAAGTTTGTGAGGCTGGGCAGTGGCTCATTGCTGGACTTCAGATAGACTTTTCAGATTACTGACATGCCACAAAACCACAGGCTTCGAGACAGCATTCTCATAAGGGAAGAGGTTGAGCATAAGGTCACCCGAAGGCAGAAGAAAATATTTATTTTACTATTTAGAGTTGTTTTACTTTCTTTAAACAAGCTCTCCATCAATTCCACAGCAAGAGCTTTCTTCTGGCACATCTGGTTTATGTGAATACATTAGTGAGTTTCCCAGGAAGCCTCAGCATCACACAAAAGCCCATGATCATTTCACCAGGTAATGATTAATGTCATGTTACAGTTTCACAATATCATAATTGAATAATCAATTAACTGAGGTTTTGTGAGTACTATGTGTGAAGAACAATAATTTATTTATGTGACTATTCCTCCTCGATGACAGCAGTCAGTTCCTTCTGGAAAGTATAGATTAAGCCATTGCATTTCTCGGTAAATAAATGTACTAGTCAAAGACCAAGATATTATTTATGTGTATGTACTAATGACTTTAACAGAGATATAAACTCTTATTTTAGGAATTGTTCAGTACTAGTAGTAGAGTTCTAAATGGATGCTATATAAAGAATTTGCTCTTTATTATATTAGTTATGAGAATTACAACCAGTTAATCATAGTAACTGGAAAATACCTTAGGGTTATAAAAGAAAATCCATTAATTGTACAAATTAAATATTTGAAGACCAAAGAGGGCAGGAGATTTATCCAGGCCTCCTGAGTCTTTAGAGTTTTTAATTAGAGCACCAGTCCATGTAGATTGTATTTGTCTTCTTGAAGTTGTGACTCATGAGATATACATGTATTGCTTAAGAATACATGTTTACTGTTTCTGCACTACCTGAGTGACAGGATCATCCATGTACCAGACCCCAGCACCACGCAGTATACCCATGTAACAAACCTGCACATGCATCCTCTGAATCCAAGAAAAAGATGAAAAAGAAAAAACCAAAAAACAAAAAAACCCAGAATATATGTTTAAACACCCAGCTCTGACTTAGGACTCAAAAGAAAAGTGGCAGCACAGGATTTGGAGGTGAAGGGCAACCTCCTTTTTCCGAGCAGACATAGCTAATGTCATTCATGCAAAGCCCTTATGTTTGATTGCACAAACGTACAACACCATGTAGAAAAATAAGAAAAGATCATCTGTGGATGGAACATCTGGGTGGATACAGCCAGTCTCTGTGGTTTGTCTCTTTCTAAGATGTCAGAGTGTCATACTCTAAAGACAGTTCAACCCACAATTTTGAACACATTCCCTAAGACCCAGAGAATCAAATTCTTAATGCTGCCATGAGTTATTTTCAATGGTTTTACATTAATATTGCCAGGAGAAACTTTAAAATCACCAATGCCCCGACCCCTTTCCAGACCAATGAAATCAGAATTTCTGGGCTGGGTCCCAGGCCTTGGTAATTTTTAACACTCCCCAGGTGATTCTAATGTGCAGCCAGGCCTGAGAACTCCTGAGTTACTCATAAAATCAGGCAAAAAAACAAACAAACAAACAAACAAAACCCCAAAAAACCACCTAGCTTATTTATAAGATGGTCTTCTTATCAAAGAAATAAAGCAATGTTCATTAACTACATTTAGCAAATAATTCCCAATTTAGCTGGCACTATCTTAAATCTGTGAGATTCATTCTCCTCCTCATCTTCCTCCTCTTCCTTCTCCTTCTCTTTCTCTTCTCCTTCTCCTTCTTCTCCTTTGTTGAGACAGGGTCTCACTCTGTTGCCCAGGCTGTAGTGCAGTGGGTCCATCATAGCTCACTGCAGCCTTGAATTCCTGGGCTTGAGCAATCCTTCAGCCTCAGCTTCCTGAGTAGTCAGGACTACAAGTGGGACTACTGGACTACAGGTGTGTAAATTAAAAAATCACATGCCTGGCTATTTATTTTTATTTTTATTTTTATTTTTATTTTTTTGTAGAGATGGGGTCTTCCATGTGGCCCAGGCCTCCTGGGCAAACTCCTGGCCCCAAGCAATCCTCCTAGCTCGGCTTCCCAGATGTGCTGGTATTACAGGTGTGTGCCACTATGCCTGGCGGGGATTCATGCTTCTTTTGAGATTTGAGTAAGTCAATGTTTAAACCCTAATCTTCAGTTTCCGATATTTATGACTTTCCCTCTTTATGTTCTTTGTCTCAAGATGAACATTTGTGCTTTAAGTGATTTTCTAGTCAGCAATTATCATTTATTAAATTCCTAATGTTTGCCTGTCTCTATGTTAGGTACTTTGTACACTTAATTTATTCCTCACAACAGAGCTATGCATTAGACATTATTATCCTCATTTTATATAAGGGAAAATTGAATCTCAGATAAGTTGAGTTGGATGGCTAGAAATAGCCATTCTGATCCCCTAAACCAGGTTTATTTTTTTCCTATTCTAGTATACTGTATCCTGACAATAGCATGGTGTCACAGCTAAGTCCTGGACTGAGAATCGGCAAATGTGTGCTCTTTCCTGGACCTGCAACTAATGTCTCTTACAAGTCCCAAAACTTGAACTTCTTCATCTTAAGAAAACAAAAATGGGCTGGGCATGGTGGCTTATGCTTGTAATCCCAGCACTTTGGGAGGCCAAGGTGGGAGGAGTGCTTGAGCCTAGAAACGAGTTCAAGACAAGCCTGGACAACACAGTGAAACCTTATTTCAAAAAAAGTTATTAAAAAAAAAAGAAGGGCTAGGTGCAGTGGCTCATGCCTGTAATCCCAGCACTCTGGGAGGCCGAGGCAGGTGGATCACCTGAGGTCAGGAGTTCAAGACCAGCCTGGCCAATGTGGTGAAACCCTGTCTCTACTAAAAATACAAAAATTAGCCAGGCGTGCTGGCTCGTGCCTATGGTCCCAGTTACTCAAAAGGCTGAAGGCATGAGAATTGCTTGGACCCAAGAAGCAGAGGTTGCAGTGAGCCAAGATCGAGCCACTGCACTGCAGCCTGGGTGACAGAGTGAGACTCCGTCTCAAAAAAAAGAAAAGAAAAAAAAGAAGAAAAAAAAAGAAAAGATTCAAGATAGCAAGAAAGAAGCCAGTCACAGAAGACTACATTTTGTGTTATATAAAATTCCATTTATATGAAATTTCTAGAAAAGGCAAAACTATAGATACAGAGAATTGGTTTGGTGGTTGGCTGGGGTGGGAGAGGGGATTGACTGCCACAGGTGTGAGGGAACTTTCTGGCGTGATGGGCATGTTTTAAACTGGACTGTGGTGCTGGTTGCATAATCATATATAGTCATCAAAAATTCTATAATTGTACACTTACAATGGGAGAATTTTATGATATGCAAATTATTCCTCAATAAGGCTGTTAAAAATGGTACTGGGACTTGCACTAGAAGATGACTGCTGTAATGATTCTAGAGATACTAACTCTTTATCGCATTTTCACAGCAGATAACTTGAACTGTTGAATCTTTAACAACATTTTGACCGGTTTTTTTATGTACCCATTTAAGTATCCAATTGATAACTCTTGACCAATTCTCTGTCTCTATTGTTTTGCCTTTTCTAGAAATTTCATATAAATGGAATTTTATATAATGCAAAATGTAGTCTTCTGTGACTGGCTTCTTTCTTGCCTTCTTGAATCTTTTTTTTCTGCTTCTTTTTTTTTTTTGCATACATCTATGCAACCACCATCACAATCAAGATATAAACATTTCCATCACCCCAAAATTTCCCTGTGTCCTTCCCAGTCAACACTCCCACTCACCACCCCTGGCCCCAGGCACCACTGACCTGCTTCCTGTTGCTATAGATTAGATTTGTCTTTACTAGCATTCCATAAAAATGGAATCAGACAGTATGTACTCTTTTGTGTCTGGCTTCTTTTACTAAGCTTGCTGTTTATGAGACTCATCCGTGTTGTTGCATTTATCCAGTAATTTTTTTTTTTTTTTTTGAGACAGAGTCTTGCTCTGTCGCCCAGGCTGGAGTGCAGTGGTGCAATCTCGGCTCACTGCAAGGTCCGCCTCCCAGGTTCACGCCATTCTCCTGCCTCAGCCTCCCGAGTAGCTGGGACTACAGGCATGCGCCACCATGCCCAGCTAATTTTTTTGTATTTTTAGTAAAGATGGGGTTTCACCATGTTAGCCAGGATGGTCTCGAGCTCCTGACCTCGTGATCTGCCCGCCTTGGCCTCCCAAAGTGCTGGGATTAGAGGCTTGAGCTACTGCGCCCGGCCCTAATAATTTTTTTTATTGTTGAGTAGTATTAGATTGCATGGATATATCATAATTTGTTCTTGGCTATAATGAATAAAACTGCTATAAACATCTATGTACAAGTCTTTTGTGGACTTAATGTTTCATTTCTCTTGGGTAAATTCCTATATCTAGGAGTAGACTTGTTGGGTAACAAGGCACGTGTATGTTTAATGTGTTAAGAAATTGCCAAACTGTTCTCCAAAGTGACTGAGGTTAACACTTTCAAATTCTACATTCTTGCTAGCAGTGTATAAAACTTCTGATTTCTCCACATTCTCCCCAGCACCTAGTATTGTTCTATTATTTTATTTTTCACATGAATAACTTTTTATTTCACCAAAAACTTGATATTGTTCTATTGTTATTTATTTCAATATTTTATTTCTCAATGAAATCTATTACATAATTTTGAAGTTTTTCTCAAAATAAGAAGTGGCCCACTTTTTAGAAGTCCTGTGCACAAATTAATTCTTACTGTTCAGCATCACAGTTATTTAAAAATTCAAATAAACACTGCAGTTTAGCAAAGTTTTCCCCCCAAAATTTCAATGATAAGTATTAGTTGTAATTTTAAATAAGAAACGGGAGTTTAGTTGGGCAAAATCTGGACATCCACATAAAGCAAAGTAGAAACCTATTAGTCAAGTGATGTGGGACTAATTTTTTGAGGTTTAGCTCCATTATTACTGTACTTGTGCTGCAGATAGTATAGCATGTACTCTGAGTAGAAAACAACAAATCAGTAGGTTGGGGCCCAGCGTCATCATTTACTTTTTTGCATCTGAGGCTTCTTTCTTTATTTCTAACAGGTTGACCTGAACATCATTGGCTAAACATAGGCAATCAAGAAATTGTTAAAACTTGGCCAAAGTTTTCTACCTCTAATAGTTAAGAGATGATGAAGGGAAGACTCTGTTCTGAAGAAGAATTCCATAATGTCTTCTTTCACAGGCTTTAAAAGATTATCTCTTCAAAGATTCTTCTACCTTTTTGTTTGTTTATAGACCATGTGTTCTCAATAGGAGCAATATTGTCCACCAAAGGGTGAAAATTGGTTCTTGGGGGGTTTAACATTTTCTTACTATTTTAATGTATAAAGCACAGATATACTTATATACAGTTCATAAACAAACATAATAGTGTCTCTGTGGCATTAAGTCTTATGGAGGAGAGGAAGATCAGAAAAAATGTCTAAAAAGGCTTCTTTAGGGATGTGATGCTGAACAAAAGTTTAGAAACTGAAATAGAGGACAGGAAAGGCACATAAAGAGTTTAAGGGGACTAATCAAACAGGACCTTTTCAACTGATGACATGAATTTGGTCTGAGACTGATCCCTCAGAATGCCCCCACTCTCAAGATGCCATTTTGCCTGAAGTCATTAGCTTTGGAATAGAAAGGAACAAATCTACGCTTTGTTAAGAAATATTTGTAAATTGGAAATTTTCATTCTTTATCTCACTTTGTTTTAAAGCAACACCGGAGAAAAAAATATTGTTATATCCATTTTTTATAGCTGAGGGAAGTAATGCTCAATGAGGTTAACACTTTCAAATTCTACAAAGAATACACAGTTTCTGAGTGTGATTAGTGAATGTAAGAACCTGAGTTTGTTTGATTTCAAAGCCCATGATTTCCTCCCCCTCATATGCTAGCCAGGGTTGCTGGTGGGTGAGATGGTGTTCCATTCCACTATCCTGAGTTCACTGAAAATGGACTCAAATGCCGGAGTCAGGAATTGATGTGTTTTCACAGCTCGAATTCTGGGAAGACTAGTGGTGGGGGTGGGGCTGTCACTAAGATGTCCAGGAATTCTGCACGCGACGGTGGGGGCACATTCTCCCCGGAAGTCTCAACTGGACTGGAGCTTACAGGAATCCAAGAGCTTTGGCTAGAACAGAACCAATCTCAGGATTGCAGAGAACCCTGTTAGTAGCAACCTCACATTCCATTCCATATTTGTCAGTGAGGGAGAGGCACTCTGATCCCCATCAGAAATTTGAAGAACCACATAAGTTTTGGCTAGCTGCCTGTTCTCTCTGCTTCACAGCTTAACGATGAAACTTTTGTTCGCTGTGTTCTTCCATCCTCCGCTCCCAAGTAGCACATGCCAACCAAGGAATGACTGCTGATTTCAAAATTAGAGAGATGGCCATATAGACTTTGAACATATAGACCATTTCTGCTTTTTCTTTTGTTTCTAGAGATTAGTATAAAACTTTTTGCACAACAACCCCTATACTCATTAAATCTGTGACATCCTTGTTGCTACCTGATATCATATATCTGCTTTATTTTATATTTCTGCTTTTCCTTTTCCAGTGACAGGTTGCCATTTTAACGATGATTAATTATCTATCATTTGGGAGCAGGACCTTAACCTTTAACTTTTCCTGACAGGACAAAAAACATGTGTTCACATCACCCACCCTTACTGATTCTCTTGGTAAGGAAGAAGAGAGGATCATAAACTAGAAGTGAAAAAATGGAGGTTTTAGTGCTATGGCCGTTCCTTTTTCTTTAAAAGAGAGAGAATGCATGATGCTTGCCTCACTCTGCTGTAACAGATGAATGTAAGTTAAAACTAAAATACAGCGTAGAAAACTTTCACATATTACTCACAAGAATAAGCTATCAGTGTTGTTATTTTACTATTTGCAAAATGTATAGTCCTAATATCTCTTCTAAGTGACAAATATCAAGCGTTTCACAAGAGGTTACAGTCATCTTGCTCTATGCTAGCATGGAAATAAATGAGAGTTGGGAAAACAGGAAATAAATATTCTAAGTTATCAGGGAATGCTGCCAAGGCATCATAGGAGTGTCACTAGTTATTTTGTTTTCTCAACCAAGACCTGAGATACAAGGCTGGTTGTTGGTGTCTAGGACAACACAGAGAAAATGAGGAAGCTCTTGGAAAGTGCTCTCCCCTTGCTCTTTCTCCCCTTTATTAATCACTCTGTAGGCCAGATCCTCTGGAGGCAGAATGCAGCCACCACTGTGTTTACACTTCGGCACAAGAGAGATTTCTTGTATGTAAGCACAGTGCTCCATGGAGCCATAGAGATAGCTGGTGGCACTCTGCAGTTTTCTGTGCAGTAGCTTGATAGACTGGAGAAAGCCTGAACTAGAAGCCAAAAGTTTTGATGTTAGATGCATAATCATCACAAGTAACACAAATCAATTTTTAGCAAGTTACTTAAATCTTTCTATCCTGGTTAATTTGTCGTCTTACATTCTAAAAATTGAGATACAATTCATATACTATAATATCCACTCTTTATAAAGTCTAGAATTTTATGATATTTAGTACATTCACAAAGTTGTGCAACCATCACTGCTATCTTATGCCAGAACATTGTCATCATTCCAAAATAAAACAAAACAAAACACCCATATCCATGAGCAGTCACTCCTTACTCTTTCCTCCTCCCAGTCCCCAGCAACCATTAATGTATGTTCTGTCTCTGTAGACTTGACTATTCCACACATTTCATATAAATGTAATTATATGATATGTGATCTCTTGTGTCTGTCTCCTTTCACTTAGCGTAATGTTTTCAAGGTTCATTCATGGTGTTACATGTATCAAAATTTTATTTCTTTTTATGGGCAATAATACTCAATTGTAGCTTATAAACAATAAGCTGGTCATCCATCCTTCACCTACTCTTCATTGAATACCTATTATGAACCAGCCTTGTCCTAGGCTCTTGGGACACATTTATTCATATTTGTGATATGAATGAATAAAGGCACAAATTTATTAACTATTATATAAAGATAAATATGAGATCTTCATATCCCCTCAGTTAAAAATATTGGGTGAACAGGTTGTTTATGAGCTTTTAAAATTTTGAGGTCTTTGTATCCAAAGGAGACCTGAGTTCTTGTTTAGTTTCTGTGTTTACTTACCCCTTGGAACTTAGATTAGAGGAGGGAGGGAGGCCTGCTTCATGAAACCCAGGACTGTGGGTTATTTCAATGTGGCCCTGTGCTCAGAAGGGCCTATGCTTGTTTTAACACTCTGTTGTGACTGTCTTGAAATTCTTAATAACTTTTGAACAAGGGACCTTGTATTTCATTTTCCACTGGGCCCTGTAATTTATGTAGCCTGTTCTGAAGGGAACAAATATTTATTAAGTGTGTACTCTGTATTGGCCATTGAATTTGACCTCACAGCCCATGTTGTTTAACAAGTCATATTTCTCTATTTTAAAAATGAGAATATTACATTTAATATTATTTAAGGTCTCTTCTATGTCTAAATTTCACTAGTTCTAAGTCATGCAAAATGATCTATGAAGGCAATGTATTATACTTGTACCAGCTGATTCATCTTTTCAAGATTTATCTTAATTGTCATAACTTCCTGGAAATCTTCCTTGACTCTTTCCCCAGCCAAATTTAGTAAGCTTTCTCTTGTGTTCTCACACTCCCTCAGTGTTATTAACAGAGCTTTTTATGAAACTGGATTTTATGGAGTAAAAATAGTTTCTGTCTCTCTCACTGCATTTTATGCCCCCGTTAAATCAGGTACTGTGTCTTAGTTAACGTGTAACTTGCAAAATGCTTCTTAAAACAAGCAGGATTAAAGAGTCCAGCAGTAAAAATGAAAATTCAGAAATGCCAGTTCATGACATTATTAGAGATGGGAAAAGCTAAGGCAAACACATAGTCCACAACAAAGTCACTGGAATATAGAAACTAAAGACATACAATGAGAAAAGAAATTAGGACATTTTCCCAAGGAAACTTAAAAGAACTACAGTTTTACAATGATATATGCCTAATAGTATAGGAATTTAATAAACAAAAAGTAATACAAAAGTAACATCTCTCCATAATTTAAAAATAATCAAAAGGCACAGAGGGTATAAAATAAAAATTTCTTTTCATGTAATTTCCCAGTCTCATTTTCCAAAGATATGCTCAATAAGAGTTTCTTGGCCAGGCATGGTGGCTCACATCTGTAATCCCAGCACTTTGGGAAGCCGAGGCAGGCAGAAACTTGAGCCCATGAATTCAACACTAGCTGGGGAAACATGGCAAAACCCCATCTCTACAGAAAATTGCAAAAACTAGGTGGGCATGGTGATGCATGCCTGTAATCCCAGCTACTCAGGAGGTTGAAGTGGGAGGATTACCTGAGCCCAGGGAGGTTGAGGCTGCAGTGAGCCGTGATTGTGCCACCATACTCCAGCCTGGGTAACAGAGTAAGACTCTGTCTCAAAAAAAAAGTTTCTCAAGTATCCTCTTAGAAATGCTTTATGAGGAGTACATTTATACAATCTTGTTATTGCACAAATAGGATTCTATTTATATTTCTATATAGTTCTTTTCCTTGCCTTTTACTTAGTAATATTTTTTAGACCTCCTCCCATATTGGTATCTATAGATCTCCCTCATTCATTTTCGGGAGTGCATAGTACTCTATGACATGTGTTGAACACAGTTAAATAAAGCAGTCCTTTCTGATAAATACATAACATTGTTTTCAGTTTCTGTAAATTATAGAAAACCACAATAGATATCTTCACATAGGAAGATATTCACAGTATAAATTTCCAGCAGTGAAATTGCTCAAGTCTTTATAATTTGATTTTAAGAAAAACTTAATTCAGTACCCAACCTGATGTCTTTGAGACAATTTCACATTTACTTGTTTGTTCTTGTTCCTCACCTTCCTTTAGAATTTCTTTTTTCTGATTGGGATGACATATTTCTAGAGTATTTCTAGCTTTCAAAAAAATAATTTATGGAAAATCAGTCTATATTTTTAAGGACCAATTGAAGCTGTCTACCTCACCAATGTGAAGAACTGAAGTAGAATTTAATTTTCTTTTCTAATACTTTTTTCTAGTATTAAATTCAAAGACTACTATTCCTCTTTTATTTATAGCAGTCTGTGTCCAAATTGTGCTGACGCCATGATAGATTTCAGAGTGATTTTTTTGGCTATGTGGGCTTCTCCCATTATAGTAAGAGTACCAGCTTCTTAATGCTTGTGATATGATTTGGCTGTGTCCCCACCCAAATTTTAGTTCCCATAATCCCTAGGTGTCATGGGAGGGACCCAGTGGGAGGTAATGGAATCACGGGGGTGGTTTCCCCCATGCTATTCTTGTGATAGTGAGTTCTTACAAGGTCTAATGGTTTTATAAGGGGCTTCCTGCTTCACTTGGCTCTTATTTTTCTCTTTGCTGCCGCCATGTGAAGAAGGATGTGTTTGCTTCCCCTTCTGCCATGATTGTAAGTTTCCTAGGGCCTCCCTAGCCATGCTGAACTGTGAGGCAATGAAACCTCTTTCTTTCACAAATTACCCAGTCTTGGATATGTCTTTATTAGCAAGCAGCATGAGAGTGGACTCATGCAGCCTGTCTCCACATGAGCTCACCTTCCTGGCCCTCATATGAGGCCTAAACAACACTCCTTTGCATCGTAGAAATTCAGCATATATTTTGAAATTGATTGTACTGGAAACATCAAAGATGCCAGATCCTAGAATTGTTCAGATTAAAGATAAAATAACATTTTATTTTATTTTATTTTATTTTTATTAGAGACAGGCTCCGGCCCTGTCACCCATTCTTGAGGACAGTGGCATGATCATAGCTCACTGCAGCCTTGGCCTCCTGGGCTCAAGTGATCCTCCTGCCTCAGCCTCCCAAAGTGTTGGGATTGCAGGTATGATCCACTGCACCTGACTGAAAATATTTTAAATAAATGCTTTAATAATTTCATTGCAGTTTTGTGGCCCAGGTAATTTTCACTTAATCTTACTTGACTACAGAAAGCAGTATGAAAAGTAAACACAAGGAAGCCTAGAACATACCGAAATTTTCCTATACAGATGATTTGAGTTTTAAATATTTTTAGGTCTTATTTCCTTGCTTTCTTTAGAATGACGGTAAAAATTTACCTTTTAAACATCTTTTGAAAAATTAGAACACTCTCAGATTTAGAATGTTCCCTGATTCTTTTTCTTCTTCTTCTTTTTTAAGATAGAAAATTTGGGATTAAATTATAAGGGCCAAGGTTTTAGAAGTTCACCTTGTTTTCTATTCCTCTACAATTGTTTTTGAAATTTTTCAAATTTTAATTTTTTGAGATAGGGTCTCACTGTGTCACCCAGATGGAGTGCAGTGGCATGATCTTGGCTCACTGCAGCCTCAACCTCCTGGGCTTAAGGGATCCTCCCACCTCAGCCTCCCAGGTAGCTGGGACTACTAGCATGCACCATTACACTTAGTTAATGTTCTTATGTTTTTATAGAGATGGGTGTCTCACTATATTGCCAAGGCTGGCCTCGAACTCGTGGGCTCAAGCGATCCTTCCACAGTGGCTTCCCACAGGGCTGTGATTACAGTTGCAAACCACTGCACCCTGCCCTATTTCTCTACAATTGAGTAATCACAACTGTGCAGCTTTCGGCAAATCACTTCATTTCTCTGAGGCTTGGTTGTTCTGTTGTCTGCAAAGTTAAGAGCATCTTAAATATCTATCCAGTTCTAAAATGGTATGACATCAAAGTGGGAGTGATGGTGGAGAAGGGTTGTGAAAGCTGCTTGTAAACATATTTAGCAGATTTACAGAAGTCAAATAAAGCAATGAAAAAATTCCACGTATAGGAAGAATTTAAAAAGACACAGATGGTAGCAAAAATAGAACCAAGGGATTTTTGCCTTTGTCTCATGACAGACTGTCTTATGGAATCCTTACACATGGATTGAATTGCTTTCAAGTAAGGCAGTCAACAAGAATATGAAGCAGAAATTCTGTGGCAATGGCTGGGCCTCTAGTTATTCAGTGTCTGAGATGAGAATTAGGAAAGTGAGATGGTCTATAACCCAAAATAACTACTCTCTCTGTGTGTATGTGTATGTGTGTGTGTGTCTGCCTAAATAGAACTTAAACCATTCAAAGTTCCACATCTTTCTTTTTCATTTATTAATTTCTTTAGCATCTGCTATTCATTAGGCACTGGTGATATGTGGTCAGTGGGGGAAACAGATATTGAGTAAGTAATCACGTCAACACATAGATAATGACATATTGTGGCAATGCTAAGAATGACAGTAAATATAATGAGAAACTAAAGCAGGGTCACTCATTTAGATTATGTAATCAATGAAAGCCTTCTTTGAGGAGATCACATTTAGCTAAGACATGAGGCATGACCAGAAGGTAGTCAGGAAAAGTAGATTTTAGGTAAAGGGGTAGACTAATCCTGAGCTAGAAAAGGGTTAGGGGAAGTTTAAAAACAAACAAAACCGGTCATGTCAATAACCTAGAGAAGAGCAATAGGGAATAACACTAGAAGGCTTATAGGCCTTGTAGATCTTGATAAGAATTTTACATTTTATTATTGTATATCTTACTATTTGAGGACGTTACACAATCTGATTTGTGTTTTTAAAATCTCCCTCTTGGGCCAGGCACAGTGGCTCATGCTTGTAATCCCAGCACTTTGCGGGGTCAAGGCAGGTCAGGAGTTTTAGAACAGCCTGGCTAACATGGCAAGACCCTGTCTCTGCTAAAAATACCAAAAATTAGCCAGATGCATGCCTGTAATCGCAGCTACTCAGGTGACTGAGGCACAAGAATCGCTTGAATCCAGGAGGCAGAGGTTGCAGTGAGCCGAGATCATGCCACTGCACTTCAGCATGGACAACAGAGCGAGAGTATGTCTCAAAAACAATAAAAAATTAAAAAAAATCTCCTACTGGCTATTCTGTGGAGAATTCGTTAGAAGCAAACAAATGTGGATTCAGAGATTGGTTTAAGGAGCTATAGAGAATTACCAGAATTAGGAAAGGGATAACATCAGGATGATAGCAGCTTGAACTAGGTAACAGCAAAGGAGCTGGAGAAAAGTGGATAGATTTTGGACATATTTTGAGGGCAGAATCAACAAGATAGTCTCTTAACACTTCTGGAATTTTGTTTGTTTCTTTTTAGGTTTCATTTACTTTGTTTTCACTATATCTAGTAAAAATGAAAAGGCATTTTTCTATTTCTCTCTCCCTCTCAGGTCTTGGCTGGATGTGGTGGCTCATGCCTGTAATCCCAGCACTTTGGGAAGCCGAGTCAGGCAGACACCTGAGGTCAGAGCTCGGGACCAGCCTGGCTGACGTGGTGAAACCCCATCTCTACTAAAAATACACAAAATTAGCCCAGGCATGGTGGCAGGCTCCTGTAATCCCAGCTACTCAGGAGGCTGAGGCAGGAGAGTCACTTGAGCTCAGAGGGCGGAGGTTGCAGTGAGCCGAGATCGCACCACTGCACTCCAGCCTGGGCGACAGAGTGAGACTCAAAACAAACAAACAAAACAAAAATTAGATGGGTGGGGTGGCACACACACCTATAATCCCAACTGCTGGGGAGGCTGAGGCAGGAAAATCGCTTGATCCCGGGAGGCGGAGGTTGCAGCGAGCCTAGATCACATCATTGCACTCCAGCCTGGGTGACAGAGCAAGACTGTCTCAAAAACAAAAACCAAAAAAAACCTACCCAGGTTTTTACTTACGAAAACTAGATAAACTGAGGCATGCTAAATGATTATCCAAAAGGAGGAGGAGTTCCAAGGATTAGAGGAGGCCGTGTGGGTGGGAAAGAGAGTGGGATTTCCCAAGACTTCAAGATGTTTGGAAGTGAGGTTGTTTATCAAATGCCTACTTACTTTCAAATAAATACTGTAGGGACCTAGTTCTGCTCCCATGTGACTCACTGGAGATGGCAAGATTGTTGATGGAGGCAGCATTGTGGAGGACTGTGTGGAGACTCTTAATGAAAGATCCTCAGCTCAGGCTTACCACAGAGAGAACAGAAGCAACTGCATTTAAATGGACCATGGGGCTTGGACAATGTACACTTTGGTGACGACTGAAATTTCCAGTTAGGGTACATCCTCTCCTTGGCCATCTCCACTCTTGTGTCATTTTTGGGAGGAAAAGGAGTTCTTAAACGTTACTGAAATGCAGTTTCTCATGACTGAAGGGTGGAGACCTAAGCATACCTATCTGATTTCTTAAAATAAAGAAATGTAACTCTGAGGGTTGAGGAACTTCTTTTATTTACATACCTTTTAATTATGGCACCTTAAACAAAAACTAGACATTAGTTGTTACCACTCATGATGATAGTGGTGGAGAACTGGTGGATTTGAGAATACTTTGCAGTCAAATGCTCCACCGCCGAGCTATACCCCTGATTTTAGAATATTTTGGAAATTTTGAGACAATGCCCCTGGAGTGAACATAAAAACAGCTGGAGAGCATGTGATCCTCTTCACATCTGAAAGCCATTAAAGACAACAGTGGCAGAGGCATTCCAGATGGTTCCACCCCTCAGCTAAATGCTGTAGGCCCTGCTTTGCATGCTAGCTCCAATACCCAGACCAAAGTGAGCAGGCCTCAGGCAAAGATGAGAATGGCAAGGGTTGATAAAATGCCTTACCATTCATGAATCAGGGACTGAAGTTCCACAGCTCAGGTGTGTATCACGGCCAAGGTGGATCCAATGAAATCACTTTAGCCTTATAAAGCAATTTAGGACACAGTGAAATCTGTACTCTCATACATTTTTGTGTCAATATGAATTGTTTAACCTTTCTTGAGGACAGATCTAGTGGTATCTATAAATAACCTTCAGGAAGCAAGATGGCCAAATAGCACCCTCCAGCAATTGTCCCCACTGTAGGAACGCCAAATTTGAACAACTTTCCACATAAGAAAGCATCTATAAGACCCCAAAATCAGGTGAGTGATCACAGTACATGGTTTTAACTTCATATCACTGAAAGAGGCACTGAAGAAGATAGGAAAGACAGTCTTGAATTGCCAACACCACCCCTCCCCTATCCCACAGCAGCAGCCACATGGCCCAGAGAAAGAATCTGTGTGTTGGGGGAGGGAGGGTGCAGTGATTGTGGGACTTTGCATTGGAACTCAGTGCTGCCTTTCACAGTGGAAAGTAAAGCAGGACAGAAATCGGCAAGTGCCCATGGAGGGAGCATTTAGACCAGCCCTAGTCAGAGGGGAATCATGCATCCCAGTGATTGGAACCTGAGTTCTGGAAAGCATCGCCATTCTGGGCTAAAGTGGTCTGGGGTCCTAAATAAACTTCAAAGGCAGTTTAGGCCACAAGGACTGCAATTCCTGGGCAAGTCCCAGTGCTATACTTGCCAGTAGACTTGGGGTACACGCAACCTGGTGAGACACCAGCTGGGACGACAAGGGAGTGCTTGAGTTACCCCTCCCCCAACTCCGGGAAGCACAGCTCTCAGCTCTGAGATATTCCTTTCTTCTGCTTGAGGAAGGATAGGGGAGACTAAAGAGGACTTTATCTTGAAACTTGGATACCAGCTGAGCCACAGTAGGTTAGAGCACCAGGCAGAGTCCTGAGGCCCCCCCATTCCAGGTTCTAGTTCTCAGATGACATTTCTAGACATACCCTGGGACAGAAGGGAGCCCACTGCCTAGAGGGAAGAATCCAGTTCTGGAAGGATTCATCACCTTCTGACTAAAGAGTCCTTGGACCTAGAATAAACATCAGTGGTAGCCAGGCAGTATTTGCTGCAGGCCTTGGATGAGACCTAGTGCCATGCTGACTTCAGATGAGACCCAGCACATTCCCAGCTATGGTGGCTATGGGGAGGGACTCTTTCTGCTTGGAAAAAGGAGAGCAGAATGTAAAGGGAGCTTTGTCTTGCACTTGGTTATCAGCTCGGCCACAGTGGGGTAGAGCACCAAGTCGGCTCTTAGGGTTCCTAATTCCAGGCCTTGGCTCCCTGGACCAGAGGGGAGTCCACTGCCCTGAAGGGAGAGACCCAGATCTAGCAGTGTTCACCATAAGCTGACTAAGGAGCTCCTGGGCCTTAAATGAACATCAGTAGTAGCCAAGCAGTATTTGCTGCAAGCCTGGGGCAGTAGTGGCCATGGGAAAAGTCTCCTCTGCTTGAGGAAAGGGGAGAGAAGAGTAGGAATGACTCTGTCTTGTGGCTTTGGAGCCAGCTTAGCCACAGTAGAATAAAGCGCCAGGTAGATTCCTAAGTTTCCTGATCCTGGGTCCTTTCTCAAAGACAGCATTTCTGGATCTTCCCTGGGTGGGGTGGGGGAAGCTTGCCCCTTGAAGGCAAGGCCACAAGCCCGGCTGAATTCGGCACCTGCTGATTGTAGAGCCCTTGGGCTTTGAGGCAACATCCTAGGCAGTGGTCACCATGGGCCTTGGGCAAGACCCAGTGCTATGCTGGCTTTGGGTCTGAATCAGTGTAGTCCCAGTGTTGCTGGCCAAAGGGGTGCTTGTGTCACCCTACCCTCAGCTATAGATAACCTTCAAATATTCACATCCTTCCTTCTTTTCATTGGATTTCTTGTACACAGAAATAAATTAATCATAATCTTGATTCAGTACATACCCATGGCATGCATTTGTTTGCTTATTTGTTTCTGATAAATCCTTAGAAAATACCAACCAAAATGAATGTTCAGATCTTTTTGTTTATTTAGTTTTTTCTTTTTGTTTTTGTTTTTTTTAATTTGAGACAGGGTCTTGTTTGGTCACCCCGGATGGAGTGTAGTGGCACGATCATGGCTCACTAGAGCTTCAAATTCCTGGGCTCAAATGATCCTTCCACCTCAGCCTCCTGTGTAGTTGAGAATACAGATATGTGCCATTACAGTTGGCTAATTTTAACATTTTGTGTAGGGAGGAGGTCTCCTTATGTTGCCCAGGCTGGTCTTGAACTTCTGGGCTCAAGTGATGCTTCCACCTTGGCTTCCCAAAGTGCTGGGATTATAGACATGAGCCACCATGCCTCGTGCTCAGATCTTGATGATAACTGATATCTAATTTTAAGTTCTCCACATTTCATCCTTATGCCTCGCTCCTATCTGAGCTAATGTGAATCTCATATTCATTATCTCATGCTTTCTCTTTTATATAAGAAAGGATATATATACATATCAGAATTATGAAATGATTCAGAAATGAGGGAGAAATAAAGTATTTCCAAAGCAAGCAAAAACTGAAGATATTTGTCACCGCTAGAACGGTCTTACAAGAAATACTGAAGGGAGTCGTGCATCTGGAAGCAAAAAGATGATAATCACCACCATGAAAACATGTAAAAGTATAAAAGTCATTAGTAGACAAATATTGTATGTTTTTACTCATATGTGAAAGCTAAAAAAGTTGATCTCAAGGAAGCAGAGAGGAGAATGATGGTTACCAGAGGCTGGGAAGGCTGGTTAGGGGGTGGAAGGGATGAAGAGGGGTTGGTTAATGGGTACAAAACTATAGTTAGATAGAAAGAATAAGTTTTAGTGTTTGAGAACCCAGTAGGGTGACTATAGTTAACAATAACTTATTGGATATTTCAAGGTAGCTAGAAAAGAAGATTTCAAATGTTCCCAACACAAAGAAATGACAAATCTTTGAAGCAATGGATATCCTAATTATCCTGATTTGATCATTACACATGGTGTGCATGTATCAAAATATCACATGTACCCCATAAATATGTACAATTATAATGTATCACTGACAAAATTTAGAATGTAAAAAAAGATAAAGTATATTTAATATGTGGCTATAAAATAGCATTTTATAACCATTTCATTAAAAGCAAAAAAGTCTGACAACAGATCTACAGCATTGCTTATACACTATTGGGGAGATTGAGTTGGTGCAACAACTCTGGAAAACAGTTTTGCATTATCTCTTAAAGGTAAGCATTTATCTACTCAGTGACGAGATGCCCATACAATACTGCCCCAACAAAGATACTTTTGAGAATAAAATGGGGGCACTAACAGTGTGAGTCCTTGGATAAGAAAGTGTAAACTGGGACTGAAATGGGAAAATGGAATCATCTTGTCATTTACCTAAGACCCAGAAAGCCCACTCACAAGAGGCAAACCACTGCATCTGCTCACAGGGGTCCTATATAGGAATGTTCATAGCAGGGAGTGTGAACACAGTGTTGCACATAGCCTTTCACCCAGCAGATATAGAAATTTATTATAACAAAAGAATATTGGTTAAGAACAAACATTCACTTAAAGTGTAATTCATCAAACTATTTTTATAATTCTGAAAATCTGGAAGCTATCTAAATATTGATAATTCATAGTTGGTTAAATCACTGTGACACAATAATAAAACATTACCAAAAGTTAGCGAAGATAATATTGCAGAGAAATATTTATGGAAAACGTTCACAGTGTACTAAGGGAAAAGCAGATTACATATCAGAATGCTTACCATGGCACCATTTTTATAAAATGAATATATACATTAAAAAGAGACTAAGAGGACACATTTTATATCATTAATACTAGATATTGGTGGTTTTCTTGAAAATGTTTAATTTTTTAATTTACTTCTCTATATCACTATATTTGTCTACAATAATCATGTATTTTTTAAAAAGTTTTAAAAGTGAAAAGTAAATTCTATTGCACCAGAACACTGTTTACGTTGGAGGCTGTTCTGTTATGATTGTCTTCATTTTATGTCATTTTATGTCCAGAGTATCCTAAATAGGCAGCTTCCCTTGCACTGCGCTCACCTCACCAAACAGAAGTCTCTACTGCATCTGCGAAAGGTTATTTTCCTTTGTCAAAACACAGTGCTTAGGTGGCCACAAACACATGTCAGTTCACTGTCATAGTCTGGCTCCCAAGCTGCAATAATTAAGCAACCTACTGAGCAACTCCTAATGCCTCAAGTGCTGTGAAGAGAGTATGAAGAGACTACTAGTTGTGTGGATGAACAGTTCTGGAAGGTATATATTAAATCTTTCAAGATCTTTGGAGCTTGGTTCCTTATCAGAGGAGAGACATTTACCTGAGGAGTTGGAGTAAATCTTTTGTGGTCAGAAAGGAGACACAATGAACTTCCTGGGGTCAAAGGGCAACCATATTACTACAACAGCAGGAGTCTCTTTCTTGGCCAGTCTCTAAATTGAGAGTGGTCTTTATTTTTAATAAGGGAAGCTGAGTATTCAGGGCTATGCTATGAGATTTTTAGGGTTATGAAAACCCAGACTATGCCTATTTCTAAGCAGGAACAAAATTAAGAGGCTAGGCCTCCACTTTCTAGTAGCTGACTAGCTGTAACATTTCTGAGGTGCTGATAAGATCCAAGGGCAATTTGAATCCCCTGCTCCCAGTCAGGCTCCCCACGCCCATGGAGTCACTATAGCACTGGCTGTGGTATCAGAATTCCATTCCAAAATTCTGAGGGGGCTTTGGTTGGATAGAATCTGCCATGTGAAGATCATGGACTTCACAATATGTGGGTGGGGACAGCCAAAGAATCATTGTTTCCAAGATTTCTCAGGAACTCAGTTTTGTATTGCTCAGTTGGCTAAAGACAAGGGACAAACTAAAATACTCAGGGCACATAGCCCTGGTGATGATAGCTTGCCCAATTTTGGCACGGCAGTAACTGCTATTTATTGGTCGCTCTTTATAGGGTTAGACATCATATGAACTAAGCACATAATATATATTATTATCTCAAGTAATTCTGAACAACTCTGCGAAGTAAGCTATTACCAATGCTATTTTACAGGTGAGAAAATGGCATTTCAGAAAAGTCAAATAACTTTCCAAATCCACAAAATTAGTAAAGAAATTTGAACTGAGGACCATTTGAATCCAAAATCTGCACTCTTATTCACTACAGTACATGGCTTCTCATGTATATATGTCAGAGCAGTTAAATCTTTTTTTTTTTAAATGGAGAATGTACTTATAGCAAAACCATTTTGTTCTTTATGGCCTCTAAAATAATCCTGATTGGAAAATATCTGCCAATTACGTAACCAACTATGAGTGGTACCTCCTTAATTGTTGGCTGAACAAATGACTACCTAGTTCCCATAGAGAGCATATTATTACACTTTCTCAGAAAGCAGACTAATAAGGAGTTCTATTGGAGTCTATAGTCTTTTCTTCAAAGGAACTCCTAATCTGATGCCAGGAATCTGATAGAACCTTGAGCAACAGGCATAATTTGTTGTTTAGCAGAGACCTCTTTGATTGACCAGGAGTAGGGAGCACTGTTTTTTCCATCGCCTTGATAAAAATACCTGCAGTGACGACTGGGAAAAGTAAAACTCAGGGATTTGATGTGTGAACCTGGCATTCCTTTCTCACCAATATGATTCCAACAAGGAGAAGAACATAATATAGTGCTAATTATTTCACTTCTCTACCCATGATCTTGCAATGTTTTTCCTCTGCCAACAAGGAAAGAAGATGGAGCTATTCCTTTACTGAGCACCTACTATGTGTCTGATGGGTGCTTTCCTATAAGTTATTCTTTTACTCTTTAAAGCAGGGGTGTGCAATCTTTTGTCTTCCCTAGGCCATATTGGAAGAAGAAGAATTGTCTTGGGCCACACATAAAATACACTAACACTAACGATAGCTAATGAGCTAAAAAGAAAAATTGCAAAACAAATCTCATAATGTTTTAAGAAAGTTTATGAATTGTGTTGGGCTGCTTTCAAAGCTGTCCTGGGCCTCATGAGGCTTGCAGGCTTCAGGTTGGACAAGCTTGCTTTAAAGCATCCCTGTGTGGTAGGTTTAGCTATTTCAATCTTACTGCATCATCTTAGGCTCTTTTCAGAGAGAAAGAGTAAAAGGTAGATAGATGGGAGAAGTAAACAGGAGAAGAGACAAAGGGTCTTTATAAAGATCTTCTTTTCATTTAGGGAATATCAAATTAATGTTATTTAAAATAATACTGACACATGCTTTCTCCTCTTGGACTTTTCTACCTTTAGAGGACAAAGGCCTTGGTGTTAAATAGCAGACTGATACACAAAAGTTCCAGACTCTACTTCTGACCTGGGTGAATTTATCACTATGTCACTCTTAGTTTTTGGTCATAGGAAGGTAGTCATGCAGATATACCCCCATGGCATTCATAGGAAACAACATGACATCTATCCAAATTACTGCTTTGAAATGACATTAAAAAGAAAATAGCATAATGGTTTTTTCCATCCACTCGTTTCTGTGACTGAGTTTCCTTTCTTTGTCCTTTAAGCACATTTAGGGCTAAAATGTCCACCAATTCTCCTCCTGGAAACTAGTAACCCTCTTGGGTCAGAATGCATGAGACAAACATCTTGGTTAAAGTGAGAAGACTATTTATGGCCAGGAGTCTTGACCTGTTTCCAATTCATGCTCCCATTCCAGTCTTTGCCACACTGGAGGATTTCTTACCCTCTATTTCTAATATATTTACTGAAAAATTTACTGCTTTATTCTCTAAGGTTTATTTTGGGGGACTACAAAGTCTATGTTTATTTAAAAACTGTAGGAAAAAAATTGGTGTATTTTCAACTTGGTGTTCTGTTTTAGAGAAACATGCAATCGGGTTGGATTCACCCCAGAATAGACTGGGTAGGCTGCCGGAGACTCGACCCCGGGGTGGTCCTTTCTTCTTGGCCGCGGCTGTGGAATGCCTCCCCTATCTCCCATGTGTCCTCTTTGAGGTAAGGTGGACCAGAAGGAAAAAGAGGAAAAAGGCAGGTCAGAAGCAGAGCCCCAGAGAACACAGAAGAGAAAGCCTAGAGTAGCCCAAGCTACCAACCATGTCTTTGAAAATGGTAGAAGCAGATTGAGCCCTCCAATTCTAGCTTGAAAGGGTTCTCATCTGTAGCAAGTGTCAGGCCACAGTCACACACCATGAAAAGTCAGGAAAAGGGTCTATGAATATTATGATGGAGAGAGCATTCATTTTCAGCATTTGAAACCCAAGTGCAAAAAAATATCCAGAGAGAAAGGAGAATCTCACTTATAAGTTCCATTTGATTTAAAGTTAACCGTTCTCTAAAGAAATTCTGATTAAATAGCATGCTATAGAGCACACAGTAAATACTCCCAAATGGCAAGTTATTAAACTTTTTAAACAGGGAACACATTCACCTTCAGTAACGCGAAAGCATGAGGATAGAAATTATAAGCTAGAGTCTCTTGGGGTATATTTGAGATATCTAAAGGCCAAGTAGGCTGTCAATAAGATATCTAAAGGCCATAGTAGACACTATGGTAGTTAAAGACATCCAACACAATTGTTATGTAGTAGCATAATTGTTGGTCTACTAGGCTGTCATCACTACTAAACTGTGAGATCTTTGACAGTACAACAGTCTTCACTTTAATTGCCCTTGAATCAATGGTACCTAGCATTATGCCCCATGCAAAATAAGTTCTTAAACTTTTTTTTTTTTGATGAATGATGAATGTGTGAACCTTGGATTTAACCTCTGGTTTTTGCATCTGAGGCTGTCAGTAGGATAAGGCACTGAGACAGCCAGAGTTTATTAAAATAGGCATAGGAGTTTCTATTTGAAAACTTTTTTCATAGTCATTGAAAAATAAATGACTATGTCATTTATTATACCTATTTATTAAACATAGAATTACAGGATCTTAGGCTTTGAGGGGACTCTTAGATCATCTAGTAATGATATTTTAGTTCAACTCTCTCATTTTCTATGACAAACTGTAGCCCAGGTGAGATAAGTGATCTGCCTAAGATTCTACTGCTTATCATTGGGTGGGAGGGCCTGGGCTTGTATGCCAATCCCCTAAGTTGCCAATGCTCTGTCTTATCCTCCCACTTTAAGCCTTTTTCAGAACTCAGACTTAAATTTTTGAAAGTAACAGTAGTTATTTACTAGCTCATTTTCTTCAGCTAGGTCAAACAATCCAGAATCATAAAATCTTAGACTTTGGAAGAGGTCTTAGAGGTCATCAGTTTAACATCCCAACCCAAGCAAGGATCTCCTGTACAAACTTGAATGGCATTTAGTAATTGTTTGAATTCCTCCAGCAGTAGGATGTCAGTATAGTCGGTCCTCTGTATCTGTGGGTTCTGTATCAATGGATTCAACGAACCATGAATGAAAAATATTTGGGGGAAAAAAACTGCATCTATGCTAAGCATGTATTGACTTTTTTTCTTGTCATTATCCTTAAACAATACAGCATAACAACTATTTACATTGCATTTACATTATATTAGGTATTAGAAGTAATCTAGGGATGATTTAAAAGAGAATGTCCATAGGTCCAGTGCAAATACTATGCCATTTTATATCAGAGACTTGAGCATCTGTGGATTTTGGTATCCATGGGAGGTCCCAGAACCAATCCTCCATAGATACTGAGGGATAACTGTACCTTATTTTTGAATATAAAATCTTCCTTTTATTTAAATAAGATTTGCTATAAATTTTAATGTACCAAATGCCAATATCTAGAACTACAGAGAATGAATCTAGCACTTTTTGATGCCAATCCTTCCTAATTCTGAATACAATTTTCATGTCAAGATAAATCTCTTCTCCGAGCAAAACATTTTTTGAATTGTTCTTCAAAAGATACGGTTTCCTGAACCACCACCATTCTGGTTGCCCTTCTCTGACTATCCTCCTATTTATCAATGTCCTAATTGAATTTTAGAAGCGGTCTAACAGATGAAGAGTAGTAGAATTATGACTTCCTTCTTGGTGTGTCCTAGACTTTTGTTAAAGAAGTTTAAGATCGCATTAATGTGTGTGTTTGCCTCTCTAATGCTTCTTGTTGAGTTTAAGATCAGTTAAAAACACTAGGTATTTTTGGGTGGGGGGGGAAGAATCCTGTCATATGTAATATTCAGAAGTAAATTCTAGATGGATTAAAAACGTATGTGTAAAAACAAAATAATCAAAGAACTAGAGGAAAATATTATATTTGAAAATGCTAATTTTACTTGGAGATTTGAGAATTCCAAGTGTATCCTTCAAGGATATAAGTCACATAAGACAGACAGACTGCTATATTTTGCCAACTAAAATTTAAAGCTCCAAAGTGGAAGAATAATAAAAATATCAAAAAGTAAACAGAAAACAGAAATATGCTTGCAAAATATATAGTAGGGGTTAACAGACTTAATATCTCAAGAGCCATTGAGAATCAACTGAAATAGGCTAATATCAGTAGAACAATGGATAAAGAACATGAATAAGTGAGTCACAAATGAAGAAATAAAATGGCTCACAAACATGTGATGAAATGTCCAAACAAGCTAGATGCCAAAGGTGCTGGCAAAATTAAACTGCTAAAAATGAAATTAATAGCCAATATTCTATGCAGACAAATACTTGGAAAAACAGATTTTCTCACACACAGCTGATAGAACTATACATTTTTATTACTTATTTAGTATAATTTGGAAATATATGATCAAAGCTTAAGAAAGCAATTTTGTTCTCAAAATATCACTTTTCCTAATTTATTCTAAGTAAAATATTAAAGATGTGTGCGAAGAGTCTTATCATAGCATTACTTATAATATAAAAATAGAAAAAATAAAGTTTTTACAATAGGGAACTGGTTAGGTATGACATGTTCAAGTAATGGACCATTATTATTATTTAGTTAAAAAATTGATGTAGAAATATACTTACTTCACAATATAATGAAGTAAACAAGTATGTTACAATATAAATGACATTTTTATAATTTATGTGTATATTGCATATGTGTGCTAAAATCTTGGAATTAACACGGCACGAACACATTTTCTTATCTTTATGTTCTGAAATACTAGTTTCATCACTCAGAATAGGTTGGATTATACTGCAGTAACAAATAATCCCCAAATCCCAGTGACTTAACGCAATGAAAAATTAGTTCTTGCTTATGCTGCTTATCAGCACGGTTTATGAGAGAGGGGCCCACTGATCACACCCACTCATAGACACAGACAGATGGCTCCAGAAGCTTCCACTACCACTGAGGCAGGAAATAAGGATGAGGCAACTTGCACACACTGCATGACACTTCTGGTATTTTGTTGTTCAAAGAAAATCTCGTGTCTCACTTCAAAGAACAAAGAAATGCAAGCTTCCAATGAGCTCAGAAGAACAATTTTTGCAGACAGTCCTAATGACTATCACATTTACAGTTTTTTCTATTTTCTTGTTTGTGTTTCCTGATTTTTCTAAGTCAACATATATAATACTTTATTAATAGAAATTCCTGTTCGGACATATGTCCTTAATCATGCGTTTGTGGAATTCTGGGCTCTAATATTTATTGCCTGTTAGAATATTTCTCAATCTTGATCTGATCCTATTAACCAACGTATTTTCCCTCCCAGTTTGGTTATTTGGCAGTTCTGAAAATATCATCTAAATCATCATCAGTGACACCAGGCAGGGTGATCATTCTGGAGAGACTATTCCTCTCAAAGGACATGGATCCTCTAAACAATTGCCCTTAATATGCTTATTCAATTGACTCTGAATTCACCCAACTGTATTTTTATACAGCCCTCAGTTTACCATCTGGTTTTTAAAGATAACAAACTTTGTCAAGAGCCTTACCGTAATTGAATTTCTCTTTGGTATTCATGTGATATAGTGTTTTAAGTTTGGCATAACTTGATCTTAAAAAAACTCCTTTGGGATTAAGGCAAGATTTTTCTGGCCCAAATGTTCACAAATTGGCTATTTAATATTTATCCTAGAATTCTGCTAGTGATCAACAGCAAGCTGATCAATCTCTAAATTAGAAGGTCAATTTTCTGTCTCGGGAATACAAGTACCTTTATAGTTATTAATGTTTATCTTCGACCTGTTTCTCTCCCTGGGTGCTTGCTCCCTCACTGATCTGCAAGTTTGTTCTGAATAATCTGGACCTGGAGATTTGAACACATTTAAAGGTGATGAGTTTTTGTTTTGTCTTGTTTTAATTTCCTTACCTCGCTCATGTTTCTCTTTTTCCCTAGTAGTGTTTATTCAATTATTTTATTTTATTTTATTTTATTTTTTTCTCCAAGCCTCAGTCTTGAAAAATAATTATTTTATTTTAAAGAACTTGCCACTACTAAGATAAATAGAACTTAATTCTAAAACAAAGTGGATATTTTAGATGTAAATTGCCAGTTGAGGCCACCCATTTCAGAAAGAATATTATAAGCAAAGGTTATCACATGTTGGCTCTTCTGCTATTGCCCAGTAGAAGATTTGTACATATTCATTGGAGGGCTCTAGAAATCTCTCTCTGAACAGTAAAGATTTTCCCATGACCTTGATGCTGAAGCCGTGGACTTTGGAACTCCTGCAAGCAGTTTCCAGAAATAGTCATGTTGATCAAGAATTCTCAAAATTTTGAAGCACAGAGAGCTTTGGAATTTTAGAAAGTGCTGTCCTGGAATAGCAACTGGGGACAGAGGAGGGGAAAACATATAGGAACTAAGAAGAAAAAGAAAAAACTGGAAGTAGGACAAAATTATATATGATCTAAGGTTAGTATGCAAGATTAATTCAAGCTATGCAATAATATAAAATGTATATATAGGGAATCCTAAAAAAGAAGACACTATGTCTAAAAATATTTTTAAACTTTTTTCTCTCTGAATAGCCTGAGAACAAAAATAAATCTCTATTTATCACCTCATATGTGCTAAGCACTTGTTCAAAATGATGAGAAAAGTAGAGAGGATTGTTGCCTTCATGGAATTTATTGTTAAGAAGAAAGACAGACAATTCCTAAGCTGTGCCTGGTAAGTACCCAGTGGGGTCAGTACTTGGTACTACAGAAAGAACCTCTAGCAGGAGTCTCACCTAGTTTAAAGGGGAATAGGAAGGGCCAGGGAAGGATCTCTGGCATAAGTGATGTTTAAACTGAAACCAAAACAGAGAAGAAAGAATGTGCTAAGCTGATGGGGAGAGTGGAGAGCATGCTGGACCGAGGGACTAGTAAGAACAAAAACTTAACAAATTGATTAAGTGTAAAAGCTCAAGCTTGAGCTTTTGAGCTCAAAGAGTGGTAATTTTTGAGGGCCTCGTGGTAGGCACAGAGCATCTCTCCTTTTTTACTATCCTCACTTTATATTTTGGAACTGAGAGCACTGAGCTATGAGACTAGCTTAAGGTTTGACTTAATTGCCAGGAACGTAGTGTCCTTTTCAAGAGTGGCCATTGGACTGAGAATAGGAAGCTCCATGTATAACTAAGGTTGTTCCCAGTAAAAATCTGAACATTTGCTACCAATTTTAACGGCAGTCATTACCCATCTCTATATTCTACTATTATTTTTATCATTTGATGCAAATAATGAAGTTTAGCTTCACACTTAGTCTTTCTCTATTACATCCTATATCCATATCTTGACCCTGGCCTTGGATCCTGTCATATTCCTGAGATAGTACATAAGTAAACAGAGCTTGGCCTGAGGGAAATAGAGCTAAGGCATTCTTTCCTTGCTTGACCAAATTCAAAATAGGCAGGTTGCACTCTAGCCCTACGACTGAGGTAGTTTTGTGCCACAGCAACACTGCCTGTGTTTACAGCTGCCATCTCATCATTTAGAGGACTGTATTTAATCTGCACTAAAGGGAGTGTAGGAACCACTTGAGAAAATCTTGCAAAGTCCTCTGGATTGTTTTCTAGATTAAAAAACACCCTTTCCCCCAAACTGTACTTATAAGAATCTGAGAGTTGAGAGTGTGGGGAGAAAGGAATGCATCTGCATAGCAGAAGGCGAAAGAAAATTCTTGCTTTTAAATGAAATCATATTTGAAAAACTAATGATCATTTCTGTTATCTATGTGAGCCTGTTCTTGTTGTGGATAGCCACAAAGGAGAAATTAATTGTAACTTGACACAAATATTTAGAAGGTAGAACAAAGAATCCTGGAGGAATAAGGCTATTGTGATGAAGTCATTGTTACTGGGGATATGCTGATAAAAAGCCCCCAAATTAAGTTTGGTATTGGTATTGGAGCATTACATGAGTAGTCCAAGCTTTCCTGGCAATCCTGACTCAGGAGGGCTGTGGATACAGAATGTAATACAGGATTTGGGGAAAAGGGAGAGGGATAAAGAAGGATGAGAGACATGTGGAATAGAGCTGAGGGAAAAGTTTTCTCGAGAGTTTAAAAATAGGCTTGGGAGCAGCTCCAGAGCATAAGGAAAGCAGGTGGAGAGAGATAAGGAGATTTTAAAGAAATAGTCACCGTGATCAATAGAGTTCATCACACTTAAGTAAAGAAGTTATGTTTTTAAAATTTTAAGGCATTTAGTTTTTCTTGATTATGACATCACTCCATGACTGGCCCATAATGATGTCAACTTGAAATATAAAAGCTAAAAAATGACTTTAGAGAAAATTCCATACATTTTAATGTTGAGGAAGATAATGCAAAAGAAAACATTCTAAGTAACTACACGAACATAATGGATGATGATCATTCACTCGTTGATTAAATATTTATTAATCATCTGCTATATATATAGCTCTGTGCTTGATTTGGGGGAAAATCAAGATTCAGTGTGCTGTAGAGGAACAGGCAATCTACTTGTGAAGACACACACGTAGTCCTTTGTAAACATTCAGTTAATGCACTCACATATGAAAACACCTGTCAACATCTGTTATAAGATTCTGTCTTTCCTTCTGCTGCTATTGATGCATTTAGGTCTATCCACGGGGCCATCAAAGCTGCAAGTCTGCCATAACCCATCATAATTTTACCTGAATAATCTCTGATATGAGAGTTCCAGATGACATGAATTAGAATTCTAAATGTGCTTTTCTATTAGCATAAAACTCATATGGTTCTGAGATGCTGTCTTAGTCTTAGCAGGTTTCTGCTGCTATAACGGAATACCACAGGCTCCAACATTTATAAAGAAAGCAGATTTATTTTGGCTCATGGTTCTGGAGGCTGAGAAGTCTAAGAGCATGGCACTGGCACCAGTGAGGGTCTTATTGCTGTGTTATTTCATCATGGAAAAGAAAGCAAGGCATGTGAGACAGAAAGTTGGGCCAAACTAATCTTTTTCTTCTTCTTTTTTTTTTTTTTTTTAAATCAGGAGCCCACTCCTGCGTTAGCAAATCCCCTCCTGCAATAACAGCTTCACTCTTATTGACAAATCTTCTCTTTAAGGTCACCTCTCAATGTGGTTGCAATGGCAATTAAATTCCAGCATGAGTTTTGGTGGGGGCATTCCAAACCACAGAAAAGCTATACTTTAGCCTTTCTAATAATGTACAGAATGAAGTCAACATCTGAGAACTTACTGTGACAAATAACGGACATGTAAATGAATGTTTAGCTCACATTTTGTGAATAGACACATGTCAGAGTCCTCGACTCTCCTCTCCCTAAAAATCTGAATGTGTGGGGTGATAAATAGCCAAGTGTTGGGGTGTATGACCCAATCCTTCATTGGCCATGGCTGATTGGCTACTTGCCCTAAGTATTTCCATATAGAGGATGGCCAGAGACCTGTGTAGCAAAGGCAAAAAGAGGATGTAGGTCAGAGTCCTCTTAAGAGTATAGATTTTTGCATTCTGCCAAAAGAACATATGCATCTGTATGTTCATCTTAACGCCATTCACAAGAGCAAAAACGTGGAATGAACCCAGGTGCCCATCGAGGGCCCAGTGCCCAATCCACTGTGGGTGCCCAGGCAAAAAAGAAAATGTAGTACATATACACCATGGAATATACTATGCAGCCATAAAAAAGAATGAAATTATGCCTTTTGCAGCAACATGGATACAGCTGGAGGCCATTATCCTAAGAGAACAGGAGAAACAGAATGCAGAAACAGAAAACTAAATGCAGTTATGTTCCCACAAGTGAGAGCTCAACATTGGGTACACATGGACATAAAGATGGGAGCAATAGATACTGGGGACTACTAGAGGGAGGAGGGGGGTAAGGGCTGAAAAACTACCTATTGGGTACTATGCTTAGTACCTGGGTGACAGGTTCAATCATACCTCAAATCTCAGTATCACACAAT
Organism: Hylobates moloch; assembly: GCF_009828535.3. Lineage (NCBI taxonomy): Eukaryota > Metazoa > Chordata > Mammalia > Primates > Hylobatidae > Hylobates > Hylobates moloch. The sequence goes on from NW_026652279.1 coordinate 50,027,354, forward strand.
ATATCCTTACAACAAACCTGCACATGTATCCCCTGATTCTATAATAAAAGTTGAAAAAGAAAAAAATATATAGATTTTGGGAACCTGAAAGGTTATAATAAGTAACCCATGAAAACTGAAGCAGAAATGTCATACTGTAGAACAGTGCTTCTTAAAGTGTGGTCCCTGGACCAGCAGCATCAACATGACATGGGAACTTGTTAGTTTTTCCCCAGACCTACTGAGTCAGAAACTCTGAAGGTAGGGCCCAGAAACCTGAGTTTTACATACCCTCCAGGTGATTCTGATCTGCTAAAATTTTGAGAGCCACTGTTGAAAAAGTAGCTAAAGAAAGGCTGCCTGAGTGGCCTAATGAACCACATAGATACTAAAGGGAGTCAGTAAGGAACTCTGTGTGAGCAAAGGAAAATTTTAGGTAGAAGAGAGTGGATTAGATGACAGAAGAGAACTGGGGAGACAGTGTGATCCCTCAGTTTCAGTTTCTGTTGATGTATATCCACACAACACTTGCCATGTTTTTTTTTTTTTTTTTTTAGGGATTCACATTTGACTGTGGTTTCTTGGGACCAAATTGTACTGACTTGAGCCCTGGGTAGAAAGTAGAGATGTTCTGAGCAAGATACTCTAAGGCTATGGACTCTGTAATGAGAGTTGAAGCACATTTTACATGAGAGCACGACTTGCCTTCCAAGTTCACTAAAACTATGGTCAAGTACATTTTTCTAGAAAGGGCAGTTACAGTCCCGAGGGTGGGTTGAACATTTTACATATTTTTGCAATCCTTAATGCAGCCTAATGCGGGGGACTCATAATGTATCTTGTTAGTTTGCTAGGGCTCCCGTAACAAAGTACTACAAACTGGGTGACTTAAACAACAGAAATTTATTGTCTCACAGTTTTGGAGGCTAGAAGTCTGAACTCAAGGTGTTGGCAAAGTTGGTTTCTTCTGAAGGCTATGAGGGAAGCATCCATTCCATGCTTCTCTCCTTGGCTCATAGATGGCCATCTTTATGTTCACATGGTGTTCTCTCCATGTGCTTGTGTCCACATTTCCCCATGATAAGGACATAAGTCTTAGTAGAGGAGACCTACCCAATTACCTTTATAAAGACCTACCTCCAAATAAGGTCACATTCTGATGTCTTGGTGGTTATGACTCTACACATGAATTTGGGGAAACATAACCTATAACAGTATCCCTATTTTAAAAATGAAGACCTACAGAGAAGTTGTATGAGTGCCCAAGGGGCAGTAGGTTGATTGTGTGATGAGATGTAAATCCGGAGCTCTCCACAATATTCTGTCAGCTCCTACGCTTATAAAACATATCTGCTGGAGTTTGTTAAATGGCCTGGATTTGCCAGAACCCAGTCCATTTAGCTTAAAAAAAAAAAGGGAGGGTAATGATGTAGAAGAATATGTAACATCTATACTGGGGTAAAACACGTGTTTTACATCTAAAACTAGTTGAAGGATTTAGCACCCGTTATTTTTGCCCATTAGAATAGTGCCTCCTATTTCTTTGAAGAGGAATCAGATGAAATTCAGCTCATGTGATAGGACTGCTAATTCTTTTTTATTGTATTAAACAGATGGCATCAAACAACAAGTTGCAAATATGATGCATAGGGGTTACCACAAGTGAGTATCTTTTGGAAGAAAAAAATGTGGCACATAACTGAAACAAATCACATAAAGATGAACAGACAATGAAAGAGCTGTTTTGTTATGTGGAACCAAAGTGCCTTTAGTCTTTTTGCTCTTCTAAAAATATTCACATTTGAGAGTGGACTGGTCTGATTTAAGATACTGTACTAAATATCCCTTTGCTAGAAAATAAGATAAAAAGAAATACCATAAATTCTGAGCCTAAATTTTAGAGCTGAATATTAACTTCAAATTATATTATGTGGTATTTTGGATTATCTTATGAGAAAAAAAGAAAGAAAATAAGAGAAAGAAGCATAATCCTTATTTAGAAAATCATACTGGTTCAATGTTAATAATTAACTCCTGTTACTGTTGTATAATGGAGATAGATACCTGTTTCATTAGTAAAAACTAGTAACCTGTTTTGACATTTTGAGAGAAAAAAATATACTTTGCTTGGTCCTTGAGAAGATGCCTTGATTCCTAGTCATTTTTTTTCTAGTAAGAATCACTTTCTTTGTAGAAGATTCATTTTCTTAGAACTTCCTGCAGCAAATGATGCTGCCCTTCTGTCTGGGCCTCCTGTGTCATTGCCTGTAACTGGCTCTCAGCTTTCTGGCTTCTCTTTTTTATGCTGTTTGGTGGCCTTTATTCCTTTGGCCCCTTAACCGTACACACTTTTCAAATTTTCTTGGCTTGACTGTAAGCTCCTTAAAGATAAGAACCTATCTTCTGTTTCCTTGGAAATAGACTTAAGTGTCTTCAGCTTAAGCATCTTTGGACAGAATGTATTTCTATCTTCTTTACCTGAGAAAGATTGGAAGGGAGCAAGCATAATAAATACCACTGGTTTTAGGACTGATTGCCAAATCTAAAGGAAGTACATGTTATTGAACTACCTGATGACTAAGGGAAGGTGAAGGTTATATGAGACATCAAGGAGGAACTATAACTCCTTGGCACTCTTATGCAGGCCTAGATTCTTGGAGTTCTACAACTAGGTGTGTGAGTTATTACAAATCCCTTCCTTCACATTTTCCAGTTTTCTAGAATATGATGTAGTTGATTTAGTATCTAGGCAGGAAAAGATTTGCCCTCAGGAAGCTAAACTTTCCAGGATGCTGCAGGGAGATTCCAACTGTATCAGTCTGGAGTGAGAGGTGCAATGTAGGAACGTGCACTCAGTTAGTAAATTAATACTTGATGTAAAATAGATATAAAATCCCATAAATTATAAATGCTTCGAAAATAGGTTACAAGAATAGAAAGGGAATTTCTTATATTAAAATGTCACCCTATACACAATCCTAAAGGAAGAGATTTTGCTTTTCTGTCTTCTCTTTCTATCCCCTTTCCTTCCCCTAGTGCCACTTGATTGACAAAGAGATGTGGAATGGGACTCAAGGAGAGTTTATATGATAAAGGGGATTATTTCCCAGATCCACTTATACTGTAATCCTATAGGTAATTCCTCTAAAGGTCCACATTTGAATAAGACTGATTCTTACATGACTGCCTTCCTAAATAGCAGTTATGCGGGGCTCTCGGTCTAATTATTCATAAGCATCAGCCCAGGAGCTTGCTCTGTATTGTCCCGCTATGCTTAAGAATCTCTTGCCTTTGGAATTGCCGTGAAGAGGTCAATATCTCGAAAAAGAGCTAAATATGCTCCAAAGCTTTCACCAGCAGCTGTCAGAATACTTCAGGGCCAGTTTTATAGCAAAGCAATGAAGCATACTTTAAAAACTTATTTTAGAAAGAAATGCCCATTTCCATAAACTCAGTGCAAATTCTGAGCTCTCACTAATTTAGCAGTAAGATATAAATGGGTTCTCAGGTGTTCAATTGTAGAAAAATGTAAACATTCTCCTACTTTATTTACTAGGGGAATGCATATCTAAAATAATTATTCTCTGGGTTAAACTTCAAGCCAAAATTTTATCTCTAGTTTTATAATTACATTTCCTGAGTATTCTAGTTTCTTTTATATTTAACCTTCAGAACAAACCAGATTCTATGCACATGACTTGAATGACATTACAAAATGGAACAATTAGGAAAAGGTCTAGGAAGGGCGACCAAAAATCTGAATTAATTATTATCTAATTACTTCCAAACCCCTTTCTGAACACCCTTTCTGCTAGAAGAACGCTTTGGGCTATATCAAATTTAGCATCACACCTGCAGCATACATGCTCTGTATCCTCCCACTCTTACTTCTTGACTAACCAGTTTTTCTAAAGTATCATCTACATGCTCTTCTATGTGATTTTCTTCCATGATTACTCATCTGTTTAATCAGTGGGGGAAGTAATCTCAACTGAATAGATTAGACCTGGGTTCTCGAGGTTTGTTTTCTAAGGGTGTGGACCAACCCTGCATCTAGCAAAATGATAGTCCAAGTCATCTCTCTTTGATCTCTCTGCTCCTTGGTTCCATCTATAAATGATGATGATGATGATAGTATCTACTCATAAGATTGTTTGGAGGATGACATGAGATATCTGTAGAGCCACAAGAGAAGTGCTCAGCAATTGACTCCTGTGTTCAATGATTGATAGCTATGATTATTATCTCATTATTAGGAATTCTTATAAGACTCTCATATTTTCTTTATATCACACATTGTGCTATTAAATATAAATCTATATTCGGTTCCCCTGTTTCTCCAACTCATTCCTTATGGCACATCCTTCCGATGTGATTCAGGCAGAATCCAATCCATCGAGAGTATTTTCACGTTTCCCGGACATTGTCTTGGGTTTCTCAACAGCACAGAGGGATGCTGAACTGGGAATGAAACCACACCCGAGCTGTGGAGTTGATAAAAGAGCTGGATCATGAAAATATTTCTCTTAGGGCTAGGTTTGGCAACCCTCTGTTTAAGTTAAAAACACCACGAATTTGGGGCCTAGTAAATTGACAGTGTTCCTTGAAATCAAAAGAAGTTAACATGACAAAGAATGTGCCAGAGTCAGGATACACACATGCCTGAAATTATTTCAAGTCAGCTTTATTTCAGCATTTTTTCTCTTTGAAAGACGAAAACAGAAAAAAACCATGAAAACCACTCCAAGCCCCAGTGGTGCCCTTTCCCAGGACTCTGCATGTCTTACATTTCTAGCAGTGATGCTTCTTCAGCCAGTGCTTCTAAAGGCAGATGCGCCAAGCCACTCGGGGCTCGCATCCCCAGCATTTTGCTGTCTGATCTCCATTAACTTCCAGGAGATAGAGCATACATTAGCACCAGGACTTTGAACAATTTTTTTTCTGTCTGACTTTATTAATTTCCTGAGCCACTAAACCCTCCCTGAAGGAGGAAACTGCAGCCTAACAGCAAGTCTGGAAAAACATCTGCTGTGAAATGCATTCCTCAAACACATCCATCACCCAGATACCTCTCACAGCCTTACTTGAGTGAGACCCCTACCTAGAGCTCCCAAGAGCATGCAACAGAGGTGGGAAGGTGAGATCTCAATAACTAAGGAGCCCTCCCTGGCACTGGCTTTCTCCTCCCTACAGTCCCCTGTGTGAATGAAGCAGCAATATTCTAAGGGCTGTATCTCATAGTGCCACTGACAGGTGTTTATAGAGCTCAGCTAAGTGAAGAAGACGCCTTAATACTGAATACAGATGAACTAAACGTCATTTGAAAATTTCTCTTTATTTAGGCCAGTTTGGCTTTTTCCTGGTACCTGCTGTTACTGTAGCTTTCCCAGTAAGTGGTGGGAAGAGAGTGCATAAATAAGTTTTCAACACAAGAAGTGACGTGGTAGTATTTGAGAAGAAACTAATGTTTTGAGATATTAGAAATAAAGATCCAACCAGACCTGGCCTCATATTAAACCTATGTTATAGTACATCATAATAGTTTACTGAGAATAAGCATAAACTCTTGCTAAGTTCCTGATGAATAAAGCAGCTACGTTTATTTATTTAATCAACAAAAGTTTATTAAGTGCCTACTCATACAGAAACTCTGCCAGGCAAGGGATATATCAAGGCAGAAAGATATGAAGTCATTATCTCTGTCTCAGGAGAAATTCAGGTAAATAGATCTGGATAACTCAAAGTCAAGGATGAATGTGAAGTGCTTGAGAGAGCATAAGATTGTGGAAACACATTTTGCTACAGATATCAGAAGTCAGGAAAAACCCTATCTAAAATTCACCCTTCTCTAAAGCTTGTGTGACAAATCACTGATTTTATTAGTCTTTAAGGGACCCCCTCAAGCCTGTGTTGGGATCCATATTCACAACCCTTGGCTGTCTTTTCATACATTTGAGTCATGCAATTGCTCTCATACTTTAATGTGAATTGAAGTCACCTGGGAAATGGTTAAAAATGAGATTCATGAGTTCCCAATCCAAGAACTTCTGCTCCAGGTTTGCAGCAGAGCCTGGGAAACCTTGTTAACTTTATTGAATAAGCTTTTCTGATAATTCTGCTAAAAGTGGTTCTCAGACTGCACTTCAAGCGATGCTATCAGAGTACTGAAATTCCTGTTTGTCTGTTTCACTAAGGACTGGTTCTTAGACCTTTACAATTTCAATCCTTAGAGCATAAAGCTTCTTATATATCTGTTTACTGAAGTTGTTTGCTTCTATACTTAAACTCAAGAAAGGTGTGCTGAGAATCAGAAATATATGATTTGCACATGAGTGGAAATGGATAGGTGAGGAGTTCTTGGCCTCAACTTAAGAATTCTCACATCTCTGTGAAGAAAATCCAAATTGCATTTCTCATACATGCCAACCCTTCTTCAGGGGTGCAGGCCTGTGGGGCCTGTTAAAAAAGTGTGCAGGGATGGGCTCTATGAGGTGTTTATGAAATTATGTCTTTCCCTGAGGTCTACGGACAGTCAAGGCAAACAGATAAGCTCTATAGGTATAGCTAAGCCCTTTGGTAAAGAAAACGACCCTGGATATTCTCTTGTGGGAAACTTTACTTGTGAATTTGAACCAAGAAAAATGCCAGTGCAAACCCGAAAAGATAATTTAGGCTTGGCTAGGTCCCTGGTACAATTTCCTCTACACGAAAAATGTTATTCCCAGAGTCTAGCTAGGCAGGGCTAATCTAGGCATTTCTGAATTCAGGGATCAGAGAGTAGAGAGAGCTGTAAAAAGCCCTCCAGCTTTGGGGTTAACCCAAACAGAAACCTGTAGCCTTAGTCATTTATATGGCTACTCCCATTCATAGGTTTAGCCTTCTTCCTCTTCTTTTCCTTCTTTTTACTTCTTCCCTTCTCCCCAACCCCATTTTAAAAATCTTTCTGTTAATATAAAAAGTCTAAATATAATTTATTTAAAAAAATTAGAATTATTAAGTCCTTTTGAAAATACTACTTGTAGAACTTTTCCAAGGGCACATTGGAAAATGACTTCCTCTGAACAGGGTCTCCTCTGGAAAAATAGTAACAGTAAGAAAAAGACAATAGGTTTTGAACCATTTTAAGTACATAACTTGTTCTCAGTGACATGAATGAATGAAAGTTCACAGTTCAAGTAAGAGGGAGTAATAAATTATAATGATTGCAGCCCTCCATTTTAGTGCAGCATTTATGTTTTTTTTGAGGAGCAGAAGGTATTTTATACTAAATTCAAAGGGTTATTTGTCAAAACATAAAAAAGTTTAAAAACCTAACAAGAAAAAGTTGAACTTTATAAAAAAGACAGTTAATCCTTATGTTTTGAGGTAAGTAACACTAAAATAAACATGTAAAGAATGACTATTTTTGTATTACGAGATTCCATTTAAGAAGAAACATTTTCTCTTTTGTGTTGGGTGAATTGTGTCCCCCCAAAAGATGTTGAAGTCCTAACCCCCAGTACCTGTGAATGTGATCTTTTTTGGGAACAGGGTCTTTGCAGGTGATCAAGTTAAAGTCATGAGGGTAGACTCGAATCCAGTATAACTGGCGTCCTTACATAAAGGAGAAATTTGGACACAGGCACATATGTGTATGTCAGAAGAATGCCATATAAAGACGAAGGCAGAGGCCGGGTGCGGTGGCTCATGCCTGTAATCCCAGAACTTTGGGAGGCTGAGGCAGGCAGACTACTTGAGGCCAGGAGTTCGAGACCAGTCTGGCCCACATGGTGAAACCCCATCTCTACTAAAAATACAAAATATTAGCTGGGCGTGGTGGTGCACACCTGTAATCAGGAGGATGAGGCATGAGAATCACTTGAACCCAGGAAGGGGAGGTTGCAGTGAACCGAAATGGCACCACTGCACTCCAGCCTGGACGACAGAGCAAGACTCCGTCTCAAAGAAATAAAAAAAGATGAAGGCAGTGATGGGGTGATACATTTACAAGACAAGGAAAGCCAAAGTGTAACAGCAAACTACCAGAAGCTAAGACAGGCATAGAAGAGATTCTCCCAAACAGTCCTCAGAAGGAGCCAGCTCCGCTGACATTTTGAAATTGAAATTATGTTGTGTAAGCAACTCAGTTGTGGTACTTTGTAATGGCAGCCCCAGAAAACAAATACATTTAGCTAGGCACCGCATCTTCTTTCCCAAAACCCATGATTGCTGAGATGCTGACGGTTTCATCTGCACTGGAACTTTCATGAGAACTGACATTAAAGAAAAGGGGCAGCTGCACAATGGTGTGTGCAGAGCCTTGGGAGAAACCCCCACATGCCATGAGGCTGCTGGGCTCCACATCTCTCCTCACCCTACTCAAGCTGCCTCATCCTGGCTGCTTTGCTACAGCTGACTGGCTTCGTACCAATCACTGTTTAGTTCCGGGGTCATTCTTCTCTGCGGGTGGTCAGATTCTTGACCAGCCCTCTGGGACTAGGATTTTTGTTCTTGTCTCCCTTTGCTCATCTTCCAAGAAGAGTCTTACAGCATATCCTGGCAAAATCTTGGATTGAGAAGTAAGATTTTTACTTTTGGTGACCAGTTCTACCTCTGTGAGGTGGGAACCATGTAATATTGGAGAAGTCATTTCATATTTCAGAGTAAGTTTTTCCATTTATGAAATGGGTAAAGTGATATGAATTCTCTCACAGTATTCCTGTAGTAACACAGGTTATGGTAATTAATACACTACACAGCATTTTCCCAAGTGCGTGTCTATAGTCTTATAACCTGGCATATTTTGTGTTTGTGTAGGTGTTGCACTAACTTAGACAAGAGAATTGTTGTGTCTGGGGAACAACAGCATAAATCAGAGATTCTCAGAGGCTAGCCACTTAACATTTGCATTAAAAATAGTAACAAATACATTAGATGCCAAACTAAATTTGCAATCTTACTAATTGGTAGCCTCTAAGGAAAGGGAAATACACACATCAGAAAGTAGGAGAAAAAAATAATGAGCTTTCTTACAAAGATCTAAGTACTTGCTTAGGGATAGTAAATGTTTCCCCAGGCCGAGTTCCCATATCCCAAAAAAGAGCCTGGTATCTGGAAAAATACATTGATGACGTAATAAGCACACTTCCCAGAGGAAGCACCTTCTACAAGGGAAACACGGGCTTCTAGATGCAACCAACAACTCTCAGCTGTGTGGCTCTGGCCTGTTTTTCTCATTACATCAGTTTTCCATTAATGAGTTGAAGATCCTGCTTTTTCTCTAAAATATTTTACAGAAATACTGGAAAGTGACATAAATTTTGTAAAATTATCTGAGACACTAAAAAGTAAAGTAACTAAAATTCAGCAATGGATTCTATGGGTTAATTTATCTATATTGTCTGAACAGCTAAGATACTTGTGGAAATCACTACACAGATATATTTAACCCAGCAGGTTCTTAATCTCTGTCTTAACCATATGTTTCATCAATTTGCATTCATCTGCCCAAATACTTACTGAATAGAGCAGCTAAAGATCATACAGTTTAGAGATGGAACCAAACACGAGTTCAAAGGAAAACTTTCTAAGGCTGTAGGTTGTAGATAATATTGCACATCCAGACAGCTAAGAATGTATGCACTCTTTTTTTCTACAAAGTGCACTTTTAGACCTGGAAAACCTTGGAAATGAGGAACTCCAATTCCCTAACATCACTCTTCCCTTAGGTTGAACCTTCTTAAACTTGCTATCAGCACTTCAGTCGTATGCTGTATTATTTGAGAATATAGTAATCAGACTCCAACAAAGACCTGATCTGAGCTACAAAATGTTCAGATGAGGGAAAGACAGATAATGAATACTTGGCTGGCAGGGGTTTTTGAGGTAAGCGTTTGTCTTTTACTGTCCAGGATGGTAGAATATGGGGAAAAGACAGTGTCTGACAGAGCTGCCAAGCAAGGGTTTGGACCCAAGTGAGAATATTTGGGCTTTGGGCTGCCTCCCAGAACATTATTACCTAATAATTTGGACTGGTTTTTCCATACTCTTCATGGTCCTAGTGCTTGATAAGAGAACTTGGAGGAGACAAATTCTTCTTTCATAGGCCAATCCTCATCCAAACCCATAGTGTTTCACATACAATATTGAGGTTACTTACATATTAAACACAGCTCAAGCCCACAGGATAACTGATGAGTGCTGCTCTCAGTTGATAAATAAAAGTTCTGTTAAATGTGGTTCTTCACTAACAATTTCCATCTGGCAACACTCACAGCCACGTGTCTGACCATGGGTCAGAGGTGAAAGGGAGGCAGCAGTTCACTAAAGGCATTGTTTTCATTGGCCCATAATTAAAGACTTGAGAAATTGCTCATTGGCAACCAGTGGGCTCCTTGGGCACTTGTGAATCTCTTCCCCAGGCAATGATGAAGCGGGAGTGGGTTAAATGGTATGCTGAAGCATTCCAGACATGAATCCAAGCATTGTCTCTGAGGACCTCTGCATGTAGGCCCAGCTAGACAATGCAAAAAAGCTGGCAGGGCAGAGCAAACTCCAAGCACGTGGGTGGACTTGGGTGATGAGATTACACAGGAAGACATTTAAATCCCAGGCAGTCGTATGGACCTTTGTTTGGCATGGGTCCATTAACATTGCTATGGCAGTGATTCAAATATTTGTGGCAGGATCCGAGGGTGTGGGTGAGGGACTGACTGGCTGGCTGATGTGTGGATATACAGCTCTCTGGAGCTCCCCTAAACTCCCTGAAATCTTACAGCAGATCATTTCTATTGTTTTCATTCATGGGTTGGCGCTAGGTCTGCAAATAGAAAAGAGGTCCTCTGTAGGCCATAGTTTCAGCACTACACCTCTCACCAGTTGACCTCTTACATTTTTCTGCTCTACATGCCCATCATAATAGTAGTCTGCTGTTTACAGAGAATAATATTCTCACTTAAACATGAAAAACATTTGTTACAAACTATAGGTAGGTAACCCCACCATCGAATCCAGGTGGACTCAACAGGACTTTGGGTTTGAATCCCTTAGTCCTCCTCTGAGTATACCACCACTTCCTCATTCTGGTTCATGAAGAAATTTTATCTTCTTCTTGCAATCCAGTTTCTATTAAAGTCACCTAAAACGAAATTGGGTAGTTTGCCTGAATATCAATGGCCAGGTGCAAAAAATAGCTTTCCTGGGTACTTTCTAATAGGGGAAATTCTCCTATTTGTGGCTATCAACTCTTACCTTTTCTTCATTTTCTTCTAGACAATCCTAATCAGGATCAATCATCCCTCTTTCTGATTCTGTTTTTTCAAATTTAACTTCCAAATCTCAACCTTTATCACATCCTACCAGCTCTTAACAATTTCTACCTGCTTCCTCTAGATAACCCAATTCATACACAACTCAAGCAGGAACTTGGAAAATCAAACCTAAGTCAAGACAAAAATTAACATCTGTACAGACAAATTTAGTAGCCACATTTAAAAAATCATATTTTAGGAAATAGCATCTACAATAAAACATATTTTCCATTGCCAGTAAAACCAATGGGCTTCCTACAAGGGTAAGAGATAGCTGTTGAGAATGAGAACAATGACAGTTATAATAATCATCATTTATTGAGCTTTCACTATATGCCAGGTACAGTTTTAAGTACTTCAGAGGAATTATTTAATTTCATAGCTAAATGTGGAAGTCATGATTATCATCCTGATTTTCAGATAATAAAAATACATTTTTTGTGTGTGCTTCCCAAAGACAGAAAGTGGTGAAATGATTTGAACCCTACATGGCAGGAATTTTTTAGAAACTTCTGCTTATAGTGAAAATGCCTGTTTCCAATTCTAAGTTATGTCATCAGATATTTGATTCACTAGTTTGGTGTCGACAATCTACAAGAAGCATACTTAATGAAATGGGGAAGAACGACAGATGTTTACAGATGTCTTTTCACTGACATGAAGGGTTCAAGACAGGAGATTATGAGGAGCCAAAGTTGAATACAGCTTCTCTCTGCTCATCTGCACCCAAATCCTTCTGTGTACCAAGTCCAGTGGAAAAGTCCCTTGACTTTTCTGTATGCAGATTCTCTGTCTCAAATCACAGACAACCAGACTACCCTCCATCTGAACAGAGTAACCAGACACAGGAGCTCTGGGGCCAGATGCCATAGCAAAGTGACCTTCTCAGTTGATAATTATATCAACTGAGACTCCTTTGCTTTAATGCTGTTTTTGGATTGCATTTTTTTTTTTTTTTTTTTGAGATGAAGTCACGCTCTGTTGCCCAGGCTGGAATGCAATGGCGCAATCTCGGCTCACTGCAGCCTCTGCCTCTTAGGTTCAAGCGATTCTCCTGCCTCAGCCTCCCAAGTAGCTGAGATTACAGGCACGTGCCACCACACCTAGCTAATTTTGTATTTTTAGTAGAGATGGGGTTTCACTCTGTTGGCCAGACTGGTCTTGAACTCCTAATCTCAGGTGATTCACCTGCCTTGGCCTCCCAGAGTGTTGGGATTACAGGCATGAGCCACTGCACCCAGCGTGGATTGCTAACTCTTAAAAGACAAGGATATCAGTGCCTCTGCAGCCCACACTACCTAGTAAGGGTCCAGTAAACATTTATCAAATAAATAAATGACTCATCTTAATTTATCCCATGTCATAAAAATACTGTGTTGTCCAGGCTGGAATATTCCACATTTGGTAAGTACTATCTAAGCAGGTGTTAAATTGGTGTCTTCAGAATGTCTGAAAACCCTATGAAATTACATGCAAAACTTTTTTTATGCACGTGTAAAAATTTTGGTAAGGTTTCTTAGATTTCATCAGATTCTTTTTTTTTTTTTTTTTTTTGAGACAGAGTCTCACTCTGTCGCCCAGGATGGAGTGCAGTGCCATGACCTGGATTCCACTGCAACCTCTGCCTTCTGGGTTCAAATGATTCTTCTGCCTCAGCCTCCTGAGTAGCTGGGATTACAGGTGCGTACCACCATGCACGGCTAATTTTTTTTTGTATTTGTTGTAGAGACAGAGTTTTACCATGTTGCCCAGGCTAGTCTTGAACTCCTGGCCTCAAGTGATCCACCTGCCTTGGCCTCCCAAAGTGCTGGGATCACAGACATAAGCCAGCATGCCTGGCCTTTCATCAGATTCTTAAGAAGGTTCTTGAAAAAAATTATTTAAAAATTACTGCTTCATGATTTACAAAGCAGGTACACTTCATTATCTTATTTGATCTATACGACAAAGCTGTAAGAAAGACACTATAATAATTTTTAATTTATGGAAAAGACAATGTGAAACTGAGAAAGATGACACAGGTAGTAAATTAAAAATCCTGGTGTTTTGACTTCAGATTTCTGTTCTTATTTGCAGTATGTGTGTATGCATGTGTGTGTGTGCGCACATGTGTGTGTGCATATAAAAGAAGAAATGGCAACAATGAAATGTTAAAGTAAATTCTACATTATTGATTAGAGGTTGGCTTCTTTTCCACCTTAAGTTTCAAATAATGGGAACATATTTTTTCACTCACCTCTCAGCCTCCCTTCTCAGGGAACTTCTGCATATAACCTAGTTCCAATCTTCACTTCAAGCCCTGATGTCACCATAGACTGTCTAACCCAGCAGAGAAGTTTATGAACCAAGTTTACATCACCATTTTATTTTGAGCATTAGCTTCTATATTTATGTAATGGAGTTAAACATGCCACTTGCTCTGACCTGAATACATTTCTCTCTCCTTTTTAAGGCAGCTAAAAATATAAGTGATTTTTGGATCAATTATCTTTCCTGGATGCTTTGCACTGCCTGACATCTGAGACTCATTTTCTCATCTGAAAACTGGGTGCCTTAGGACAAGATAATTTTGTGGATGGCTTTTAGCTTTAAAGTGCTGTATGATACTATTGTGTAAGAAGCCTGTGGGGGTGGCAGAAGGGGAAAGTATAAAGGAAAAAGCACAGTCACTTGTTAGTGTTCTGGAGTCAATACTTTCCACGATCTTCTTCCATTGGTGTTTAGGTCCATCCATTTTTTTCTTACCACCCTTCAGTGCTGATATCACTACCTCCTTCTACTTCTTTAGAAAGTGCATTAGTCAGTACTAAGGAGCTTCAAACATATGTACTGGTGGAGTGAGCCAAGGGTTAAGAGTGTTTCACGCCTGCCTATTGAGAATGAGAATTTGTTGAACTCTAATACTCCTTGGAAGCCAAGCCTCAGACTTTTTTTTGTCCCTATTGACAAAGGCAAACTGGAACTGCACTGGCATGTTCCCCTAGGGCACTGGAGAGGGTGGGCCCGATGACCTGTGCTGGTCTTTCAACTCTCAGATCTGTGATTCTACAATTCCTCTTCGTGGTGATGTCACTTGGGTATTAGCAAGTTCTCACTCAGCAAGTATAAATTAACTTTTGGAAGACAGAGTCTGACTCATCAAAAAGAAGAGACGTCAGAGTCCAAGTCTGAGTCAGTGGACCTTGTTTCCTGCACTTTGAGATCAGAGCTATTCTGTTGCACAACTCCAGGAGGCACCCATCCTATTGTGTTCTCCATTAAAGGCCCCCTTGGAGCCTAGCTTTAATACAGTATGATGGAAACAGTGCCCCCTGGAATTGAGTGATGCTGGTGCCCTACCTGTGATTCCTCAAGAACCTTTATTTCATCACACAAATTTCATATAATCTGAAAATTGAAACGTGAAGATCAGTGGGGTATTTTTTTTTTATCATAGTTCCCTTTATGAAATCTGGCAAAACTTCACCACATCAACATGTATATGCTGGGACAAAAGTGTGACTGATAAAGAAGGAGAGGTTGGGAGTAGGGGTGATAGGCAATTTATCAACCTAACAACAATCCATGTTTAACACAGGAGACAGAAAAATATACAAAGGACCATGCTATTTTACCATGTACTCTGTCTCTGTATATTTGGTAAGAATCTCATATGTTGGGACTGTTTTAGTCAGTTGTATCAAGTAGGGTGGTTGTAAGTGCTTTTAGGAGAAACCTACTTAATGGATTTCTTTGTTCATGTGACCAGTTTGCCACACAATAACTATCATTCCTGGGCTGCTGACCAACAGTTGAGAACTTCCCAAACATTACTTCATTAGATCCTCCCTGTAGCCCTATGAGGTAAATGTTATTATCTCCATTTTATAAACGGGAAAGTGGATTTCAAAGAGGCTCCATAGCTTGTCAAAGGTCACACAACTTGAGTAGCGGTGTCAAAGGTAATGTGCAGGTCTGTCTGAATCCAGAGTTGTGCCATTACCAGAAGGCCAAACTGCTTCCTTTCTATTTTGGCATTATATTTTCTTGAGCAAATATAGCTATAACTGCTTGTCTTCATCTGTTCGGGCTGCTTTAACAATTTATCATCGACTGGGTAGCTTAGAAACAACAGAATTCATTTCTCACAGTTCTAGGAATGGGGAAGTCTAAGATCAAGGCACCAACAGATTCAGTGTCTGGTGAAGGACTGTTTCCTGGTTCACGGATGGTGCCTCCTCACTGTGTCATCATGTGGTAGAAGGGGCTGGCCTGCTCTGGGGTCTCTTTTATAAGGGCACTAATCCTAATTACAAGGGCTTTGTCCTCGTGATCGAATCACCTCCTAATACCACGATCTAATACCATCACCTAGGATCTCAAAACATGAATTTCTGGGGGATACAAACATTCAGATTATAGCACTGCTCCTTTCTTTGCAGGAGAGTAGTAGTTGTAGTAATCATAATAATAAAAATAAATAGTAATAGCAAGACATATGGGGCTTACTGTGTATCAGCAACTGCCCTAAGCACTTGATAATTTATTAAGTAATTTATTCCTAGGAAAAGCTCACAGTGTACGGTTGATGACAAGTCCCACTTACAGATGAGCAAACTAAAACATGAAGAGCAAACTAAAACATGAGTAACTTGCCCTAGGTCACCCAGCTAGAAAGTGGTAGAGGTGGAAATGAAAGTCAAACAGTTGGGCTCCAAAGCCCGGTGCAGTTTGCAGTTCACTATTATGTTAGAGTAACTTGTCATAGAAATAACTCACTCAAGGGAAACTCACTGTATTGTTCACACAGCATAAACCATGTGAAGAGTTGACTTAGGAGAGAAGAATGCTGGGGAGTCAATGAATCAAATACCTAAAATCCTTGATTTTCATTGTCCAGTTGCCTAACATACTCACTTTCAGGCAGGATCATAAAGCTCAGTGCAGCTACAGCTCCCTGCCTTTCCTTGGGGCTACCTGTGGAAGTGCTGGGAGACATGCAAGGATTCTTGCAGGTGCAGAAGAGGGTGGGCTCTCAGAGCTATATACCCTGCGCCAAACAGGCAGCTAGTTTTAATCTTTCCATTTCTCTTCTCACTTCTTAGTCATTGCTCTCCTTTTTCAAAAAAGGAGAATTAATTCTTTGGAATTCTTAGGAACCAGAGGGCTTTGAGTCTGCAATGTTTATGAATCTGCTGAGAGTGCTGGGAAATGAGGCTTCTTTTTTGCACATGAAGTCATATTTTAACCCAAACCAAAAGAAAAAAGAGAGAAAGATTATTTGAGAGTCTGTGGGGATCAGAGCTGGGTATTGTGTTACAGAAATTTTCCATTTCAGACACAAACTACATACAGCAGTATGTGAGCCAAAAAAGGCCAAGAGAGACTCCAGGAGGGCTTGAAGAAATAATACCTCCTCCATTAATCCTGAGGAGTGTGGCCAGGTTCTTGGGAGGGCTGGGTGGAAGGTCTGGATCAGATCACACTTAGAGGCCTGTGATTAGAATGATGATAATTGTGGCATCACAAGGCATAACTTCAGAGCGCTCCCTATGATGCCCTTGGGCAAGGTACTTAACCCTTCTGTGTCTTAGTTTCCAATATCTGAAAACAGGATAAACACGTCAAAATTTATTGACAGTGTCAAAACATTACACATATTGGCTATATAATAACAATATGGTAATGCTAGTTATATAATTAAATAATACATATAGTTAGTATTTACTGAGGCCTTACTATACATGAGCTATTGTGTTAAAGCTTCCTAAACATTATCTTCTTTAAACTTCACAACAGTCCTCTGAGATCAATTGTGTTATTCTTCCAATACTGCAGTTTAGAAAAGTAAGTGACTGACTTAAGTTTATCACCTTAGGTAGTAGACTTGGATCTCAGATCTTAGTCTGGCACCAAAACCCGCGCAATGAACTAATAGCGAAGACGCTGGTCTGGTTCTCGGCTGAATGTGTGGATGGGTTATCCTTGTTGGATAAAATGTGTTCCTCTGACCCCTCATCCTCTCTTTTAGCAGTGCCCCTTTTAGATTAACATAGAAGCACCTATTTTAAGGAAATGTCAGGCTGGGAGTAATTACTGCGTAATTCTTCTTATGTACACACATTAAATAAATTTGTATGCTTTTTCTCCTATTAAAAAAAATGTTGGGCTGGTTTTCCAGGTAAATAAACCGGTCTCGGCCTTTCTGGCTCAATTCTGAAACCGGTATTGCCTAAAGCAGTGGGTCTTATGGTGTGGTATCCCTGACCAGCATCACCTGGGAACTTGTTAGAGCTAAAAATTCTCTTGCCCCACCCACATGTACTGAATCAGAAATTCTGGGTGTGTAGATCAGCAATCCTGTTTTAACAAGCCCTTGAAGTGATTCGAATGTAGCTAAAGTTTGAGAACCACTGGCCTCTGGGGTAGATAAAGGAGAGAGTTAAATCAGGAATAGAGGTCTAACTATGATTCTTAACAGCTGCTAGTGACTCATTCTCCCTAGTCATTCTCTTCTGAGTTTCTGTCCTTTTTAGGATGAAGGATTTGTTCGCATCCCATCTTGTGTGATAAATTTCATCAACAGTGTGAGTTCCTTTCTGAATCAATGCCGTGTATAAGGAGACTTTGAGCTTTATACACTCCCGTGTGTACCTATACCCACTTCTCCTTTTGGAACCACTTGCTCATTTTCCAGTGTGGATGATTAGCTTTAAATTATCTTCATGTCAGAAGAAAAAAAATTGAATAACACTATAGTTCTAGGTGGAATAGAAGAATCACAAAGCTGGGATTAGTATTCAAATCTGTTTAGTTCTTTTTTTTTTTTGAGATAGAGTCTCACTCTGTTGCTAGGTTGGGGTGCAGTGGTGCCACCTCAGCTCACTGCAACCTCCACCTCTGGGGTTCAGGTGATTCTCCTTCCTCAGCCTCCCTAGTAGCTGGGACTACAGGGACTACTGGGACTACAAGTCCCACTTACAGATGAGCAAACTAAAACATGAAGAGCAAACTAAAACATGAGTAACTTGCCCTAGGTCAAGTCAGAATATTAGCCCAGATAATTTTTGTATTTTTAGTAGAGACAGGGTTTCACCATGTTGGCCAGGATGGTCTCAATCACCTGACCTCATGATCCACCCACCTCGGCCTCCCAAAGTGCTGGGATTACAGGTGTGAGCCACCACACCTGGCCGACTTAGTTCTAAAGGTTCCAAGCAGCGCTATGAATGAACCAAGTAGCATCCTGGCCCCTCTCCCCAACTTCTCACCTACAATTTATCACAAAAGATAAAACAACGAAAACTGAAAATGGAGAAAATTATTGCTTCAGTTTTTTAATCTAAGCTCTGATTCAAATTTTGCTTCTCAGCCTCACCAGTCCCACGTGGCTCTCGGGGAAAAAAAAAAAACAAAAAACTGAATGCACATTGCAGAAGCAAGAAAACAGAACACGTTTTCTGCCTTCTAGTTCACTCCCCAGAGGCCAGAGTAAGATGAGTCCCGCAGTCCAACACAAATCTTTTAATAACCATGTAAACATAACTTTCAACAAAAAGCACTCCAACTTTGCTAGTTTGTTACAAAAGCCTGGTTTTTTATCTGAAATGCTGCTTTTCCTAATTGAAAAATAGTAGAAAATTTTATTTGACTTTGACAGAAAATGGAAGCTATGGTTATTGATGAGACCTGTATTTAGTATCTTTGGAGTAGGACAATTTCTTTTATCTCAACAAAGATGCATTGACATTAAGTTCTGGCTTGAGGGATCTTTGGATTCCATCTTACAGTCCATGTAAGGTAAAATAGGAATTTTAAAAATGTAAACATGGTTTCTGCTGATGGACAATGTTTGTGAATTTCAACAGAGTTTTGCTCAGGACTTTATGTTGCTCTCTGGTCTTATTTTAATTCATTGCGGACATACTGAAAGAATATCAGTCAGGAATATGGGTTAGCAACATGCACATGAAGGCAAGATGTATTATGTGCATTAAACTCTGACCTA
The DNA here is from genome assembly GCF_009828535.3 of Hylobates moloch. NCBI lineage: Eukaryota > Metazoa > Chordata > Mammalia > Primates > Hylobatidae > Hylobates > Hylobates moloch. Next base: position 50,046,608 of record NW_026652279.1, read on the forward strand.
GTGGAAGTGACGATTGCCTAGCAATGTCTCCCCTGAAATGCTTTTGCATAAGTATTATGGCTACAGCCTGAATCCAATACAGAAGCATGAAGACACAGAAACTTCACATGGCTTTCTGTATTTGACAGATACACTTAGATCTCTGCCTTTAAAGCCTCTTGTCCTACAAACTGCATATTGTTGCTATTATGAACCAACAATATTCCCAACGAACTCTTGATTGTCACCCAATTATAGCCTATTGATTAAGAATAAAAAATTTGGAAAGAAAGAAACTCAAATCCAAAATCTGACTTCATCTCATATAAGCTGTGTGCCCTCAGACAAATTACTTAATCTGAGATTTGTTTGCTCACTTATAAATTAGGGATAAAAATTTCCACCTTATAGGGTTGTATGATGACTGATTTGGATAATGTCCAATTACCTGGCATTTAGTAGGTGTTATATTATTTTGCTATCTTGAAACCATTTGGTGCAAAGAGTAACTTTACATGTTAAACATATATTCCTCACTGTGCATGCATACACACACATGGGATATACAAACATACATATGTGTGTGGGTATATATACATGTAAATATATATAAAATCTCAATGTCGTGGTCTAAATGTTGGTGTCTCCTCAAAATTCATAAATTGAAACCTAATCACCAATGTGACAGCATTAGGAGAAGGAGCCTTTGGGTAAGGCTGAAACTCCCATGAATAGGATTGGTAACCTTACAAAAGAGACCTCAGAGAGCTAGTTTGTCCTTCCACCATGTGAGGACACAGTGAGAAGGCACCATCTACGAACCAGAAAGTGGATCCCCACTTGATACCAAATCTGCTGGTGTCTTAATTGTGGCCTTCCCAGCCTCCAGAATGGTGAGAAATAAGTTTCTGTTGTTCATAAGCTACCCAGTTTATGGTATTTTGTTACAACAGCCAGAGTGGACTAAGACAATCATTGAAAAAAAAAAAGATATATCACTAGGATATTTATGCACATATATAATTACATTTTTACTCTAATCAGCTCTGAAGAGCAGTCACTTTTCTCCTTTCTTCCTTAAAATATCACAGTAAACTCTACTGACTGACACCTAGTTTCCAGGATGATGCTTATAGGCTAAAGATGGCCTGGGCCCCACATTGATAGGACCCATTAGCAAAATATAGCTTGTTGCCTCTGTCTGTGCCGCATCTAGTAGATTATAAAACCATCTTCATGAGTTTATCGTGGTTGTTGACTCACCCCTCCCATGGCTGCAATCCTATGAAACATGTCAAGCCATGGGTTCTTCAAGCTATACCACCAGCAAAATAGATGCAATTGAAATTTTTTTGTTAGAAAATAACTGAATGAAAACTTGATGTTTCTAGTAAACTCTGATTCTGACGTTTATATCCTAACAGCAAAATAGATGCATTTGAAATATTTTTGTTAGAAAATAAGCGAATGAAAACTTGATGTTTCTAGTAAACTCTGATTCTGACATTTAAACTACATGTACTAAAATGTCAAGTAATAAAATATTAATATCAAAACATTATTTCTATTTAAGCTTTATAAATCAACTTGTTATTAAGGTGCTTCACAAATTCCATTAAAAAAGTAGACAGCCTATGAGAAAAGCGAATGATAGAATTTTAGAATTTAGTAGGATATGAGTACAGGCATTTCTGTCTTAAAATGCACATGCACACACACACACACACACACACACACACACACACTCTCTCTCTCTCTCTCTCTCTCAGAAACTCCCACTGACTAGAGAAATGCGGAGAGAAGCATTAAGAACCAGAGCTCTGATGGTGGGGGATGGTGAAAAAATGCATGAAGTCATTTGTTCCACCCTGCCACAGTGAGATTATCCCCCATATGGCAGTTTATGTTTCTGTGGTTTGCTCAGGGCTTGAGTTAGTTTTGAACAATTTTCTTCAGGGTGTTCTAAGCCAGTTTCAAATTATTTTGTGAACTATTCATTCTATCACATGCCTTAGCAAAATCTACCACAATCTAATAAGCATCTGAATAGATTCTCTGAGATGCAGGTCAGAATCTCCTTTTCTTGAATTTCAACTTTCTAGCTCATTGCAGCAAAATCTCTTTACCTCCTTGCATTTAAATTTTTCCTGGGCGCTAAGGGATTTGACTCTGTCTTGCTACACAATCCACAATTGACTTTAAGATTCACGGGCTGTGTCTCCAAGGAGAGGTTTATAAAATGAATAGAACATAGGTGGTAATAAGTAATAAATAGGTCATCAAATGCTTGAAAGTTATAGCTCGTTTTGTTCTTTGCTTCATTTTTAATGGAGTCAGTGCAAGATATTTCTTGAGTGTTCATTATATGAAAGGCATTGGGCCATAGCTCTTTGGCCCTGGCTCCTGCACAAGTCTTCCTCCCTGCTGGACTCCTTGGTGGTTACTATCTATCTACACACACACACACACACACACACACACACACACACACACACCCACCCCATTGTCTCCTATCTGCTTTTTTCTTTTTTACATTTGGTATTTGTTTAGTGTTTTATTTGCTGAGATCACAGGTTGGCTTAGAATAATTTTCCCAAAACTTCCAGATGAAAATGATTACCTGCAGCATTTAAAAAACACAGTTTGGGGGCTCTTTCTCTGGTATATATGGTTCAATAGGGCAGAGAAAAGAACTGGGGCATTTTTTTTTTTTTTTGAGACAGAGTTTCACACTCTGTCGCCCAGGCTGGAGTGCAGTGGTGCGATCTTGCCTCACTGCAACCTACATCTCACAGGTTCAAGTGATTCTCATGTCTCAGCCTCCTTAGTAGCTGGGATTATAGGCATGTGCCACCATGCCAGGCTAATTTTTGTATTTTTAGTAAAGGTGGGGTTTCACCATGTTGCCCAGGCTGATCTTGAACTCCCGGCCTCAAGAGATCTGCCCGCCTTGGCCTCCCAAAGGGCTGGGATTACAGGCATGAGCCATCGCACCCGGCCCCCCGGGAATTTTATTTTTAGATTTCTCATATGTGAGTCTTTTCAACAGGTAAGTTTAGAAAACACTGGAGTAGAAGATGATCTCTCAGCTTTCTTCCAACTTTCGTACACACACTTCAGACCAATCTTTAAGTTCTTGATTACATCAACTTTCTCCTTTAACCTCTGGCCCTGAAATGTTCTTACTTCTGAAACTCCCATTGCAGCCATGTGTATTGTTCAGCAGTTATTCATGACCTAACTTGCAGAATTTCTTTGGTGACTCAGGCTTTTATTTAAATCTTTAATTTTATTTAATGTTTTGAACTTTTAAATCATGCCTACTGAGACTCTGGTAGGCTTCTCAAGAGAAGGGGAAATGTTTTATATTTCTTTCTACATTTCTTTATTTGTGTTCACAAAATGCTTTGCATTTGAATGAATGAGCTTTTATTTCTAATTTAATTTTCTTTTTAAATATGAATATCCTACTGCATGGATAAAGAATGTATCATTTCATTCCATATACTAATAGGCATAAGATTTGGGAACCCTTGTTTTATCCTAGCTGGTGCAGCTGTTGGGTACTCATATAACCCCTTAATCCTTTGTAAAAACTTAATGGGACAGCTGCCTTGATAATATGCAGTTTCAATGACTACCTCTGTTGAGGAAAATAATACACTATTGTAGTAAGTATCACAGATTAATGATATTTCTCTGCAAGGAAACGTGTAATGGACAGGAGTTCCCAAACTGGGACTCATGCTACATGCCAGAAAAAAATTACCTTCAATATCTACCATGAAATGGAAGGGCCTTCTTTGAATTTAGCAACTCTTGGCATCATTGTTATATTAATGGTTTAATTAGACTGTTTCAGTGTCATAGAACAGTTCTTTAAAGGACTTTTAACAAGGATACTATTGTTAAAGAAAAAAGGCTCTTTCATTTGGGCCAATAAAATTATAAGGGGGAAAATGAAAAAGTACTACTGGCAGCATATTTTTTAGTTCAGCTGTGACTTCTCCAGCCTAATCACTAAGAAGTTCCTTCAAGGCAATTCTTGTTTATATAGCAGTTTGATCTGGATTCTTGTAAAATTAAACATAGGTTGACAAATTAAATTTAACACCACTACCCTCCAGGACACTGTAAATGTAAAGGAGACTAAAACAAACATGAGAAATATTATTGTAACAGGGTAGTGAAAAGTCAGATCCAACACAACATAAAAATCTTGCTTACGAATATCATTTAGTGCAAAGAGTATCAACCAACGGTTGATATTTCTTTATTTATACTTACATCATCTTTCATATGCCACTAAAATGGATGTCTTTGTTTCCTTACAGATTTTTTTTTTTTGGTACCAATTTACCAGAGACATCTATTTAACTCTTGAGTTAAGCAATTCAGTGATTTCTGCGCTATCATAGTTTAAGATCTCTTTCAAGAATTCATGAAATAAGCATCTTACATTGTTGGTGGTTAATTACATTGGAACATTCAGTCTCTTTGAACTTATCCTCAAAATGGTTCTCTGTTTTATTTTTTATTTTTATTCTTCTATTTTTTTTTTTTAGCCTTCTCTTTTTCTGGAAGGATTTTTGTTTTTCAATAAAAAAGGCTCATAGGTAATGTGAAACTTATGTCCCAGTAGAATTTAACGGGAAAGACTTCTCAGCCTCATTTATGTTTATTCAGAAGTACACATAAAAAGACTCTAAAAACGTAAATGAGAAACTCATGTTTAGAGTACGACTTGGAAATAAGTAAAAAATATATATTATACAAATATAACTAATGTAGCATAAGTATCCTGACTTGCAAACTGTCGAATCTGACAAGAAAAAAGAGGTGATGACTGGGTGCAGTGACTCACGCCTGTAATCCCAGCACTTTGGGAGGCCGAGGCGGGTGGATCACCTGAGGTCAGGAGTTCATGACCCACCTGACCAACATGGTGAAACCCTGTCTCTACTAAAAATACAAAAATTAGCCGGATATGGTGGTGTGTGCCTGTAATCCCAGCTATTTGGGAGGCTGAGGCAAGAGAATCACTTGAACCCGGGAGATGGAGGTTGCAGTGAGCCCAGATCATGCCACTGCACTCCAGTCTGGGCACCAAGTGTCTCAAAAAAAAAAGAAAATGAAAAAGGAAGTGACAATAAAGAGGGACCTGAGTTGGCTGCTCTGGTAGAGCCTCACAGGGTCACCAAGTGAGGTGGACTTTTGACAATTTTGCCTGCCCTGCCCTCCTATTTCAGGAAACACCAATAAAGAAAGCTCAAGCCCAAAGGGTTAGACGTTTCCTTCCCTGGAATCTCAGGCCACTAGGTGCATCTGGCTAGGATCTGAGTCTTCACTGAGCAATGCAAATTTCCAGTGAACCTTTAGAGATTAAGGTTGGTGCCTCTGATGGAGGGTAGAGTCAGGTGTGGCTGGTGAAATCATAGCTAGTGTTCGTGGTGACAATGCCAATGGTAACCTCTTAAACAGACTTCACATGCCATCTTGGGTCTATTTTGCTTCCTGTGTTTTTTTCCCATACACCAGGCCTCATTCACCAGCATTCTTAGCTCTCTTGTAAACTATATGACCTCCTTTCAATAAATTTGTTTTCTGCTTACAGCTTGAGTTAGTCTGATTGTGGAACCAAGAACCCTGAGCAACATGTCGAAAGAGCTGGGTTAATCCTAGCTATGTAGGACCAGAAGCTCCAGCACATCCAGTTGCCCACAAGGAATCAGTATCCAGGGGCTGCCACACCTCACAAGAAAGTGAAGTTAGGGTCATTAGTGATATTTGTTTAAACTCTTTCTCACTCCAAATAAGATTTGAGATTACTTATACAAAAAGACACAACCCAACAAGATAAAAGAATAAGAGAGAAAATGGGAGGAAGTAAAAATAAAGGTATTGATGCATGAGTCAGGTTGCTAAACATTGCTTTATAATGAGAAGTGGAACTTGCAGGCAAACACACAGCTCAGTGTATCCTCATGTTCCCTTCCCTGCGGGAGAGGCTTCCTGGGAAACACAGTCAGAGGCTACTGGGGATTGGGGGTGGGAAGAACAATGAATATGAGTCTAAGTCAAGGAAGCTGGGCCAACTTTATGGGTGAGCCAACAAATCACAGTCTCTGGGCTCGTCCTGGTATTGCAGCAGTTGATGAGTTTCTGCTTTTGGCTCTGTAGTGTCCTTTAAGTCCCTTCTTTTACATGAAAGTCCCTTCTTTTACAAATATTTTTGTAAATATATTTATATTTTTATATATTTATAAATATATTTATATTTATATATATAAATAGCTATATTATAAATATATTTATTTTTATATAAATATATATAAATAGCTATTTATAAATATATCTATTTATAATATATTTATAATATATTTACAAGTGTAGATATATTTGCAAGAAATAATACCTTAAGGCATTTACTTTAGTAAGGTGTTTCCCAAATTTCAGTCATTCTTGTGCTGTCTTCACAATTTTGCCATAGTCACCTACTCTCTATTCTATTATATATTTTTGATACCTAAATACATGTAATACTTTTCTTCTAAATAATATACATAGCTATGGAAGCTTGCTATGCTATCTATTTTTAATACTCATAAGAATAAATCTATAGTATTAAAATGATTACATATCATCTTGCATTCTGCTGAAAGTTTATCAAGTGAAGTAGAATTTTATTCTTGTTTAAAATATTTTGCACAGAAGTTAAAATTTTGGTCTTTACTACCAGAAAAGGTCTATACTCTGCTCTAAGTCTTGATTTATAGTTTGGCTGGGTATAGAATTCTAGGTGGAAATGTTCCCTAACTTTGAAGGCATTTCCCCAGTATCTTCTAGCATCATATGGTGGTGATGAGAAGTGAGAACCAGTTAATTTGCACTTCTTGTAGGTTACTTTTTTCTCCTCTCTAAAATATATGTCTTCAAAATTCTAAAATATCAAAAAGTTGCCTACATATTTGTTTTTCCTTTTTAAAATTAAAAAGAAAATTTTTAGAGACAGGATCTCACTCTGTCACCCAGGCTGGAGTGTAGTAGCAAGATCATAGTTCACTGTAACCTTGAACTCCTGGAAGAGCTCAAGTTATCTTCCCTCAGCCTCCCGAGTAGCTAGGACTACATATGTGTGCCACCAAACCCAGCTAAATTTTAAAAATTTTTTGTAGGGGAGGGGTCTTGCTGTGTTGCCCAGGTTAGTCTTAAACCCTTGGCCTCAAGCGATCCTCTGGACTTGGCCTCCCAAAGTACTGGGATTACAGGTGTGAGCCACTGTACCCAGCTGGCCTATTTCACTTTTTAATTCATTGTGCTGGACATGTACCCTATTCATGTAAGATTTGTATCTTTTGAGCACTAAGATTCTACTTTTTGATGATTTATTCCCTTCAGTTTTCTGTGCTATTTCTGAAACACCTGTCAGTTTGATATTGGACTTCCAGGATTAGGTTTCAGCATTTGGAACCTATATGAGTTGGTCAGGGAAATAAAAGACTTTCTGTGTTCTCTCAGTAGGAAGTGTCTCAACAGAAGGAATAAGCATTGGAAGGGCTGGAAGAGTGAACGTTTCTTGAATTGTCACTGACTCGCTCAGTCCGCACCTCCAAAGTGCTTGATTCTAGATGCTCAAATGTTAAGCTGCTTCAAACCTCACATCCAACTTTTGCCCATATATCTGTCTGCAACTGCCTTTAGAGAATAATAGTCTTTTCTTTTCTATTTAATACCTTTCCAGTCACTGATACTGGTGTGAGGCTGTAATCTGAAACCATGTGGGGCAAGCACTCTGAAAAATGTTGTTCCTGCTTCTTCGTGCTCTCAGCAGAGGTTTGGAGGTGCTCGGGTGACAAAGACAATTCAGCACAGAGCTACACTGGCTGTGTGCATACCCCAAGTACTAGCCAAGTGGCCTGAGGCAAATTTTTTCTTTTCTTTTCTTTTCTTTTCTTTTTTCTTTTCTTTTCTCTTCTCTTTCTTTCTCTTTCTCTCTCTCTTTCTTTTCTTTTTCTGTTTTTGTTTTCAAGGTCTTGCTCTGTTGCCCACGTGGGAGGGCAGTGGTGTGAACATAGCTCACTGCAGCTTCAAACTCCTGGGCTCAAGCAATTCTCCTGCCTCAGCCTCCTGAGTAGCTGGGACTACTGGTGTGTGTCACCATGCCCAGCTAATTTTTTAAAAAATTTTTTGTAGAGATGGTGTCTTGCCCGTTTTCCCAGGCTGGTCTCAAACTTCTAGCAAGTAATCCTCCCACTTTGGCCTCCCAAAGTGCTGGGATTACAGGTGTAAGCCACCACACCTGGCCTTTTTAATTTCTTAATGCTTCAACCTCTCCAACTATTAGGAGAGAATAATATCATTAGCTACCTCATAGGATTGCTGGTAAGACTGATTGAAATAACACATGCAATGAATATAAATCAGTGCCTGGCAAATATTCTAGTGCTTTTGGTATATGTTGGTGATCTTAATTTTAACTGTTATTATTTAATATCTGTTTCACATTTCCACCTATGTCATTTTGCTCTACATTTCAAAAAGCTTCAACATAATTTTCCAGTCTATTAATTTTTATGACTAATAATTGTAATCACTAAAAGAACTTTCTTATTTAGGTTTTTAAATAGTATCTTCATTGCTTTACAGATGCAACTATTTTGGATCTGTGTTTTGTTCCTCTGTCCCATTTGTTTTCTGTCTTCCAGCAATTTATTGATAGCCCCCTCTTTCTTCTCTGTTATCAGCTTATTCTTTTGGTTTTAAATTTATTTTAATAAGGTCTTGGGAGGATCAAAAGCCATGGAGCTAGTTTACCATCTTGCACAGAAACTGACAGTGCTATTTTCATCTTAATTTTCCTCACATAGCAGGATTGAATCCACAGGTTGTCACTAATAATAGTTCACAGTTATTCTGCCCTTACTGTGTGTCAGGTGGTATACTAAGAACTTTTCATTCATCCTGTCATCTAATTCACTTTGATGTTAAGATATAGGAAGTTGTGTTATCCTCATTTCTTTAAGACGAGATTAGTGAGGCTTACAGAGTTCAAATGACTTGCCCAAAAGTTCACACAGCTAGTAATGAATAGAGCTAAAATTTAAACACAGATCTATTGGCCACTGAACTACTACTGGCAGCTCTAAGCTACTACTGCAACATGGATCTCATCATTTTAAATGGCTGCACAGTATCCATGTATGTTTGTGTTTATATCTAAGCCCTCTCTGATGAACACTTAAGTTGTTTTCAAAATTTGCTGTTATAAACAAACCTTACATAAATATTTAAGTACTGTGTGAAACTTTTTATGCACTGCGCTATTATTGTTTTCTAAAAATAAGTCCTGGAAGTGAATAAATCCGAAGTTATCTTTGTTAAAACATTTTAAAATATGTTTTGACAAACTGTCCTTAAAAAAGAAGTTGTAGCGATTGACACTTCCACCAGCAGCAATGTGTGGAAGGGTCTGCTCCCCACATGCTCATTAACATCTAATATTACTCAATTATTGCCAATCTCATAAAAATGAAATGCTACCTTACTCTTTCAATTTGCCTTTATTTCATTGTTACTGTGGCTGAACACATCTCTTCATATCATTATGGATCATGAGCCTTTCTTCTTGTGTGAGTTGTCAGTTCATTTTCTGCCCAACTTTTTACTGGGCTATTGCCTCTAGCTGGTAAGGATTTATAAGTACTCACTATTTCTATTTTTACCTTTGTTTAAGCATTTGTAAAATAAGTTTTAAATATTTAGGTAGCCAAATCTATCCTAATTAACTTTTATAGATATTCTTCCAATGGATGATAAAAATGAAACCAATATGAAAATTGTTCATTAAGAGTATGATTTATGATCTGAGTTTCTAAAAGAATCAGAAAATTCAACAATCTTGTTAGCCCTACTTCAGGAAACAGGCAAATTGTAAAGATGATGAAAGTTTTCACTTATACACTAAAAGCTTACCTAAGCCACCTTAAGAAGGATTTCCAGCCAGGCTAGGTTGAGAGCTACTAAGCTGACCCTTCTGACTTATATTCTGCTTACAATGTGTAGTATTGGAGAGTTGGATTTGGATGCTAATGTAGGCTATTGGGATGGGAGCTGGGTTGGCCATGTTTATTCTTTAACCTTAAGATTCCTACCTGGTGCCAGCTGCTGACATCAGAAGACCTCACTGCTACTTCTCTAGATTTTTACTTTGTTCACTGTTCCTGTTTAAAGTTGCTCCCAGGAAAAATGAAGTTCAATTCATAACTGAGTAGAAATCAGATTTATAACAAGCTTGTCCACGAGGCAGAAGTCCCTAGGGTATGGGAGAGCATGCGAGCCCTGGACTGCACAGTATGTTTCTAAATTAAGTCTCCATTCCAAAGGATGTGAATTAGGCAGAGACTGTGATTCAGGGCAAAGTTTGAATTCTTTTTCCTACCTTTTAGTTAAAAGGATCTCTCCAGACTCTCCTCTTACCCTCTTTCTCCAGGGATCGAAACTTCCTTAGCCATGGCTACCACAACTGTCTCTACTCTTTTAATTTCACCTCCTTAGGATATTCAGATAAATTCCTAAAAGGAAGTAGCTTTTTCTTCATAGCCTGGATTTTTAGAAAGGAAAAATGTGAATCCAAATTTTCTTTTCTTTAAAATACCACTTGGACCCTAACTCCTTTGGTAGTTGGAGAGCACCCATCTGAAACTTTTCTGCTTTGTGTTCAGTTATTACCACATATGATACTGTGTTGGCTCCTTTATTGGTTCATTTTCTCTATAAGATGTTGATCATGTTGATCTTTCTTTGGGCAGAACCATCAGCTACTCATCTCTGAATCTATATCCCTTAGCAAGGTGTCAAACATGTTAGGCACTCTGTAAATGTCTTCTTATTGGATATATGTTAGAACAATGGAAAATATTTGATAAATCATGCTGCTATAAAGACACATGCACACGTATATTTATTGCAGCACTACTCACAATAGCAAAGACTTGGAACCAACCCAAATGTCCAACAACGATAGACTGGATTAAGAAAATGTGGCATATATACACCATGGAATACTATGCAGCCATAAAAATGATGAGTTCATGTCCTTTGTAGGGACATGGATGAAGCTGGAAACCATCATTCTCAGCAAACTATCGCAAGGACAAAAAACCAAACACTGCATGTTCTGACTCATAGGTGGGAATTGAACAATGAGAACACTTGGACACAGGAAGGGGAACATCACACACAGGGGCCTGTTGTGTGGTTGGGGAAGGAGGGAGGGATAGCATAGGAGATATACCTAATGTAAATGATGAGGTAATGGGTGCAGCACACCAGCATGGCACATGTATACATATATAACAAACCTGCACATTGTGCACATGTACCCTAGAATTTAAAGTACAATAAAATATATATATATATAAACAGAACAATGGAAAATATTTGATTCTAACATGCTATTATGACTCTGGCCTGGGGGAAGTGGGAGTAAATAGCTTTTGATATAAATGCATGTGAAGAATAGTAGTATCCCAGTTAGAGTTTTATCAGATACTGGTTAAAAGAGAAAATATGGTGACCCTAAACCAATCCCTTTAGGAGAACAGCCAGATATTAAGCCAAACCAGACATGTGTAGAGTATGTGCCTGCAGAATAGGAGAATAAATACTTTTGGAGAGTAGACTCAGCACACAATCTAACCAGATGATGTGCAGGCTGCTGTATCCAGTGATGACTTTACCTGAATTTTATTGGTTAATCTTACGCCTAACACCATCTAAAATAAGTTGTATTGGTAATGGGATATAAAATTTAGCATGCTAAGAGTTACTTGAAGACATCTGAAGTTCAGTATAATTAACCAGGCCCGAGATTCGTTTAGACATCATAAAAGAATTTTTTACATGCTGAAGGATCTTGTAGTGTATCTTTTCTAAAAATGACCAAAATGTGTTGTGGCAATTTTAGAGAAAAGAGTATGCTATCAATAGAAGTCTTTAAGACTAGTGTTTCGAACAGATATTTGCTAATTAATTCCAGAAATTAAACAACTATTTAGGTTTTGTGTAACCAACACCCAGAAATAGTCCAGACAAAGGATTTTTCTTGTTGCCAACTGATTTAATGCCCTTCTCATATTAAAATTCTTTCCATGTAACACACACACACAGACACATGCGCGCACACACACGCACACACACAAACTTGTAAATTATTTTAGTTCCATCTCAGTCACAGCAAGACACTTGGTGCCCACAAATGCCTGAAGATTTGTGGCATGAAAGTCTCCTCTGTTGAAAATGCTGCCTCCCTCCCTTTTGGCCTTGTGGGCAGTGAAGCATGGGATTATCAGAAACAGTTCTGCATCTTCTGGAAAGCCTCTACTGGATAAGCCCCCTCTTCCCTTTTTCACTGTGAGACAGGTGCTTGGGCACAGATGGGAGACCCACGGACTCTGACTTCCTTGACTATCAATAAGTGAGGGCTGTGGGTAGGTGTATGAGATGAGTTTTTGAAAGTAGGAAAACAGAGTTCTATTTTACCTCATGCTCTGAAAGTCTTTTTCTCCTGCTAGAAAGCTGGCAGTGCTAGAGAATCCAGTCCAATAATAGGAATTCAGTTCAATTCAAGAAGCAATGGTGCTCACTGATTGGAGAACTTGTAAAGGTGCCAGCTGGTACTTGGTGGTTAGCATTAGGACTATATGAGATTGTCGCAATGTTTCAGCACCTTGTCATCATTGTTGTTGATATTTCTTTGTTTTTAGCTTTTCTCCCCCCTCTCCTCTCCCCACTGTTTCTTTTTTTTTTTTTTAACTTGATGGGCATGAATTGAGGCATTGAGGTCTGTATTTAAGTTTGACATTGATAATCATTGTTGCAATCATGGGCTGTTCCGATTCTCTGACTTCGTTAAGAGATACTATATGGTTGAATCATAAGCCTGTCCTCTTCCTATCCTACCTTAAGTGAATGTATATGGTTGGGGGGCAAGCCAAGGGTGACTTTTGGTGATTGTTAGTTTTGTGGCTTCTAAAAAGTGAGTGTAGTTAATACGGTTGTGACAGTCAACTAAGCATTATATATTGTGTTAACGTGTTATCTATCCCTCTTCCCAAGAGACTACCTAAGAAGAAGTTAGTTAGATATTAGGAATAGAGTAGAAACAGAGAAGTGGGTATACTCAGTAAGATTTTTGTGGAGTACAATAGAAAGTCACTTGAAGACTCTACCAAGAAATCAGTGTGTTCTTACTGAATTTATGGCATCATCTGCCCCCTTCACGTACCTCGAAAATTACCAGATATCCCCAGTGATTATAATTAACTAATTCTCTCTCTGTCTCTCTCATATTTAACAAGGACAATAATAGGCAGCAAAGTGATGCAGCCTCTAAATGCAACTGAGATGCAAGATCATTGATGCCCAATTTCTTTCAGCATTTTTCTTCTTGGACCAGAGGTTCTTTGCCATCACTTGTGATTGTGGTTCTTCAGGGTCTTAGCACTCCCTAGGCATGGGTCTGGGTGATAAGGTAAACCCGTGTGAGCCATGATGATATCATACTTTATTTACTGAAATGTCTAGCTGTGCCTTGCTGTTTGGTGCAATTAGTAGGTTCCTTTGAGTTGTACTGCCCGGGCTGCCTTCTCTCATACAGTATCATAGTGAGCAAGCATTATTCTTTCCTTTTTATGTGGAGAAGGAGAGCAAAGAGAAGTAAAATAACCTCAGGTAAAAAAAATTTTAAAAAATGCTTGAAATAGAATGTCATAATTCTGCTAGTCATCTTGAGGACCATTCATTTCTGCAGATTTTAATGGGGAAACCAGACTTCCTCTTAAAAAAAACCTGCCTTTTTGGTTCAGGGCCTGGAGGATGCAGTCTCCCTTCTTTGATATGCCCTCTGTTCATTACGAATAGCCTTTCATGAAGCTTACAAGAAGGGACACGAGCACAGGCACCCAGTTAGCAACAACCTGGGTGAGTAACCCTGGGCAGGGCGCCTGGGGTGGCTCAGGGAGAGGCAGGGCAACAGGGGCGATCTCAGGATCCAGAGCAGACTCAAAGCTTTTTCGCAGCCTGTGACCTTTTTTTTTTTTTTTTTTTTTAACTTCAGAAGAGGTGTGGATCTGTCCCTCACTCTCTGCCTTTTGTTTATAATGTCATCTTCTCCTCCTCCTCCAAACACACACAGTTCCATCTGACTCACTGCCATGTTTCCGTAACCTTGGGCAAGTCACATCACCTCTAAGGGCTTCCGTTTATTTATAAAGAGAGAATGATAGTCATGACTGCCTGCTTGCTGGAGCTTGCATTAATGGCACACAGGCATGGCAAAGCTGAGTGCTGGACAAGAGAATTCAGATGTGGTTTCTTGTACTCTCCCAGCCAAGTGGGCTTCTTCTCTAGTAAAGATCAATGCCCAGACTCACCAATTTATAATATCTTCAAGGTGGCATAGCTGGGATCTCTTGAGCAGTTTTTTCATTCCCCTTATTTACCCAAGAGATAGGAATGATCTCCCTAGATAAATTAAAATTATTTCTGTATTTTCCTTAAAGAACTTTCTGAAGTAAACTTTTCTAGTTTTTCATAGAACACAGAATATCAAAACTAGAGAAGACATTAGAGATGTTATGCTCTCAATCCCCTGCCTCCATTTTGAAAATGAGAAAATTGAGGCCAAGAAAGCTGAAGTGACTTGCCCAGAGTTGCCCTGTTGGTGTGTGTAGTAGCAGAATCAAACACAACTGAGGTCTCCTATGTGCTGTACCATTCAGTTGGGGGTTGGCAGAAGAGCAAGTAGACCCTCGATGCCCTATTCCCTCTACACCAATGGTTAACATTTCCGATTCTTTCTTTAGTCTCCCCTAGCAATTCCAGTTTTCTTTTTATAAATCAATTTCTTGATTAAATTCCTAGCTGATTACTAATTTAGTATCACCAACAAATATTTACTGAGAACCCATTATCTTCTTGGTACTGTATAATGATTAAAAGTACACATACACACACAGATATATACACACAGGCAGACACACACATACACGCACACTAACATACACACAAATATAGAGGACTCTAAAGAAGCTGTGGTTTGGCCTACTGGATAAATTTAAAACCTTCTCATCTCTGGTAAGTGGCAAGACTATTTAATCCTATGTCAAAGACAGTGTCTAACACACTTCTGGGGAAGAGTAGATGATTGTTCCTGAACTGAGTGGATAACCCATCAATAAATATTTGTGGTTATCCATAATTAGAACGCAGATGAGTAAAGATGTGAAACTGAGCTACCCCCAAGATGTCTAAAAATTGGCATAAAGCCACAGAGAAAGACAACAGTGATGTCAGGCCTAGGATGCCTCTGTTGGGCTATTTTAGTTTAATTTGTTGGACTATAATTTATCAACACAACTATATTCTATAACAATACTATTCTTGTGGAAAATGGAGAATTTTCATTTTGCAAAGAAAAGCAAAATAAGATGAATTTGAGTAAAGAACAGTCACGTTCTGGGAAGTCTAGCCATTAGCTCTTCCTATGATTAGGATTCCTATCTAGGAAGCAGAGCTAAATTTTGTGGGATACATGTATTTGAAATTGAAAGTACATCTCCTTGGAATTCATAGGGGTATTGGCTTTCTTTGGGTCATAGAGAGAAGTCTGCCACCTGCCAATTCACTGCAACATCTTCTGGCCGACCTCTCCTGGGTTTTCTCTTCTCTTGAAGCCTGCTCACATACTAACCACAAGTTTTCAGCTGTTTACCTTGTGAAACCTAATGAGATCACCACAAAGTAGGCCCCATGGACGAAAGCCATCATTCCACAGAAGTACACATGAGCTCCAGCCAAATGTACTATATAAGGCTTATCTTGAGAAATGAATCCTTGAAAACATCAACCCAGTGATGACAAAAAAGAATTCTGCCTAGTTAGAGTTCTCTGCAGGAAGTATTTTTGATATTATTTTGGCTTTTGAAAAAAAAAAGACTTTGTGGGGGTTACCTCAGTGCACAGTGAAATCGCACATTCAAACTGTTTGAATCCTGTCCTCCAAATACAGAGGTCTTATGTGAAAACAATCTCATTTTCATTTTACTTTCTGGGAACCCCTCCAAGGCATGGTGAATTGCCAGCATTTTGTGACCTTCAGTTCCTTTACTGCTGTCATGGGAAACTTGACCTTGGAACTGTAGAGAGGAGGGGAACCAGTTTTGGGTGGGTCAGGGGCAGAAGTTTCATTCACTCTGCTTGATCATTGCCCAAAACTAGGGGTTCTCCTGCACTAAGATCCTTAGAACCTCAGAGGTCACAGAAATGGGGACCAAAAAGTATGATGAGGATGCACATTAACACCAAAGCAAGGATGTGGACAACATGACTGTCGCATGGGATAGAGACTCAGGCAGCCAGCCAGGGGCAATTCCCAGTGAAGCATTAGGGACAAGAAAACACTGGATCTCCTCCAGATGCGTAGTTGATGCAGGGCTCCCAGACCCTTCAGAACATCTTAGGACTGAAATGGAATTCCTAGGGCATAAGGTTTCCTCCTGTAACTCTAGCTGGTTTCTGTAGGGTTGAAACTACAATAATGGATTCTCAATTTGTAGAAGGACTTCCTTAGGTTCCATACCATTTGGCAACTGTTTGACTCATAAGACATCCATCTGACTACAGGGTTAGAGAGGGCTTGTGCATCTCAAGACACTGTGGGGTCTCTAGCCCCTACTCATGTATACCATTCTCTAGGCACACAGCTGATTAGAAGACAGTGGTGGCTTATCCTTCTAGCAAGAACCCCTTTGATATCTTATTTTGCTCATGGGCACATGGGCTTGAAAGATTTTTTGCCTTTAAGGCAGATTTTATTAAGTAACAATTAATGTCTTTATTTTCATTACTCTATGAAAATCGAATTAGAATAACAGCATTACCACACTGACCTGATAGAATTCTAGCCCAAAGCAAAGAAATCAATATTTGAGTGGTCTCTGCCTGAGAACAGGCTGTGTAGTCGTTTGGCATTTTTTATTTCTGAAAATTTAAACAAAAAGCTCGTAGGTCCCATTCCTACCATTTGTAGGACTTAGGAATCCAGGGAACTGCATGAATATTTAATTTAAAAAAGAACAAAAAATGTGGAGTCCCAAGACCTAAGGGACTTAGCTGAGTGAGACTGAGAAGGGCATTCACCTGTATTGAGTCTCAGGTTCCTTATCTGAAAGGATATCATCTGAAAACAGTACTCATCTTACAGGGCTGTGGTGAAGATTAAATACAACTATTGACATACTGGACAGTTTTGAAAAATTTAGCTGATTTCAAAGACTGAAATTTCACTGCAGAAATAAACTTTAAAAAAAATCTTGGTATAATAAATTACAAATTTGTCTTGTACATTACATTAAAGTCAATCAATCAAACAAAACAATGTTTATAAACTAGAAGATAAGAAATTTTCTCTCTCAGCTTCAGAAAGGAATCAAAGCACTGACTCTTGGGCAATTGCTATTGTGTGTGTGCATGTGTGCATGTGTGCATGTGTGTTTTGTGATTCCTTTCCTAGAGAAGAGGAAAACCACTGTCATATTGAGTTTTATGCTTACACTCAAGAACATCAAGAACATCTTGTGTGAGTAGGAAGGGGGAATAAATATATACTCTAAGGATCCGATCAAATAATTTAGAAAGAACTTTTTTTACTCTTTTACATTTAGAACGTGAACAGTGTAGACACACGGTTGGGTAAGTATGTTTCCCAGAACAGAATGCTGAAGAACATGGGATTTGGAGTCAGATCCTAACTCACATTTTACCTCATCTTATAGCTCTGTGACTTGGACAAGTTGCAGAGGTTTGTTATGAAAATTAAATGAAAAAAAGTGTAGATAAGAAGGCAGCAGTTCATGTTTTGGTCATCGTAAGTACTTGATACAGGTGAAATGTTGTGATGAGTCTTTGTGTTTTAGCTTCAACTCTCTTTCTCCTAGTGTTTTAGTTAATGAAAATGATGGCATGTAAGTACAGTTCATGCAAGGTCAGTTGATTAGTAAAGGGTACTGGTAGACATGGTGATGCAATCCCTATTTGTAATGCCTTTGCTATCACACACTTGAGATATATGTGAGGCAAGTCGCTAGAAACCCTTTGTTTAAAGACATTAAGTCAACCTCATTTCATGATGGCATTTCTTTATCTTGATCTTGTAAATGCTCAGGAATTGTGGCTGCTTTGGAATTTATGACAGACAGCTAATGGAATCTTTAGGACACATCTGAACAAAAGTGAAACTAGGGGTGGGGGGCGGATTAAGGCTTCTGCTGTACATTACTCATTCACTGCTCAAATGACAACAAGCCATTTAGACTCCAAGCCGACATGGGTCTCTTTGGGTTGCAGATGGTGAGAGCCTTGACAGGAGGGACTGTTGATGGTTTCTCGGGCTTTAAGCCTCTTTGTGCCCAAGTCTCTTAGATTTAAATGAGTGGATACTCGCTGAGATGAGATAGTAAATTCTTGAGTTCCTTGAGAAAGATTGGAATAGGGTCATTTCTTCTCTAGAAATAGTTCAGATGTTGTACTTTAGTTGGGGCTCATGGATTTGAGCCTACAGTGTAAAAAGGGGCAAAGACCTAGCCTGAGAATTAGCTGGGTTATTTAGAAAATATACAGGACAGAGAAGACTCCAGTGACTGCCATGACTAAAAACACTTACTTTTGCTCTTGCCTGTTTTATCCTTTTTGGAATTCCACTACTGGCCTTTTGGTTACAGCGGCTCAGGCAGGGCACATCCAAGAGCCAGTGGAGAACTTCAGAACTTCTGACTGTATTAGTCAGCCTTGCTTACCTCGGTGACCCTCCAATTTATGCTTATCCACATGGTCAACTCCATGACCTTATGGGAAATGCACTGGGTTGGGAACAAGGCAGAACTGAGTAGAATCCTGGCTCAGACTAGTTGCATGATTTTGGGCAAATTAATTAACTTCTATATTCTAACTACCTAACATTGAAAAACAATGACAATGCCTATTCTAATCTAGTCAATTTGAAAAATAGTCTCCCGCTACTTACTATCCAATGCTCAGGAAATGGAAAGAAAAAGCTGGATATACCCTTAGGGGCTTCCAGTGTGTTTTAGGCCCTAAGCCAGAAGCTACAAAAAAAGGACAGGTCAGACCTGTGTGTCTGTCCCTAAGGCAGCCTTCAGTAATGTGGGGAAATATGGCCAATGCATAAATTAAAAAAAAATTTTTTTTGTAGAGACAGAGTCTCACTTTGTTGCTCAGGCTGGTCTTGAACTCCTGGCTTCAAGCCATCCTCTGCCTTACTTCCAAAGTGCTGGGATTACAGGCATGGGTCACCATGCCCGACCTAGCCAATGCATTTGATCACCCCAAGATCCTTTTCCCTCATCAAAACCACCTCCATCACTTGCATTATCTATGAACATCCTCTGGATACCAGCCAGATTCACACTTAACATTTTGCAGTGCTTAATATCTTCACAGAAATGTATCAGTTTTCCATAATTCGCCACAACATTCTTGAGAGGTAGCCACAGACTTACCCAAAATCACACATGGATTTGTGTCTATAATGGCCTCCACTCTTGCATCTAGTTAACTGCCTCAGACACTAAATATTCAGCCACAAACCTTCCCTGAGGGGAGTCACTTCAGTTCCACAACTGATTGACAAAAATAATGTCAAACATTACCTTGTCCTACATGACCCAACTCCTTCCCTAAAGGGAGTTCAGAAAAATAGGGCATCAGCATTACTAGGCTTCTAACTAATGACTATAGGAGCCGGGAACCACTGCACAGGCCTGAAAGTTGTATGTGGTGACACTATGACAACATTTCTGCAATTAGAGGAGTTATATTCAGACTTAAGGAAGAAGGAATCATATTCGATAAAAATAACATATTTCTAGAATGTATAGACTTGAAGGGGAACATTTCCATGTTTTCCTTGGTGATTACTTTATAACTTTATTCTTCCTCAAGAATCACTCAATAATTTGTTTCATAGTTATCATCTCCTTCTTCCCCATAGACCTCCAGTGATGAGGGAAGCTCCCTCCAAAGCCACAAGCTTTGTACATAGAGTGGCATTGGTATCAGGTTTGCATATTAGTTTTGCTCATGTTTATCATTGAGCTGGGGAGGGGGGGCCTTGGGATACTCACTATTCTGGGAAGGAGAAAAACTTACTTCTGGTGAGAAGAGAATCTGGACTATAGCTTCAGAGGAGCATTTCTTCTGTATTGCCCATGCCTTTGCTACAGAGGGACTCAGGCCAGCAAAGGCTTTGGTGGTCCTCCTGATTCAGGGTAAGAAACAGCCTAGTCTCAGTAAATGATTGACCTGGCTGCTGATGTGATAAGCTTAGGTAAATAGGCTTGATTCTGCTCCAGTAATTTCAGGACTTTTAACTCTCTAGGTTCCAAACCAGAAAAATATACGTGACTTCCTGGGAGAGCCTATCATATGAGGTTGTCAGCCCTGTGAATGGACAGTATATTTCTCAGAATATATTATTCTATACCATATACTACAATATATGTACACCGTCCTCCCTGGTATGTCTTGAAAATTGAAAAAAATTATGCAAGGAAAATTCTGGGACAAAACCATGCTGTGGAGCTACCACCAATGAAATCATTTTAATAAATCACACATATAATTTGTTATAATGAAATAATTTTTAAAAAACCTTCCAAGTTTCTGAAATACATACAGGAGCAATAACAATTTTCAGAAGAGATAGAAGACAGAAGGAAAATACAGCCTGCTTTCCAGAACAGGCTGATGGAAAAATGACTGAATTCAGAAATACAACCAGGTCTACCATATCTCCTTCAGCAGACCCTCCTCAGAGACACTCTGGTGATAAGGCTGTATACGGTGCTCATTTTGTGATTATGAGAGAAGGGCCAGTGACCAGAGAGATCACCTACCTTGTCTGCTGCTTTTCAATCCCGACTCTTCCCTCAGCTTCTTTCCTGACTCAGCAGGGATGGCCCATGGCAGTTCCAGTGATTGCTGAAGAGAGTGGGACGTTGGGAAGACACATTAACACAGGTTTCTCCTTTTCCCCAAGCATGAAGGTGAGGTTCCTATCCACTTCCTTTCCTGCTCTCTCTGGCCTCTGCAGACAGTGGTCACAGGCAGCAACTTGCTTGCAGCCAGGTATGTTGACAGATGTGAAGGAGGGAGTCTGCCCTGGCCTCAGCCACCTGATCTAGCCAATCATTACACACCAGACAGACTCCTAGTCCTGCTTAAATCCAACCAGACTTGCATGGAAAAATCAGATGGCAGGACTGTAGGGGGCAGAAAGCACAGTCTGATAGCCATTGGCTATCCAGAAAAGTGATTCCCTTGTAACTGCACCTGGGAAGTGGACAAGAGGCCCCGAGAATAGTTTATAGAGGAAACGAAATTTTTTTTCCTTTAGATTTCAGCAATCTCAGAAGGAAATCTGGAGGTCACCTTATCAAATGTCCCATTTAATAATGGAGTTTCTTCTATTAAATTCTTGTATGGTGAGAAGCATCTGGCAGTTTTTTAAATAAATATGTCTACCATTCATTGAGAGAGTATTATATGTTATGCATTTCATGAATATTACCACAAATCCTCATGGTAA
Source organism: Hylobates moloch (assembly GCF_009828535.3). Lineage (NCBI taxonomy): Eukaryota > Metazoa > Chordata > Mammalia > Primates > Hylobatidae > Hylobates > Hylobates moloch. Next base: position 50,068,251 of record NW_026652279.1, read on the forward strand.
TGTTGAGATTTTATTTCTATTTTATGCATGAGGGAACAAAGGCTCACAGGGGTAATGGTCATGCAACTAGTAGGTACTGAAGCCAAGATCTGAATCCAGATCTGTTCTAATACCTGCACCAGCAACAATAAGCCTTTCCATACGTTCTGTGGTAGGTTGAATTATAGCCCCCCAAAAATGTCCACATCCTAATCTTCAGAACCTATGAGTATGTTATCTTACGTGGTAAAAGGGACTTTGCAGACATGGTCAAGTTAAGGATCTTCAGATGGGAGATTAGCTTGGCTTACCCAGGTGGGCCCAGTGTAATCACAGGGGTCCTTATGAAAGGTCAGAATAAGAGAAAGAGACGTGATAGCCTATAATCCCAGCACTTTGAGAGGCCGAGGCGGGCAGATCATGAGGTCAGGAGATCAAGACCATCCTGGCTAACATGGGGAAACCCTGTCTCTACCAAAAATACAAAAAATTAGCCGGGCGTAGTGGCGGGCACCTGTAGTCCCAGCTACTCGGGAGGCGGAGGCAGGAGAATGGCATGAACCCAAGAGGCAGAGCTTGCAGTGAGCAGAGCTCGCACCACTGCACTCCAGCCTTGGCAACAGAGCAAGACTCCGTCAAAAAAAAAAAAAAAAAAAAAAAGAAAGAGATGTGATGACAGAAGCAGGGTAAGCGATTGCTATGCTGCTGGCTTTGAAGGTAGAGGAAGGGGCCACAAATCAAGGAATGCAGGCCGCTTCTAGAAGCTGAAAAGGCAAGGAAGTGGATTCTACTCTAGGGCCTCCAGAAGGAGCATGGCCCCACTGACCATTTTAAACTTCTGACTCTCGACCTGCAAGGTAATACATTTGCACTGTTGTAAGCTACCAAGTTTGTGATAATTTTTTATAGGAACTATAGAAAATGAATACACATTCCCTCAGAAATACTCTTTATGATGGTGAGATCATTGTCTCACTTAGTTTCCTATTCTACAAAGGAATACTCTTTATCAAGCTAAGCTTGACCTTCTTAAAATGGCCATTCATTGGTCCTAGCTCTTCCCCGCACATAAGGCACTCGGGGAGGCAGCTGGAAATGGTGGCAAACAGTACCGGGAAGGGAATCAGAATCTGGATTCTAGTCCCACCTCTGCCTTAGCCAGTCAGTTCTCTCTGGTTTTCAGTTTTCTCTCCTGTAACATTAATGCCCTGTACAAATGTTCTTTGATCCCTTCTATATCTAAAGCTATAATATTCTAAACTCAAGTCATGTAACAATTTAAAAATACTTGAAGATATCCCTGTCACCTTGCTCCAAATGTTTCCTGTTCCAACTACCCCAGTTTTCCATGTGACATGACTTCTGGACCCTTCCCTCTCCAAGTTGCTCTTCTCTAAGAAGGCTCCAATTTACCCATTTCCCTCTGAAATGTGGTGCCCAAGTCTTCACATAGTGCCCCTGCCATTTCTTGTCTGCTAGTGTGCCTGGTTCTGCTGGCTCCTCTGACCACACTCTCTTTCTGGGTCTCATCTAACTATTCCTCAGGATCTTTTGAACTTGGCCTAGTCTATTTCTTTTCATGTTGTTTGATCTGGCCTTACCTCTCGAAACAAAGCACCTATAGTGAACAATTCTACAAGAATCTTAGATTTTTTTTTATAGGAAGAACCAAGACTTGCCAGTGCTAGCCTAAATTAGTCAGCCTTGCTTGCTTAACAACATTTAAATGATAATGCACTCTCATAGGCCCTGGAAAGGTCATGGTTTATCACATTTTAAGATCATAAATTCTTTGAGAATTTGATGCAAGTTATGAGTCCTCTTCAGAAAAAAGTGCACATACATCTAAAATTGGCTGTGTCATTTTGGGGCACTTCAGCCCCCCGAAGTAGTCTACTGCCGCTCTGATGTGTGGTAAGTTAGTTCTACACTCACAAGTTGTTGGTGGGGGAAGTTTTTGCAAAAGGCAGCCTAATATTTTCTTCCAGATCTCCTTATACTTCATGGAGGTCCTAGAAACACCTCCTGGAACTGGATTGTGCAAATGCCCAGTGAGGATCAAGGTAGGAAAGTCTCCAGGCTAAAAAGCAGCTCAGTTCTCAGGTTAAACAAAAAACAGCATTCAGTGGCCTCCTTTTACAAGAATATTGCTGCTTATGGCCTTTCTCTACAGGATAAATCCTATTCTTCAGATGCTTAGCTCCTTAGATTAAAGCCATCTGCCTGCCTAAGGCTTCTCTCAATTGCATGATGCTACTGGACAGAGGCTGAAACTGTTGTGGCCTCCTCCCCACCCATGCTGTCCAAAAACACTGACTGCCCAGCTGTGAAAACACCCTGGTCTGACTAGTGCTTTTGTCTCACTGGCACTTGTCCAGGCCATCCCGGGTGAGGTTTGAGGCACATGGGCTTTGGCCACTGTCCCTCCCTTGCAACCTCCCACCCTCTCTGAGAATGAAAGGTTTCAAGTCTTAAAAATAATAACACTCCTTTGGTCACACCGAGTAGATTTGAAGAGGGATAAACACGATCACTTCTTGCTGATCACGAAGAATTCCTTAGGAAAAAAACAACAAAAATCCAGGACATTCAGGCAACCTGACCTCCGGGATTAACAGAGAAGGAATCAGTTTCAAAGTTGAAGAAGTGGAGTTTACCCTGCGTTTGTTTGTCAAGCTCAGCCATAGGCAGGACTCAGTGACTCCATGACCTTTCTTTCCCTAGTTTAAACTGCTCTACAGGACAACATGGAGATAGATTATCTGAGCATGGACTTCCACAGGAAACATAAAGGAAGTTCCCTTATGAAAAAAACAGATAATTTTCTATTCCAAATAGCAGTTTCTTCATGTATTTAGTTACTAAGAAATATTTAGGAAGAACAAAGTCAAACCCAGTTTTAGGCAAAAATGAGTGGTACAATCAACTATATTTTTTTTTGCAACCTGGAAAGGATCATAAACTTAGGTCATTCTCATAGTTTTTTCACAGTGGGCTCTTCGAAAAACTTAGATAAATTTATTTTGAAAGGGGACTTTATATCACTATTGAAAACCTAGGACTGCCTGCTACAAAGAGACGGTAACCACAACATAAACACAGTATGAACAAAATGAGATTAAATGTTAGCTAGATACTATTGCCTTTTTGGCTTTAGTTGATAAGCAAGGGATAGAGAGCTTTCATTACTAAACTGAGACTTCCCTCTTGACTAATCAGAACTGATTAAGTGATTAATGACATTAATGCTATTTAAGAATATGGCCATGTTCCACCTCACATCATCTTGCATACCACCTGTGGCATAAATGCTATGCTCTGAGTAATGCGTTTTTGGTTCAATAACTCTCCAACTGGTTACACACCAAAATACATGTTTCTAAGTATTCCTCCTAAGATATGCCCTAAGATATAAAGAATCATAATCTTCAGGGATCAGGTACAGAAATATATATTAATATGAGTACCTCCAGATTAGGAAGCTTCCAGAGGTGGAAACCACCAATAGCCAAAGCCCAGGACTTTGTCTCTAGTGCTTTCCTCACACCCACCCTGTTCTACTCTTTGCCCCTTACAACCATCCCCCTCTCACCTACACACACACAAACACACACACACCCAGAGAGAGAGAGAGAGAGAGAGAGAGAGACAGAGAGATGAATGACCAAGTCTAATCACTCAGCACCATCCAGCTGCCTTGACCTTCCACTGCAGAGCCTCAAGAATTTGCCACATAAACGGCTTTCACATTTTCTTTCACTGTCAAATTTATATTGACTTACCTCTCATTAATTAGTTCCTGCTAAATCATCTACCAATCAACACAAAGGTTAGTAATTATGTTGAAGTGATCGTTGGGTGCCATTTGAAGGAGGAGGGTGCTAAGTCCCTTATTACTAAGACTAATAGCTACTACGGAGTATTTACTATGTGCCATGCTCTGTGCTAAAATGCTTCCTATGCATTTTCTTATTTTGTCTTTTGTTTTTTTTTGAGACGAAGTCTCGCTGTCTCCTAGGCTGGAGTGCCGTGGCGCGATTTCGGCTCACTGCAAGCTCCGCCTCCCGGATTCACGCCATTCTCCTGCCTCAGCCTCCCGAGTAGCTGGGACTACAGGCACCCGCCTCCACGCCCGGCTAATTTTTTGTATTTTTAGTGGAGACGGGGTTTCACTGTGTTAGCCAGGATGGTCTCGATCTCCTGACCTTGTGATCGCCCGCCTCGGCCTCCCAAAGTGCTGGGATTACAGGCGTGAGCCACCCGTGCCCGGCCTTGTCTTCTCAATTACCCTTCATTGTTGGTATTTTTAGCCCTATCTTCTATGTAGGTAGAAACGTTAATTTGCCTAAGGTTACTGAGCCAGGGTATGGAGTTGAGATAGAAACCCAGGTCTGTGCACTTCTGAAATGCCTATACTTAACTTCTGTGCTAAATAGAATGTTCATAACCTTGTTGTAATATGATAAATTAATCTGTGAATAGATATAAAATAATTCATTCATAATGTGAGAGCTCCATTGTTATAGCGGCAATGTTTAAACCCAAGTATATGTTCAGAAATTGAGGCAGGCCAGTGGTATCTTTGCTATTGCACCATGCGGGTTATACATGCTTTGCTTATGTTTGGACACAGCCCTATCTACATCATGCAACTTATTATTAAAAACTGCACAGGAATGACTGTAAGTGGTAAAGCCAACCAGAGGACAGTATGGTAGATTTACTAAACAATAACTATAAGTTAAACATTCTGAATATGACTATGTTGTTAAATTGCTATGGTAACTTCAACACTTGTAATTATTCTTAATTACCTGTTTAAACCTTTGACTCTGAAATTAATGGTTACTTAGAATTAATTTGATCTCTGCTAAATTCATACAAAAAAGTCTTAACTGATTATTTTTGTAGAGGATAAGGGAAACACAGAATTCACTTAAATTAAGTGGTCTTGGATATTCTATTAAAAATCATTAGAAATGAGGAAGATAATGGAATCTTCATTGCAGCAGAAACTGCAGGTCCACCCTTATTTAATCTTTGTATACACGAATATATTATCTCTGCATTGTTTTATTTCTGGGCATTTTAGCAATCACTCAAATTAATGTGCGTAGAGGTGGTGGTCAGGTGAGTGTGGATGTCAATAAGAGATGGTCTAAGCTTAGTGGAAATAACTGAAGTGCTAAGGATGAAGCTTGGAAAAGCATGGGGTCAAGGTTATGTACACATTTCACGCACTGCTCAATCTTGGGGACTGCAAGCACATTTACTTAATCCAAATATGTGTCAGACATGCTCGAGAGGGTTTTTGTCCAATATTATATAACAAGATGTTTTATTGACACTGAGTTTATAACTCTTTAAAACAAAATTAGAAGTGGACCAATAACAAAATGTTCATCCAAACAAAGGAAAAATGCCTGCCAATATTGTATATTTATTATTAGGGTTAAGCCTATTTAGGTAGTTCAGATCAAATACAAGAGAACACATCAGGTCATCATATTTTTTTTTCACTGTTAAAATGAGGTATTCTGGCTTTACAGTGTTGTAAATTGAAGTAAGCAGTTTACTCAAGGTTACAAGAAAGAAGGCAAGATATATACTTGGGCAATTATTTCCTAGGGGTAAAAAGCCAAGTGAAATGTGTATGAATAAGACAATTAAGCCACAGAATACATTTCAGAATATCAAGAAGCATATGTGCAAAATTATAATTCTAACCTTAAAACTGGTATACTTTATTATTATTATCATTTTACTTAGCAAACAACATGCACCATACTGTAAAACAAGCAATACAGGACAAAATAGCATATCTATTAGAGCATTTATCAGGTTCACGTATCATCCGAATTGACCAAGACTTATTTTCACTATGACAATCTGTGTATTTTTCTAATTGCTGATCAGTGAGGTTAAGTAGTACAGTTGGCATATACACACAAAGAATGCATACACAATCTGTGTTTAATACTTATTATTATATTGGGGTATAAGTTACTAAGTATAATAGCAGCAAGGTACCACTATTTCTAGAACATGTTCTAAGATTTATCATATTGAGACTATAGATTCACGACTGAAGTGTTATTAGTGCTATAAACTAATAACAAATGTAAAATTGCAAATGTACAGAGCTACCAAAGGCCTATTTGACTTTTCAAAGTGCTGTGCTTCTTGTCGGGCTTAATGTTTGTGAGCAAGCCCCTGCTATTTGAATTAAGTATTGGTCCCAAGTTCTGGGCTCCAATCGGGTATAGTTCTAATGATTGGATGTAGGCTGAGGGGTAGAATAATGCATTTGAAAAGAGTAAGAAGCAATAACCACTGTGATAAGCATGTATTGGACATCACTGAACACATGTGCCTATCACTGTAAGCTTTGCCAGCATCCTGTGGTTAGCAATAATCAGCAGATGATGGAGAATGGCCAGGAGACAAAAGGAAAAAGTAGTATTCTATGAAGGAGACGGGAAGGAATGACACAGAATATGCCTCTAGACTGCTCATGGGCTTGCCTCGGCAAATGGCGAGCCTGAATTCCCCCCAAATATAAGGGTAAATATTTAAATAAACTATTTGGCTTAGAAATGAGTTTGAAAAGTCCTAAAAAGTTTTGTTGGAGAATATAATGGAACACTATATCCACTGCAGGGTAGAAAGAGTTTTCTTGAATTATTTGTATAGTGTCTGTGATATTTTGAGAAAATCAATCGTATTTTGTGGTGTATTCTTCTGGGTTAGGGCCTGTTCAGGGTTATAGTGCTATTGGTGTCCCTGTTTTTAGAAGGAAACTGGGGAATCCAGAAGCTATGGAGAGCATCCCTTGGGATAGTAATGAGCTGTTTGGTATCATTTGAAATTAAGGGTAAAGTTTCTAGCTAAATTACTTATCACTCAAGCAGTTCACTCTGTGTGTCCCAAGGCAATGGTTGTAAGTGACAACATTATGGTGCCAAACACCAGGGAGCAGCCTGAGGCAGAGGGCCAAGATATCCTGGAACATTAGTGGAACTCAGAAGACAACCATGTTCTATGCTATGCAAAACAAACTTCCTGTCAGTTTGGATATTTGATGCTATCATTTCTATTCACTTCCTCTTGGCATAACAAGTCTACTTAGCATGTATTGGGAAAGCCCACCTCTCAAGAGTCCACATACATGTTGGCAGATTTCTTTAAGCTCTACACATTTCATTATATGGATCATCAAAGGTGCCATTCCTAGATAAGTTCTGCCATCCTACATCACACTGTTGGGAAATAAGCCCAAGCAGCTTTTCCACCCAAGACACAGAAGGAAGAACAGCACATCTGCACACCCCCTGAGTATAAGGCATTTAATCTAATCATTAGGGACCTTATGTTTTGGGGAGCTAATCAACCAAGATTTGCAAATCAGTCAGCGCTAAAGTAGCAGACAGCATCTTGAAAGATGAAGGAACCAAGAAAGATTTAGCACAGGATCACATGCTCAACTAACGGAGTGGGGTCTCATGGCTGTGCTCCAATCATTAGCCCACTCTGTTTCTTAGAATCTAAGAGTAAAAATTTGAAATTAGCTACTAAGAAACATCACACAAACTTCAACTGTGGCATGAACTAAATCTGCAGGATGGACTGGTTTCGTGTAGCTCTTTTACTTCCCAGGAAGAAGTAGTTTCATTTCCATCTGAATTTCTTCTGTTGCTCCACCTTTAGATTTGTGCTAAGCCTCCTAGCTGGGAGGTAGTAATGTCTCATTGGGAAGCACTTTTTCATGGCAAGATTCTCAAAACGAGAGATGGAAAGTCCCAACATGCCATAAAACTGCATTTAATTCCAGAATAATCTACCACATTGTCTTATTGAGAAGAAACATTTTTTTTGGACGAATATGAGATCATGTAAAAAGAACTAGGATTCCTAAGATGGATCATTACCTGGGCTCAGATTTTGTGCTTTTCTTTGAGTTTATAATAAAATCCTGGGACTGTGGCTTAACTGCTCTCAGTAATTCAGGGTTTAGATTCAGTGCTAAGGAAAATGACTAAACGTAATTACTATTGAGTTTAATACAGCAAATATAAAAACTTTTTTTGGCATGACCCTCTTGGAGGTCTGCCACTAAAATTTAATCTTCAGTAACTTATTCCCTTCCATTAAGTCCATCTTGACCTTTCTCTCCAATCCTTCTGTATCCATGAAATCATGGTGGTATCTCTAAAAGGTTCAAAGTTCAAGCCTGTAAACACTACTCTAACCGAACTAAAACCTTTGATGGTCCCCTTTGCCACAAAGCCATGGAAATGTGGCTGTGTGGGAAATGGTCCAGGGAGCTCATGAATAGCTCAGTTACATTTCAGAATAAATATGACCTCAAATTCTGTGAAACTAAAGTCCTCTTTGGCTCAATCAAGTAGCTTCTTAGTTGATCTTGAAGTTAGTTCTGAGCAAGTATGAGAGCTTTGTTTTGATCTGAAAGGTCTCCAGAACTTGTGATATTAAGTGATGTGGTTGGGTCACTATTTTATTGTTGGCAGTTGCAGAATGAGTCATGAACCTAAAATCTGTTTTCCCTCTGTCCCACATGCCTGAGTTCTCCTGTCTGGTCTCATGGTCAAGGAGCAGAAGGCACACATGCTTTACAATATGTTAAGCAACTTTTTCTCGAGGCAGAGATTCTGCTGATGCAAGGGTGTTTATCAAGGGAAAACTGTAAATAATCCTCCTATCTCCCAGAACTCTTGTGCAGACTTTCAAATTGCAAGCAAGGCTGGCAGCTCCAAGCAGCATGAAGGAGCGAGCACCTGCACGCACCACGCAGAGCAGGACTCCGTGCATGCAACCTTGGTACAGTTTTCTGGGCTTTTGTGTCATGCTTGATGACATTTATCATGCAAACACTGAGGTGCACTTAAATGTTACAACCCAAGTGAAGTGCAACCATATATTTAAGAACTAAAGGACAAAATCATGTAAACATTTCATGGAACAGTCAGCAGCCCTTGGGTGTTACTGGCATCCTGTATAGATACTTGTCAACACACCTGGCCTCATAGCACCAAACACCTGGACAAAGCCGAGGCTCAAATAAAACAGAGAACAGTAATTCTCCTCTTGCCTCCTTATCTCTTTGCCAAGTAACAAAGGGTAAAAAGTAGGGAAATGATCTAGCCCCTAGCAACTGACCAAAAATTAAAAACAAAAGCAAAATGAAACGACAACAACAAAAATAAAACCCTGAGGGTAGACCAGGGATTTCAGAGCTTGTCATTAGCATTTAGCATCAGAATTGAAGGAAAGTTTAGAAAGCGAGGGAACACACTTACTTACTCTTATCCAGAGAAGGTCCTACAGAATTTGACGTTATCCCAGAAAACCCTTTGGGGAGGGGTTTAAATGCAAAAAAAGTAAAGTTCAACCAGATTTTCCCAGAGGCATTTCCATTATGACCTCCTCAAGGGTGCAAGCTAAAAGCCAGGGCTTAAATTGTTTTACAGAAAGTATAGAGTGGAAGACCAAGAGTTAGGGGTGTGCATGTGCTTTTAGTACCTCACCTAAGACACCCCTCTCTGCAAGCAACATGCAAAATCCATCTATGGGCATCAAAAGACAGAAACAGGAAACTGCTGGAAGAAGAGTCTGACAATCTTTATAAATGCATACATCCATTCGGGACTCCATGTTTATATTTCCTTCTCAAGAATCCAGAAGCTGCCACTTCCGTAGGGATTCTCAGATGGTGCTGAGGAGCAGCAAAGTGCACAGATTTCCATGCCTAGTTTTCTTTCTAGGGCCTTTCTTTTCAACACTCTTCCGGAGGCTCTACTTATGAACTAATAGTTCTTCACGACCCATTTTATCTTCGTTCATGGGCATGGCTTGGTAGTGACTTCTCAGATCTAGACCACATCCACACATGTATACTGTCCCCAGGAGGACTGGGGGAGCCAGGACATGAACAGCAGAGTCAGGGGTCACTCACAGCCCTGAGATGCGTGGTCCTGTTCAGGAGAGAGACCATAGCAGCATCTATCCTGGGTAAGAAAAGTTCAATAAGCTCCTGTGTGAGTGCTCTTGATGTAAGAAGCATGGCAGATATTTAATCTATAAATAAATAAATAAATAAATAAATAAATAAATAAGTCAATCAAAACACAAGAGGGCTCTTTATAGATAAGCACCTCTTATGAATAATAAAAAAATCCCCTCTTGAGTTTCAAAGCCCTCATGCAGTAGTGATTAGTAGGCTCAAAACAACCTGCAGAAAGTAGAACCATCAAGAGAAGGACTGGAAATGTTCCAACACTAGGTATTTCTCACTTGGTGACACACAAGTCATCCTAAATATCCCCGAGGTAGTCTTGTTTTCAAGGAGTTACAGAATGGCTCCAAATCCACTTGGAGCTTCCTCCTTTAATGCCATTGCACTTTCCCATGCATCCTGCGCCTGCTTCCATGGTGCCATGGATAAGGTGCCTTCCACTTAACGTTGTGTCCCACAGCGCAGACCTGAGTCCTAGGCAGACAATAATAAAACGCAATTCCAAGATCAGGCTTGAAGACCCCACTCCAAAGAGGACTTTGCCAAAATGATGCAGGTGCTCTACCTGGCAGCCATTCTGGAAAAAGCTGTAGAATTAAAGATATCTGGCATGCAGCAAACATGCATATCTATCTCTTGTTGGGCCCCACACTAAAAAGATCTCCCATCATTTTTCTTCTCACTTTTAAGAAGGGGCCAAAAGAAATAGAAAGGAATCCAAGTTTTAAAACTGGGAAGCATATTTCTGATACTGAGGGTTGTATGCACTGTTTATCTGAAGAATGAAGGTGACCAGTTACCAGTAAACGCTATGGAAGAACAGCTTGTGTTTGAAACATCTTAGTGATAAATGAGTCCTACTCTCTCAGAAAAGTGGTGACATCCAACAATCCTAGAGAGAACTGGTGCTTGGCTCTTTTCCCCCTCAGAGCCCCTGGTTGATGTTAGATCCAACCCCAGATGGTGGTCCACACCTGCAATGAGCCAGTCTTTTTCACCAGGAATGTGTTTCTGGTTCAACTTTCTCACCAGCTCAAACACAACACTCCAGAAGACAATAGGGAGCTGGGCCAATTAGGGGAACACTCAATACCCCAGTGGGTCCTAGAGATCCTATTTCCAAATTCCGTTAACCACCAAAAGCCACTGGGGAGGTCCTGACCTTGGTCACATGAAGCATGCTTTCTTCCCTTGGACTTAAGTTCTAAAAAAAAGTCTCATTTGGGAAAAATGCAATTAATAGCCCTGTAATTTTATCTAAATGGCCCTGTGAGGAAGGGAGAAAAAAAACCCATCTTCCTCTTACTTCACCATCACTGCCCCAGGGGCCATCCTAACAGGACATCCTTTAGAACTCTACCCTGGATCAACAAATTCAATATTAACGTTAAATTAAAAATTAAATCAGCATTTAGCCAGAGCTGTGTCCTCCTGTAGGAGGTCATTCAACTTGATGACAGTCGCAGCAAAGTCCACCAGGTCCACGAAGTCAGATGTGATGATGTTGACACCCATGGCTCCAGGCTTCTGAGTTTTCACCCAGTCCAGGATGGCAGGAAGATTCCTATACACAGGAAAGTGTTGGAGGAAGAGAGTGGATACAGTACAGCTTAGAGGGACTTCTCCAGACATGGGCATAAAACATTTCCCTTAATATTATAAAAGTATGTTAATATGAGCACAAGCTTTCAGAGGTATTTCCATTTAAGCTTTATATCTCCTTCAGGGATGAAGTAGTCTCTATTCCATTAGAAAATTACACTTTCCAGGGTTTCCCTGCTGGAAGAGGAGATTATTTTCTTCAAGCATCAAAGAGATACCATGTCAATAGGAACTTGAAAAACTAAGATCAGGCCAAGTGCAGTGGCTCACGCCTGTAATCCCGGCACTTTGGGAGGCCAAGGCGAGTGGATCATTTGAATCCAGGAGTTTGAGATCAGCCTGGGAAACATGGTGAAACCCTGTCTCTGAGGAGGGGTAATCACCTGAGCCTGGGAGGTTGAGGCTGCGGTGAGCCAAGAGCTGCACTCCAGTTTGGGTGACAGAGTAAGACTCTGTCTTAAAAAAAAAAAAAAAAAAGAAAAAGAAAAAGAAAAACTAAGACCAAGAGCCTCAGCTTTAATGGGTTCTTTACTTTTTTTAAATCATGAAAATATTCAAACATATGGCAACGTTGAAAGAATTTTGCAGCAAATATATCCACCACCTAGATCCCACCATTAACTATACTTGCTTACCACATATCTATCCATCAATCTGTCACTATCCTTCCATCAATCCATCTTGTATTTTTGACATATTCCAACTGCAAGCATCTACACATTCCCTAATTACTTCAGCATGCATATGATTAACTGGAGTTCAATATCTGTTTTTAATTTGTTCTTCTTTTAATATAAAATTTACACTCAATAAAATTCACAAATCTTAATGGTACACTTGCTGAGTTTTGACAAATACGTACACATAATTCAAACTCATATCAAGATCTAGAACATAACTGGTACTCCAGAAAGTTCCTGCAAGCCCCTTCCTCATCAACACCTGCCCCATCCAACCAGAGGCAACAGCTATACTGATTTTTTTTCCACTGTAGATTAGATTTGTGTGTTTTAAAACTTCATATAAGCCATGAAAAATGTATTTCATGTGAGTTTTCTTCCACTTGGCATAATTGTTCTGAAATTCATCCACGTTGCTGCATGTATCAGTGGTTTGTTGCCTTTTAAAATCAATGCAGAGAATTCCATTGTATGTCTATACTGCAGTTTGTTTATCCATTTTCCTACACTGGCTGGATGGACACTTGGGCTATTGCCAGTTTTTTGGATATTATGAGTAAAACTGTTATCTGTTCAATTCTTTTACTAATTTTTTCATTTTCTTTTAAAAAACTGTTGAGTTGTAGAAGTTACTTATATAGCCTAGATACTGGTCTTTTGTCAGATATATTTTGTGAATATTTTCTCCTAGCCTATAGCTTTTCTGTCAGTTTTCTCAGTGACATATTTTGATGAGCTGAATTCCTTAAGTTTTATAGATCCTAATTTGTCCATTTTTTTCTTTTATTGCTTCTGGGATCTAAGAACAACTTCAGTCCACTCCAAATTTACAAACATATCCTATGTTTTATTCTAAAAGCTTTATGGTTTTTAGCTTTTAGGTTTAGCTCTAAGAACCATCTCAAATTGATTTTTGTATATGGTATAAAGTAGGAGGTCAAGGCTTACATTTTTCATATGGATATACAGTTATTCGATCACTAAGTGTGGCTTCTTAATAGACCAATACTTAATCAGTTGTCTCATTAATGGTCTTTCAGTCTCATTTTATTAATCAAAGGCTTCCTAGGTGACAGCCAGTTATTTAGTGACATAAAGGAATAATGAAAATTCAATGTGATAATTTCTGCATTAGTAGTAAGTGTAAACTACCACAGGCAGCATAGAGAAGAAAGCAATAAAGTGTACTCACAGTTTACATCATAGTAAAAACAGCTCAATACACACTCAGTAGGCTGAGAATGCTTTAAGGAAGACAGAAGAAACTCTCCCTTGATGCTGCCTGCCCTTCTTTCAACACATATCTTGACTTCTCAGTTTTTCAGACAACCTTGTTCAGGCCTTGGTAGCATTTTGTCCTCCTCTTTCTTTTTCTCTTACCATAACAACTATAATCAGTCCTGGGTCTCCTCCCTCTTTCAGTGGACTCTACAATCAGCCACGGGCTAAAACACATATCATCAATCAATCTATCTATCTATCTATCTATCTATCATCTATCTATCTATCTATCTATCATCTATCTATCTATCTATCTATCTATCATCTATCTATCATCTATCATTTTTTTTGAGATGGAGTCTTCCTCTGCCCCATATCCGGACAGGCTGGAGTGCAGTGGCGTGATCTCGGCTCACTGCAAGCTCCGTCTCCCGGGTTCACGCCATTCTCCTGCCTCAGCCTCCCGAGTAGCTGGGACTACAGGCGCCCGCCACCACGCCCGGCTAATTTTTTGCATTTTTAGTAGAGATGGGGCTTTACCGTGTCAGCCAGGATGGTCTCGATCTCCTGACCTGGTGATCCGCCTGCCTTGGCCTCCCAAAGTGCTGGGATTACAGGTGTGAGCCACTGCGCCTGGCCTAAATTTTTATATTAATAGCTGATTACGACTTAATAGATTGCCCTCCCAGGGGTACTTCCATTTTGAACAGGGACTCCTGAAGAGTGATAATAATAATGCTTCATACAGATTTTTGGGGAATTAAACAAAATAATACATGTAAAGTGTTTAGAAGAGTTTCTGTGATATGGTAAGTCTGATAAAAAAAAAAGGGAAGGAATCATAACTGGAAGAGTGTGAGGTAGAAATGTTTGGTGGCTGGCAGTAAGAAACTACACCTTACAGAGGTCACATCCTCCTGCTTACGTGACAACATGTTGTGGTTTGGAAGGGAGAAACTGCAAATACACACTTCCTTAAAGATAGACCAAAGATACACAGGGACGCACACCGAGGACACAGCAGTAGTGAGCCTGATAGGTTCAAGACTTCGTTTTAAAAGCCTGAGTCAGTGTTGAAGTATGAGGTGCAGGCACCCTCTGCTGGTCTTCACAGGGAAATGAGCCTTGAAGGCTTGGGGCAACTCCAGTCACTGCAGCGAGAGCCTCCTCACCTTGGAGGATCCCTGGAGCCTGAGCAGAGAAATGCAGTGAAAGGTATGTACTTGTGGTTTCCGGTGACAAAGAACTCTGTGTCAGCTTCGGGTAGCATGTGTCAACCTTCTCCAAGGCAAGGATCAAATAATTAGGATTAAGTACGAGGAAGGGGAAATGCAGAACCCACAGTGAAGAGGAGCCGCTTTATTTTGTCAGCTCTTGGTATTTACCAGGACAAGGGATCTGTGCAAAAGGCTGAACCTGACAGTGCTGACAGGCCCGTGAGGCAACAGTTCCCATGGATGGCAGAGCAGGAGGTTAAAAACTTCCCTTTGACCTTGGGGCCCAGCTGGGAACAAGGGTGGTCCATAGTGTTTCTGGGTGTCTTTACAAATAGGGATGGCATGTCTATTTTCTGCCAGCCACTGTAGCTGGCATTTTCATGTTAAGGCTACAATCTGATGAGGTATTATTAATCCTGTTTAACTGGTGAGAAAACCACAGCTCAGAGACCTCAGAAAACTTGTCCAAGGCCACCCTGCTGCTCAGGGACTGCATTGGTTTGCTAGGGCTACCATAACAAAATACCACATACTGGTTGGCTTCAATGACAGAAATGTATTTTAGAAGTTGGACATCCAAGATGTTTTAGAAGTTGGATATCCAAGATCAAAGTGTCGCCAGATTTCGTTTCTCCTGAGGCCTCTGTCCTTGGCTTGCAGACAGCCGCCTTCTTATTGCATTCTCACATGGCCTTTTCTCTGTGAACACATATCTGTGGTGTCTCTTTGTGTGTCTAAATTTCTTTTCTTTTAAGGATACCAGCTAGACTGGATTAGGGCCCATCCTAACATCCTCGTTTCGACTTAATTACCTCTTTAAAGGCCGTATCTGCAAATGTAGCCACATTCTGAGGTAACTGGGAGTTGGGACTTCAATATGTGAACTTGGGGATGGCGGGGATGGGACGGGGCACAACACAGTGCACTCTAGAACAGGGAGTATGTCAGGCTGCACTCTCAGGCCTTCTGATTTCAGTCCATGTTTCCTTCTAGAGTTCATGGATGCTCTGTCCTGAGGCTTAGGCAAAGCATTTCATTTGATTTCAGTGGGAGTGACATGAACCTGAATTTCAGGTTTCTATAAGTCTGGGAGAAACAACCATGGAAATTAAGTCAAATGGCTATATTTCTTGTGGCTTCCTTCTACGGTGCTGAACCAAAATGAACAAGATCTTGGTTCCAAAGTTTATCGAAGAGTTAGGGGGTTAAATCCCTGCCGAGAAACCACCTCTACATTTGTAAGAAAATACATGTCTTTTTCTTCTTGGTTTGAGCTGACCACCAGTGCCAGCGACCAGTTGTTAGGACAGACCCTCTGGGTGTTGGCACACAGGGGAAGGTCCTATGTTTGTTCAACAGCCCAGAGGAAATGACAGCCACACTCTGCACTGGCCTTTTGGAACAAACTCAACCAGAGCTATATTTTCCTCCTTCAGTTGATGTGCAGGGCTAGGAATGCATGATGCATACTTGCAATATTCTTACGGCCGGCAGGGGGCGAGATGACAAAGAAAGTATCTTTCCAAGCTTGGGGACATCGGCTTGCTACCAGTAGTGCAAGGGCTCTGGCATAGTAGGATCCCTTGGCTTTGGGCGCATGCCAACATCATTATCTCTCATCATAAAGGAAAGAGCCAATGTTTCACTTGCAGCCAGATTAAAGTTTTAGGAATGTACAGGTATGAAAAGCTTTGTGACATTGTGGGTTACCAGTCGTAACCTGTGAGATATTACCAGATTCAGGTACTAATAAGACAACTGCAGGCCTGTGGAACAGAAAAGAATAAGCACGAAAATATGCAGTACCCAAGTCAGTGTCCAAAGCTGAAAAGGGCAGTGGTCTAACGATCAGAAGGCCAGAGTCTGAGAGGTCTTCTTGACTTTTACTGGCTGTATGGATTGGGGTCACTTAAGCTCCCTGAATCCCATCTAAAGAGGGGATGATAATATGCTGTAGACAATGTGCCGTCCTAGAGGCTGACTTGATTTAAGGATCAAATGAAATCATCTGTAAAAAGGCATTTGATATTCAGTATATGGTATACAGATATAACTTATCCTTAGTTTTTTAAATACTCCCTCTCCCTTATTAGTATGGCTCTCTGCACAGACTTCTTCACAGTGGTATTTCACATTGCTTTATAGAAATTTTCATGCCAGTTTCTGCTGCTAGACTGTGAGTTCCTTGACAGCAGACAGTATATTATTCACCTTGAATCTTTGTACCTAGCTCTTCCTACATACTCAATGTTTGTTAAATGAATATATAAATAATGTTGATCTACAAATATACCAGAGGCATGAGGAAAACAGTGTGCATACACAAACATATATTATTAAAACAATAAAGCTTCTAATTCGGGATCTTTCAAAGAGATATAGTGCCGGTTTATAAAATTCACTTTTCCAAGTTCAGCATAATGAATTCAGTCAAGACTTAGTAAAGCCACACAGAAAAGACTTTCTGGTTTTGTCCACGGTTGACATAATCAGGAGCTCTCACCAAGAAAGAAAAATCTAGTCCTGCTATCTAAACTCCTGCTAGGTGAACTCCTGTTATCTGAACTCATGTTACCTAAACTCAGGACCAAATAAATAGAAACATGTTTTTGGATGAATCTTTCATTATCTGAACTCTGCTCATCAACCTGAAACTCAGGGACCAAACTGATTCTTGTAAATATCTTTTGCTACCCAAACGTATTAGCTTCCTTAGCTTGGATTGCAAGGGATTCCCTGTTATCCAAATGTATTTATAACATTCCTTTTATACATATACATACACATATACACATGTACAGGTACATAGACACATACATACCCACACTCACATATATGTGTGCACATAAACACGCATACAAATAAACCATCCTTTCTCTTGAGAACATTTATCATTCATTGGTGTCCAGGATAAGGAACACCATCTGATATAAAATTACTGAAGCTTCTCCTACCTAATTGTACAGCCAGGCTCAATTCTGCCCTGAGGAAGTATTTGAAGCTACAGCATGGGCATGGTGGGTGGCATCCTAAGCTACTTCTTCAGTGACTCATGGTCACCATGGAAAGGAGAACAAATTCTTGAAGGGCCAGCTCTGAATCCTTAGCACCTAGGACAGCGGCCTATATTGAATGCTTCTTAAATGAGTGCCTGAGTCAGCTGCGAGGCACAGGCAGGACCCCATGTGGCCAGGTGCCAGGAGTGAACAGACATGGTGTTGGCTCAATGTACTTTGCCTTATAGCAAAATTTGGAGAGTACAGTATTTATGGTATGATGTGTACTTATGAACAAAGTGTTTAGAGATCCTTTGTTAATACAATCCACCTCAACTGCATGGTTTTCTCGAATATAAAGTTTTTTGCTTGTTTTGTTGTTTTTCTAAATCCTCAGACTACATGGCTTTATTGCGATTTACTCAGAATAGAATCAAAATACTTATTTTTTAAAAAGCTTTCCTTGTGGGGTGGAAGCAAATTCTTACCTATGAACCAGCGTGTTCTTGAGGCCTCCAACCAAGCCCCGGGCGATGGTCTTCACTCTGGGGGTGAGGATCGCTTGGGAGACATGGAAGGAGCCCCGAGGGGCCCGCTCACTCAGAGTGGTCTCCAAGAAGAGGATTAGTTTGTGCACACTTGTGGTGTTTGCCCAGGGTGCTGGAATCTTCTTTCCTGGCCACAGGAAGGGGTACTGCTTGTAGAAGGGACAGTGGTAGAAAATAAGAACCTGAAATATTCAAAACACAAAAAGGAAAGCAATCCATAAAAATGCTGAATGTTAACTCCTTTGTTTTACACGGACTGCTAGGAAAAAGGCAAGAAAATATAATCATATGTGGAATGTCAAAACTGTTTAATATATATTTTTAGGAAATCAGCAAAGATTTACAGAGCACTTGCCATATGTCTGACTCAAAAATTCTTAATTTTTTCGGCATAAATACCTTTGGAAGTATATTAAAATCATGGACCCCTTTCTCAGAATTACATTTTAAATGAATGCATAAAATATACAGGATTACAAAAAAAATCTATGATATGGAAATATAGCAATCAATATATTAAATAAGTTTGTAATAAATTAATGTATGTGCTGCATGTTAAACGCATTCAATAAAAATATTTTGTTTTAAGTCTAATAAGTCCCATAACTGTGAGTTAGTGATAAGCATAAGTGGTATCTCAGATATCTGCGATAACCAAAATGTGAGATGGACGCATCTAGGGAGATAAATATCAGGCAGGGCTAAGATTGCTGTGGGTCACCGCCTGCCCTTATAATCTATGGGTATACTAATTTTCAGTTCAATTTTAGTAAAAATGAACATGTAATTTTTTTCCCATCCAAATTTAAAGACTTCTTAAATTCTACCCTCATATCCCCCGGGGAAGCTTTGGACCTCAGGCTGAGCAGCAAGTGCTGTCTAGAAGTTATGTCTCTTGTAATTACAAAACTGACAGCTTTTGGAGTTGAAATAAAAACACTGAACTAATTTGTGGGTAAATGGACTTTCAATCGTGTGTGCTGGCTCTGCCTGGAACTGCCCTTCCCAGGAGAGTGGGGAGTGTGCCACTTGAGTCAGTGGAGACTTCGCAGTGGCAACTGGCCTCCACAGGGACCGCTCAGGATGGTGGTGATGTTGAAAATAATTAGCAAGCTACATCCACAGCATTAATTAGTTTCTGGGAGGCAGCTGTGGGATAGGAAACTGCTATTTTGATCGTCCCGATTCAGAACTCTGCTGTGAAGGTTTCTAAACGAATATATTTTTCCCTGTCCTAGGCACTAGTAATCTTTTCCTGGAGGAATGCCCTGCACATGCTCGCAAGGCCTGGACTGCCATCCCCGGATAGTTGGCCACAGAGGGTAATCCTCCTGGCACCCAAGAACAAGAGCTCTGGATGTCAGCCTCATTTCCGGTGTGCATTTAGCTCATGACTAAGGTGCCTGACTAACTGCTCCCCAAGGCCCAGAGCTGGGGAGCACCAGGCTGGTTGCACTGAACCGGGTAATGGCTGTTCTTGCTGTTTCTAATGGTTTTGAGTAATGTCTGACTGACTGCTAATGACGTCTGTGGTAAACGGGTGTGTTAATGAGGTTAATCACAGGCTCATGATAAGCAGATTGCCTGGGGGAACGGGAGGATTTCCTTGTAGAGGTGTAACTGGCCAGGTGGTAAGGCTGGGGGCTGTGAGGAAAGCCGTCCTGTGCAGTGGACCGTGGGAGAGGTGGGAGGCGGTGCAGCCCTGTGACAGGACCTGCCAGACATGTCTTGGGCCTGCTGCCTGCCCCTAGGCCACATGTCAGGGAACGAGAGGACTGTACCATTCTTTACTCTGCCTTGGAAAAAGTGCATAAAGTACAAATTATCCAAAAGGGTCTTTATGCCTTTCTTCAAGAGCCTTCTTGAGCAATCCGACCCTAAAGGTTACAGGGAGAATTTCTGTTTACAGGGGGAGGATGGCCTTGCAAACCAACTCTCACTCTATAGGGATCTAGGTGCAGCGACTCTCACTCAGGGCCTGTGTTTTGCATCTGCCTCCCCCCTCCCCCCTACCTCTCTCTGCTGTGTTTTCCTCTGAAATACTCTCCCCTCTATCTCAGTGGTTCATGTTCAGTTTTTCTCTTGAGACTCAGATTAACAGTCTCATTTCCTTCAAGAATGATTCCTTGATGGACCTCCTCTTATTCTGGTCATTCTTTTACTTAGAACCTCTGGGATACAGACTTAATGCTACGTTCTACTTTTCAACTGATTTATTACAAAATCCCCTTCTTCATATAGTACAGAACATTTGAGGCACTTT
The DNA here is from genome assembly GCF_009828535.3 of Hylobates moloch. Lineage (NCBI taxonomy): Eukaryota > Metazoa > Chordata > Mammalia > Primates > Hylobatidae > Hylobates > Hylobates moloch. The sequence goes on from NW_026652279.1 coordinate 50,088,790, forward strand.
TATCATGCAATTGTTTATCAGTTGTTTCATATTCCCTAGTGTTATGTACTCTTACCATTTTATTAAGATCCTAAATACTTCCAAGATGTAGATTAAATCTCTAACTCATTGTACCCTCAAAACCCGTAGCCACTAATGTACAAATAAATATATACCTATGGCTATGATGTAATTGCATGTTAAGTAAATGAAATTTGACTGAATGGTAGCATACTTGTTCAACTAAATTGTAGTAATAAAATATGCAGGGGGTTACATGTTAGGCAGCTCATTACATGAAAAATATTTAAAGTTTAACTCTGCCCTGGCAATAGCAGGGATGACTGGTGCCTCTGTTTGAAATCTCTTTGTTTAGCTTTATTTTATTTTATTTATTTTTTTTGAGATGCAGTTTCACTCTGGTTGGCCAGGCTGGAGGGCAATGGCACGATCTTAGCTCCCTGAAACCTCTGCCTCCTGGGTTCAAGCGATTCTCTTGTCTCTGCCTCCCAAGTAGCTGGGATTACAGGCGCATGCCACCATGCCCAGCTAATTTTTGTATTTTTAGTAGAGATGGGGTTTCACCATGTTGGCCAGGCTGCTTTTGAACTCCTGACCTCACATGATCGGCCTCGGCCTCCCAAAGTGCTGGGATTACAGGCGTGAATCACCGTGCCCAGGCTGTTTAGCTTTCAAGAAGAAATGTGGCAGGAAAAACATGGGAAAGAAAGGAGCACAGGGGGATCTTAGGATTTAAACTGATGACACTCTCCCTTTTTCTGAGATATCATCACAGTCTCTTTCCTTCATACCTTTAGAAGTATTTGTAGTTGGATAATACAGTTAAATTAGCCCATGCTGAAAAAGCTATGATAGATCATCCCTCTACTGTTAGAAATTCACTGCCCACACTATTCTTTATTCCTGAAGATATCCCTTACTCCTGCAGATTTGTAAGCAGTTTAGTATGCAATATGTCAACCCATCTCAATCCTGGCTCTGTATAAAATTATATCTGTACTCAAATTTAACCTTACCGAATCCCCAAATTCCAAAGCTCTCCATCCCTTTCTCCCATTCTGCTAATTCTCTGAGATCTTCTGATTACAGGGGCTCATTAATAAAAGCAAAGTATTTCATTAGCCTAATATATACAACATCAGTTGTGAAAAACACCGATGTGCCTAAATACCCCTCAGAGACCATGAGAAGCTGTAGGAACTCTGGAAAGCCAGAAAGCCTTGTGACTGAATCCTGGTTCTCACTAACTAGGATTTTAAAATTTTCCCAGTTTTCTCTTGGGTGAGTTGCTTAGTGTCTCCATACCTCAGTTTCCTCATCTGTAAAATGGTGACAATAACAAAGTACCCATCTCATGGTGTCACTGAGAGGATCAAATGAGTTAATCCATGTACCTAGCTCATTGTAAAGGTTCAATAAACATTAGTTGTTGTTACTATTATCTCATATTGTAAAAGAGAAATTCCACTGGGAAAAACGTCTCTCTAAGTTAGACATGAACAGATATAAACTTACTTTTACGGGATAGAAGTGTGATAAATATTTAGCAAAATATTACTTACAAAAGTCTTAGGGAAGAAACTTGTTTAGATAGACTTTAGCAGATACTAAGAGTTAACTCATGAAGCCTCTATGGTGTCGAAGACATTTAGAACTTCTCAGGGTGTGCAAAAACAACTTGGTATTTCCAGTTATTCAGGCCAAGCCTGGGAATCATCCTTGAATCCTCATGTTCTTTCATACCCCAAATCGTATCCATTAGGAAACCCTGTCGGCTCTACCTTCTGACAGATGCAAAATCTGACCACTTGCCACTAACAGTCTCACTGGGTTCCTTACTTGTGCCTGATCCCCCTGCCCTGGTCTCTTCCTAGCACTGCAACCGGAGAGATCTTATTAAGACCTAAGTCAGGCCACAACATCCTGTGCCAGAACTCTCCTCGCTTAGAGTGAGTGAAGGCTAGCGTCTTTACAGGGCCTTCTAGGCTCACATGATCACCAGTCACCTCTCTGACCTCCTCTCACTACTCTGTCATCACCTGCTCTCCAGCCACACTGCATGCTCCTTTTCCTCAAGGATGGCAGGGACACTCCTGCTTTTGGGCCTCTGCACTGGCTGTTTCTTCTTCCCCCAAATATGCATGTGATTAACCCCTTCAAATGTCATCTTTTCAATGAAGGCTCTCCTGATCAACTTTTAAACATTTCAACCAATCCTCCAACCCACAGAATCCTGGTTCCCTCTTACCGTGCTTGACCTTTTCGTTTTCCATAGCTCTTATCACTTTCTAACACTTTACGTGTGTGTGTGTGTGTGTGTGTGTGTGTATACACACACACATATGGAGAGAGAGAATAAATATACATATATGTATATATGTGTGTCTGAGAATAAATATACATATATGTATATATGTGACACACAGACACTTACACACACATATATGTATGTTTATCTCTATTATCTATGATCTATCTCCCTCAACCAGAATGACAGCTCCATTAGGGCAAGGTATCTTTGTCTGTTTTATTTGCTAATTTATCCCTAGTCCTTAGAGGTTACTTGGCACATACCTGGTGTTTAATAAATATTTTCAAGTGAATAACCTTTAAACTATTTTTAATTAAAAGCTCCTCCTTGAGTTAAAAAATATCTGCCTCTTAAAGATGTTTTGGTTAATGCATCTGCTGAGCAAGTGAGTAACTTTGAATGAAAGGTACATCTTTTTTTTTTTTTTTTTTCCAGAGAGTGTAAATTAAACACTTCCCTGAAGCTCTTTTATCCTACTTTCATCCTCTAGGATCAGAGTGGAATATATCTGAGGCCCACATTCCTCTTCCTGAGCGTGTCCCTCATGGTCCTAGGCTGGCAGGCTCTTCTCAACTTAAGCAGACTACGGAATGCTCTCCCGGGCTGCAGCCCCTTCAACAGGCTCTTCCTTCTTTAACTCTCTCTCCCTCTAAGACCCAAATACTTTTATAATATTAACACTCCTGAGATGAATCACTATGTTTCAGTCAGCTAATACTTTTCCTAATCGGTCAGTACCTTGGCCAGGATTATCTGACATTGAGTTGAAGGCAAGATGGAACAGACTATCCCCGAGGTGAACCAGAAAGGTAAAAATGGACCTCGGGAAACAGAGAACAGTAATGACCTACTGGCCCAATTTTACAACTTTGCCTTGGTTGGTTCTGGCCAGGCCACTAACAGTCAATTAGATGTCAAACAGTTTGCTGGACAAGCTTTAAGTATTTGGCAGGTGTTAGCCCTAGCCCTTGAACCTATTCTAGAGCCCAGGAACTAGTTTGCGTATGTTTAATATTCCAAACAATCCACTCTCTAGCCTAAGAGCCCTGGATTGAGTGATTTTACAGATGGCAATACAGGAAAAGCAGGAAGAGTTAAATTCTTGCTCTTGGAAGCTTATCTCTCCTTCCCTCCTACCTGGCAGTTCTTCTCCCACAGAGTTCGCAGCGTCAAACTTTCCACACTGCAGGCTGGGCACAGCTTGTTTCCAAAGGCCTCCTGGATCCGCAGAACCAGGCATTTGTGATGGGTCTCATCCATGGCATAGAAGTGGTTGAAATCCAGGAAGATAATCTCTTGGGGGTGCTGTGTAAGAAACGAGTCCATTTCCATCAGCCCATCCCAGACCTTGATGCCAAAAAGTCCATGGATGAAGTAGATCTCCTGGTCGGCATCCCCTGGTTTGGAAGACACACGCAGGTCAAAGTAGCGGATCCCAGCTTCCAGCTGTTCTCGAAATGTCAGATTCTGAGTCACAGACCACTTCTTCATTAGCTTCTTCACCAAAGAGATCCTGGCGAGGCGTTTGATAGCTTGGGTTTGGTCAGGCCCAACTGGGGATTTTTCATCTACCCAGTAGCTGAATGAATCATGTGAGCCTGTACAAAGGAATAAAGGTGAGGAAAGCAGATGAGATGGGAGCTGGGAAAAATAAGCCAATTGATGAGAAAACAACAAAAAAAATTAAGAACCAAATAACACACTAGAACTGCAAATGAATAGTAGCAAAATTTGCCAAGCTTGCTAGGAATAAAATAAACACATAGAAAAGTAATGTAGCAGCTTGTTAAGCCTGGGGTAATACTATAGTTTTCATATACTTTGCTGGCATAAGATAAATTAATAAATAACCTTTTGCAAAGCTATTTAGAAACATGCTGAAAATAGGGGCTTTAAAATATTCATACAATTTGCTCCAGTAATTTCATTTCAGGAAAGCTATTCTGAGGAAATAAACTCTGACATTCAGGAAAACAAAGATGTCTGCCAAAGAATATTCATAATAGAGACAAACTGGAGATAATGCTTAAGTGTCTCTTACAGAAGAATGCTTCATTGTGGTATATCCACTTTATTCATGCCATCATTGAAACAGAGGGTATGAAAACACTGTGTCTATCTCAACAATGCTGAGAAAGGGATTTAAATTCTAGGAAAGGCAGAATTTCAAGAAACCCAACTTGCTTTCTTTTTATGTTTTTAAAATATATTAAAAATTGTATATATTATTTTACTATTGTAAAAGTCTGAGTCAGTAGGAATGATTTATTGACAGATCAGCTAACCATTTTGATGGGCTCAACACAGTTTAGTTAGTATGTCCCTCTTTTTGAATTCGTACCTCAATGAGCCAAAACTGCTATTAAATGGTTCAAATGCACATTCTGTTCCTCTGTCTTAACAAAGGGATAGGATGAAATGTTTTGTAAATGTCTGTTATGACTGTTTGGTCTATAGTGCAGATTAAGTCTGATGTTTCTTTGTTGATTTTCTTTCTAGATAATCCATCTGTCCAATGCTGAAGAAGTCTGCAACTATTATTCTATTGGAGTCCATTTAGCTCTAATAATATTTGCCTCATATATCTAGGTGCTCTGGTGTTAGGTGTATATATATTTACAATTGTTATATCCTCTTGCTGAACGGATCCGTTTATCATTATATAATGACCTTCTTTGTCCCTTTCTGTGTTTTTTTTTTGTCTTAAAGTCTATTTTGTCTGATATAAGTATAGCTAATTTGCACACTTTAGGTTTCTGTTTGTGTGGAATATTTTTTCCCATCCCTCACTTTCAGTCCACGTGTGCCTTTACAGGTGAAGTGAGTTTTTGTGGGCAGTATATAGTTGTGTCTTCTTTTTGTTTGTTTGTTTGTTTTGTTTTTTAAATCCATTAAGCCAGTCCATATCTTTTAATTGAGGAGTTTAAACCATTTACATTTAAGGCTATTATTGATAGATGAGGATTTACTCCTGGTCATTTTGTTAATTATTTTCTAATTACTTTGTATATTCTTTGTTCCTTTCTTCTTTTATTGTTTAACTTTACTATAAGAAAACATAGGAGAAATGCTTCAAGACATTGGTCTAGGCAAAGGTTTCATAGCTAAGACTTCAAACACACAGGCAACAGAAACAAAAATAGACAAATGGGACTATATTAAACTGAAAAGTATCTACACTAGCAAAGGAAACAATCAAGAGTGAAAAGACAACCTGTAGAATGGAAGAAAATATTTACAAATTATTAATCTTACAAAGGACTAATAGCCAGAATATACAAGGAATTCAAACAACTCAACAGCAAAAAAACTAAATAATCAAATTAAAAAGATGACAAAAGAATTAAATAGACATTTCTCAAAAAGAAGACACACAGATGGGCATGGTAGCTCATGACTGTGATTCCAGTACTTCAGGAGGCTGAGGCCGGTGGATCACTTGAGTCCAAAAGTTTGAGACCAGCCTAGGCAACATGTGTGAAACCCTATCTCTACAAAAAATACAGAAAAAGTAGCCAGTAGTGGTGGTGCACACCTGCAGTCCCAGCTACTCAGGAGGCTGAAGTGGGAGGATTGCTTGAGCCCAGGAGGTTGAGGCTGAAGTGAATGAACATCATACCACTGCACTCCAGCCTGGGTCAGAGTAAGACCCTGTCTCAAAAACAAAACAAAACAAAAGAAAACAAAACACCATATAAATAGCCAACAAACATAGGAAGCAATGCTCCATGTCACTAATCATCAAGGAAATGCAAATCAAAACCACAATGAGGTATCATCCCCGCCCAGTTACAATGGCAATTATAATAAAAAAAAGACAAAAAATAACAAATGCTGGTGAAGCTGTGGAGATGTATATAACTGTTGGTGGAAATGTCAAGTAGTACAGTCATTATGGAAGACAGTATGGGGATTGCTGAAAAAAACTAAATGTAGAACTACCATATAATCCAGCAACCCCATTAATAGGTATTTAACCAAAGGAAAGAAAATCTGTATATCAAAAGGATACCTGTACTCCCATGTTTACTGCAGCACTATTCACAATAGTGAAGATATGAAATCAACCTAAATATTCATCAACCAATTAATGGATTAAAAAATATGGCATAAACACACATTGGAATACTATTCATCCATAAAAAAGAATGATATCCTGCCATTCACGGCAACATGAATAAGTCTGGGGACATTATGTTCAGCAAAGTAAGTCAGGCGCAGAAAGATAAATATTACATACTGTCACTCTATGTGGGAACTCAAAAAATGTTTGGAGTTCATGGAAGTAGAGAGTAGAACTGTGGGTATTAGAGACTGGGAAGTGTAGCAGAGCGGGTAGGATAGAAAGGTTGGGTAGCAGAAACAAAATTATGCTAGGACCGGGTGTGGTGGCTCATGCCTGTAATCCTAGTACTTTGGGAGGCTGAGGTGGGCAGATCACTTCAGGTCAGGAGTTTGAGACCAGCCTGGCCAATATGATGAAACCCTGTCTCTACCTAAAAAAAAATACAGAAATTAGCCAGGTGTGGTGGTGCATGCCTGTGGTCCCAGCAACTTGGGAGGCTGAGGCGTGAGCATTACTTGAACCCAGGAGGCAGAGGTTGCAGTGAGCTGAGATGGTGCCACTGCACTCCAGCCTGGGTGACGGCTAGACTCTGTTCTCAAAAAAAAAAAAAAAAAATTATGCTATATAGGAGGAATGAAGTCTGGTGTTTTGCAGCATTGTAGGATGAATATGATTGACTATAATTTATTGTATACTTTCAAAGAGCTAGAAGAGAGGATTTTGACTGTTCACAACACAAAGAAATGATAAATGTTTGAGGTGATGGTTATACCAATTACACTGATTTGATCATTATACATTGTATAATGTATTGAAATATTACTCTGTATCCCATAAATATGTGCAATTATTACTGTCAACTGAAAGTAAAAGGGCAGGGGGTGTGAGGAAGAAAGCATGAATCCCCCTAGACAGAGATTATCTTTTTATGAAGTATGAATGACCACCATAGGCATATTCCTAATTACAGTGAGAAAATATTTCAATAGTAACTATTTCTAGATGAAAATCATCTTTAGCAAATATCTTTCATTTTGGTTATTGGTTCTATCCAGTGTCAACCATTCTTATGTCTTTATCCACTAACTCATGCGGAAGCTAATTTGGTTAGTGCTGTGACTGGCTCTGAGGTGAGGGACTCCACACAGGTGGCTTCACTTTTCAAGTAAAATCTAGAAGGAAAATGCCTTTGCTTTGGCACTACTGACCTTGTTCTTAACCACTACGCCCCCATATTACCATCAGAATTCCTGTATTCATACTAGTTCACTGTCACCCATTTTCCATTTTTCTAAATTTTAGCATAGGTATTTCGCACGTAATACAAAATTTTACAAAACACTACCATTTTATATTATTTCAATTTTCTTGAAAACAGATCATTCTGTGATGACTCAGTGTTTTGTTTCCTAAGAAATAAAGTGAAAAAGGAAAAATAAACATCAAATAATGCTTTACTTTTATGTAGCATCTGGAACATAGAGGCTATCCAGTAAGTATTAAGAAAAGACCTATTTATTCATTCTTAGGCAAATTGAATTTTGCAAGTGAGAAAATTACCAGCATATTTCAGGTAAGAAAAATTGCCATTACTAATAGAAATATGGAACAAGTCCCCCTGGATTTTCCACATTGGTTATCTCTGTTAATGAGGCTCCCTGGATACCTGCCTACTGCTCTGCTTCCTTTGGCTGTACAGCAACAGGAAATTTTTATACCTCCTCATTGAGAGATTTATTATGAATACATTAGATATAGATGGTGAATAGCGAGTTATCTCTTCTTTTTAAATTGCATTAACAGCCCAGCTGTTCAGGATTGAGTGTGTAATATAGTACAAGGCACATACTGAACTTAATTCTTCCCTAGGCATTAGGGAATAGCCATTATCCAAGCGTGGAGGAGAGACAAATCCCCTCTGGTGTTCTCTTGTTGGTGTTGAGCCCAGTTTCATCTCCAGAGGGAGATGTGCTAACAACCTCCAACACTTTTCTCTGTGTCTGAGGACTGTGCAGAAATGTGACAGCAATGGGACCCCAGGGATCATTTTGAATATACAGGGACATACATGGTACCCAGCCCATCCCACAGAAGAGGGAGATCGTGTATATTTCCTAGGAACAGAGTCTCTTTTTACCTCTTTGTTCTCTTTTCGTTTTTCCAGCCCCACCTTATGCTTTCTGACATCCTGTGCCCAGCAACATCCCTGCATCCCTCCAACCCCCTTTACAGGACAGGACAGGACAGAACAATGAAGCAGAGTGCTGAATGTTTTATAGCACTTGCCCTATATAGGCCTATAGCAGCCAAAGCCAACTGTCACTTATTAACCACTATCAATATTTTTCCTGTTCTACTTATTTCTTTTCCAGAAAGCTTTCGAGTCATATGGAGTGGGTGAAATAACATTTAACTGCCTAAGTGCAATAAATTATTTCTTTTTGGAAAAACAGGCTAACAATGTCCCCCCTTTCCTGCACATACAATATTTATAAACCATGTAATCTGCAAATAGTACTTACAAATAGAAAATCCTAATATTTTATAATCCAAATTCACTATCAAAGTTTGTTCCCTTATTACTCCCCTACAACTCATGGAAATTATTTTATTCTTTAAAGACAGTGACTCTTCCCTTCTGTCTTGGAATGTATGAATAAAATTCAAGCATTTCTTCAGAAGAGAAGGAAAATACCCTGCACCACTGATCCTTGCCTTATTCTCTAAGAGAATTGCTGCTTGGGAATTGGTAGGGATGGCAGTTCCATGCATTCTAGTTTGTTTTATGGTAAGGTCAGCAAACAGCTTAGGACCTCATCCCACTGTAATTTCTGCTGCTAAAATCGTCTTTGCTGCTACTACCTGGTGTTACCTACGCATCTTCACTCACCTCTCTCTATGGCTTCTTCATCTCTGTCTAAAATATATTTAAGTGGTACCCCTTTGTCTTAAAACAAAACAAAGTACTTTTCCTTACATGCCTTACTCCACACACGATTGTCTTCTCTTTCCTCCTTGCTGTCAAATTCTTGAAAGTGTAGGCCAGTCCTGCTGCCTTTGTCTGCTATGACATTCTCACTTCTTTCCATCTGAGTCCACTTTCTCTCCTTCTGTTGCTACTCTAATTCAAATGGCCACATTCTTCTTGGTTTCTATGTGGGTTTGCCAAGTCAGCTTGTTTGTGGAACCTTCCATTCTCTCGTGCTCAGTGTATATTTCTGCACATTTCTGGGTGTTCCCATCCTTCCTTTACCTTCTGTCTGCTTTTTTGACTCCTCTTTATTGTCCCTAAATTTAAATGTTTTTCCAAGGATCTGTTCTGTATTCACTTCCTCTGTCCACCTTCAGAGACTTCAGTCCCACTCCCCAGTTTACCACAGTATCATTATGCAGATGACACCAAAGGCTTCCTTTCTAGCCCAGACTCTTATAAGTTGCAAACTTACATTCCCACCTTCCTGCTATGGCCTGCCTCCAATGGCCTGCTCACACAACAAAGTGCGTATTTTCAAAGTCTAGCTTCTCCTGCTGGCCCTCTCATCCCCACAAAGTGCCTCTCCTGAATTTCTGCCAGTAGTTACCCAGTCACTCAGACTTGAAATCTTGGATTCTATTTAAACTCTTCCCTCTGCCTCACCCTCTTCGTTTAACCAGTTACCAAAACTTTACATTTGACCTTTGAAACATACATCAAACCTGTCTCTTTCATTAACCTTCAACTGCCACTGTTCTCATTGATATACTCATTGCCTGTCAAATAGTACCAAAAACCACCCAAACAGAAACCCTAATTTGGGTCCTTTCACTCTAATTTGTTCATACTTAAAAGGTAGTTTTCTTAAGATACAGCTTTGATTATGACACATTCCTCCCACTTCCTGCCTTCCAAATAAAGCTCAAACTCAACACTGGGGGTTTAGAATTGTCTTCAATATGGTACCAATGCATTATTTCAGACTCATCTCTTACCAGACCCCTACATATAGCCTGGAAACTGTTGGTACGCAACATACACAGATAGGCAGGCCTCTTTCTGGACTCTGTTCACTTTTGCTGATACTCTGTAAAATATTTTCTCACCCCAAATATGTCTATATTTTCTCCCCAGCATTTATAACCCATATTGAGTAAGTTGCTTTTTCCATGTCTCAGTTTCCTCATCTGTCAAATGGGCCAATAGTACCTATTGTCACAAAATTATTGTGAATATTGAAATGTAAGCAAAGTGCTTTGAACAATATTGACACTTAGTAAGTGCTGAACTGTAATTATTGCCATTATTAGCCATTCTTAATTAGAAATCAGAGGGTGAAGGGCTGATTAACTGAAGCTTCTTGCCTTAAATACTGATGGTCTAGAAGATTTTATTTTCTGTACCTGATCCATTGTTCCTCTCTATCTTATTAGTTGACATGGAGATGAAAGCTTAGCCTCCACTCTGTTGACTATAGCCACCACCACTGTTTTGGTCACAGTCTAAGTTTGTCATCACCCACATTGAAAATCTTAAAATTTAATTTCTGACTTTTTGATCACAAGTTCCTTTACTTCTGCCATGTTGCAACCTGACTTTTATATTCTGCCCCTACCCCCAACCCCCCCGCCCCACCCTACACAGTCTGAGAGCCCACAGCATTGGCTTTACTTCATCCTTCAGCTATATCCAAGATCATCCACTTACCAGTTTTCACCTGCAGAATTATTAAACTATCTGAAAGCTGTTAGGAGCCTGCTGAGGTACACTGTCTGTCTATACAGTCCTGAAATACACATACAAATATTAATATGACATTTTCTAACATACCTTTTTACTAACAACAGATGTTTTTCTCCTCATCTCCAATATATTTCATTTATAAAGGAGAAGCAATATGATCTTCGGAAGTAATTGGCATCAAATACTAAATGACTGTTTTCAGACTTCTCTGGGCAGAGATTTTTACCGTCATCTAAAAACTATTCCATATATAGCAGTAAATATGGACATACAAGTCCCTCCTTAATGTTTTATATGCATAGGACTAATTTTAGCCCTTAGAAAGGTGAAGTTTTTTTCCTCCAGTTTCTAGAAATTGACTTTTCTCTAATCCTTTCATTGTCACAATTACTACCCCTGTTTCTTCCTATTTTCTTACACAGTCAACAGTCATTAACAATGTTTCTTTTTCCTTTCTGTATGCATACAAAAGTCCTGAATCATGTAAGTGAAAGCACTTTATAATGTAAAGCAGTGATTTTCAACCTTAGATGCACATCAGAATCATTGGGAGGTGGCAGAGCAGGGGGCGCTTTTAAAAAACACCAGTGCCCATGAGCTCACCCCAAACCTTCTAAGTCAAAATCTCTCTGGGATGGAAGTTGACAAGCTTCTTGCTGATTCTAATGTATACCCAGGCTTGATACTTACAGCCACAAATGTAAGATTATAGTTTCCCAAAAAGTTCTCTGACTTCTGGGCATGGTCTGCTCTGGCTGGTCTTCTAGTACTTTCAAACCTTCAAATAATAATCTGGTGAAGTGCCTTTCCCATGTATTGGTAGATGCTTTCTTCATCACTCCTTTTGTTCTAAGATACAGCCTGCCCTTTAACCAATTAAATAACCACAGCTTGTCTGTGAAGAAGAAAAATATTGGGAGGCCTTGGTTTCCTTATTATGCCTCCTAGTATGTGATTAGATTAGGTTACTTAAGGTTTACTAGGATCCTTGGGATGTGCGCTAGGTTACAGAGCTCAGAATAAAGTCCCTGTGGCAGCAAAGTCACAAGGGAAGAGAGAGATTTGAATGGGAAAAGGTTAGCAAGATTTTTACTCAGTGTTATAGTTATTGCCTCCTAGGTAGTGTTAGATTATTTGAGAGGTAAGGTATGAAAAAATGAGCTAGCTGGCCTTGTGAAGACCGGGCACAATCAGTTTGCTCTTTATCTGGAACACAAATTACTGCTTGATTCTTTCTGAGGGTTGTCATTTGGGGATTAGAGATCTCAAATGAATGCATTCTAGTTTTTAAAGCACTTTCCTTACCCATTTCTTGCAAATTGGAGTAGTTGCCATTTTCTGAGCTCAAATAAAAGAATTTAAAGCAAGCTTCTTGGGAAACTGGTTTCTAAATAAAACAAAAAGAATTCAAAACACACACTATGAAATGATACATTTCATTACAGTACAATGGCATTTCAGATTACATGATGACCACACTTGTAGCCATGGAGGGAAGATTGAGACAAGAGTTAAGTGAAGCTTATAAGAAGATAGAGAGTAACTCCCAATCTGGGGAGGTGAGGATGGTGACCCCAAGTCAAAGAACTCCTGACTTCACATATTTAAGAAAACCTCCTGTCTTCACCTCCCTTAGGTCTTCCTGTCTCTAAGTCCTTCTAACTTTGAAGCCCATTAGTTCCTCCAGGTGTTTCACTGATCTCACTCTTCCCACCCCATGTGTATTGACACCATTCAGTGTATCTGTGCCTCTAGGCACTGACATCGAAAAAATTTGTTCTTAGGGGGTGAAAAATCTTATTCTTCTATGTACAAAGTACAGATATATCTGAGTGTTATAATTTCACAGGGGAGGAAAGGGGAAAATAAGGAATAGAAACGCCTAAAAAGACTCCTTCGGGGAGTGATTATGAACAAAAGGCTGAGACAGACCACCACCCTAGACTGAGGTTCCTGGCTTGTCTGGGCTGAACCTCTGACCCTGTCTCTTTTTATCCTTAATTGGCCTGCCTCTCAATGCCTCCAGCAATGTTTTCCTCCCATCCATAAGGTGACCCAGTACTGGAAGGTTCTATTCCCATCCCCTGTCCCTAGAACACTAATGGGTTGGGAACCACTGAATTCCTTCTTTTCCAGTAATCTTTTAAAGTATTCTCACTTGCAATTTCCAGGAACACCAACAAATCATTTTTCTGTCTACGCAGTCCCAAAGGACTCAGACTTGCACTTTGTAAGACACTAGTTAAGAAAGAACTTCACAAATGGTGAGTCCTAACACCTAACTTAGTGAATTACCATAGCTCTGAATAAGCTAAATGGAGTGTCCCCGCAGTGGACAGGGGCACAGAGTCTGTTGCCAGGCTGCCTGAGTTCATAATCCTGGCTCTACTGCCTACTAGTTATGTGAATAAAATGCTGGGCCTCAGTTTCCTCATCTGCACAATGTGGACAACAGCAGTACTAACTTCATTGGTCTGTTGTGAAGACTAAATGAGTTAACTCAGGGAAACACCCAGAAGAGTCCTTGGCTAATAGAATGAGCTCAAACATGTTATTATTATTAATTATTAAGAAATTTGTGTCATCTTTTATTTGGATGATACTATCTGAGAAATAAATAATTCTGGTTTTTAAATAAAGCCATGAAACCTCAGTAAATATTTATATTTGAGGATCTGTCATGGCAGTTAACATTTAGGGCTAGGAAAAACGAAGTCTGTAGTTTAAGTCATTTATTTTAGGTTACACCCAAAATCAACATCAAAAGGAGTAAGTTTGGATCATAGTATTCTACAGTTGAAGTTCAAATTGGCACTAAAACTAAAATTATAAATTGTTACTATCTCTAGTCTGCTCCTATGTCGGTACTTGGAAATAAATAAATACAGTGATTACACAATTTACAAGTATAAGAGAGAAAATTCTGAGGATGTTCTTAAACTTTTTATTTTTAATAACATAAAATTAGATGTCATCAAGTGATTTTTATGGAAAAACAAATCCAACCTGTTGCCAAAAATATGTTGAATGACAGATTTTTTGAGAGTGGAAGCCTATATAATCCATTATTTGAAATGGAAAAAACAGTAATGTCTTCCCAACCCGTCAAAAAAACCCTATCAGTTTTCTCAAATATCAAATATCATTAATGTAATCATCCACAGATAATCTTTCCCTAATATGAACAGAAGAACCAGTAATATTTTCAGAAGTTTTTCTATATTTTTTTCTACAAATTGAAAATATCAATGCATAGTTCCCAGAGATGTAAGCATGGCCAAGTTTACGTTAGTTCATCTCTCTCAATAAGCTTTATCACCCAATTTTTCTTTTTAGGCCTCTCGAGTGTGCTTGTTTTATTCAGAGGCTTTTTGCTTTTTTAGAAGACATTTTCACTCAATAATGTGGTAAGTTGAGTGCACTAATGCACAGCTCGAGCCTGCTGGGAGGGTAGCTGAACTACGGATGTAACACATTCTCCATCATTTTGACAAGGTGTACCTGCAACTTAAAATCACACGATGGGATTTTTTATTTAGGTAGTGAATTCTGGATAAAATAAATCTTATAAGTTACAGCAAATGTTTGGATAGCAAGAGTTTGGATGAAATATCTACAGAGGTGTTTGGAGCTAAGGTCCTCTCGGTTACCAAAGTACTTATGTGCATGTCTATGTGTATATGTTGGCACTAAAACTGGCCCATCTGAAATGAAATCCAGAAAATTCTCTTATTCAGTGGAAAAAAAGCCCACCTTTCATTTATTTGGAAATATGTTTACTAATATCAGTAGAGAACTTCTAATAGATAATAATTATTCTCTAAAAATTCTTTTAAAGACAAATATTATTTGAGCTCATTTTTGAAAGAGTCATCTAAATTCCATGTAAGCTCCAAATTTTTATCAAGACCTAAATCATATTATTTCATGAAAACTAAGATGGTCTGGTCCATTGTAAGCTTGGGCTAAAAACATATACTGGATGTGCATGTATTTTCTATAACGAGTAGTCAGAGTGTTCAATTAAAGCTTGTCTATTTTATCTCAGTCTGAATTTTAGGTCACATGTCTGTAATTTGCATATTCTTTCTCTATTAGCCTATACTTTGTCAAGTGAGGTCAGAGTAATGCAGGCAGCTTGCAAAAAAACCAGGTGCAACTATCGTTCCAGTTACCCACTATAGCTGATGCTGCATAAAATTGCACTGAATGTCAAATTTATTTTTCCTAATTAATATAAAATATATAAACTAAAATATTCTAGGCAAATTAATAAGATCTCAGCTGTAAAGACTCTTCCCTGCCCAGCAACAGCAAAAAGATATTAAAGGTGCCCAAACACAAAAGACCAAAAAAACCCTTTGCTCACACTTTATCTTAATAAAGCTAAGTAATTCATATGATGCTAGCTACCAGAAGGTGTCTGGGCAGCAGTAAAGGCTCAACTAGGTCAGAAGACAATCTGTGCAAACAGCAGAAGAGAAATCAGTATCACGCTTATAAAAAGATAAAAGATATAAGTGTACAAGCCAAGAAAAAGAGCAATTTTTTCCCATCTCCGAAGGAGGAAAAGGAGAACAGATGCCCCCCTCCAATGGAATTGAATCAGAGATGTCCAGCTAAACAATAGCTCCTCCTCCCTCATCACTGCCATCTTTGAGGGTTTCAGAGATGTCAACCTCATGAGTTGTTAATTTTAAAGAGTTGAATTTTTCTGAGAAAATATACTAGTCCCTTCTTATTTGCAGTTTCAATTTCCACAGTTTCAGTTGGCCACAGTCAACTGTGGTCCAAAACTACTAAATGGAAAATTTTAAAAATAAACAATTCATAAGTTTTAAATTGTGCCCCATTCTGAGGAGCATGATGAAGTGCTTTGCCATCCCACAGGCCTTCCAGCCCAGGATGTGAATCATCCCTTTGTCTAGCGTATCTACTTGGTAGAGGTTCCCCAACCATTAATCACTTAGCCATCTCAGTTATCATTAAAACACTCAAACACCAATATAACCATCAACAGATAATCTTTCCCTAATGTAAACAACAGAGCCAGTAATATTTTCAGAAGTTTTTCTGTACGTTTTCTACAAACTGAAAATACTAATGAAGAGTTCTTAGAGACGTACGCATGGCCAAGCATGACTTTCGCAGTATCAGTGTTGGTGTTCCAGGAACCCTAACTTTACTTGAGAATGACCCCAAAGTGCAACAGCAGTGATGCTGGCATATTGTTATAATTGTTCTATTGTATTACTAGTTGTTGTTGTTAATCTCTTACTGTGCCCAATTGATAAATTAAACTTTATCATAGGCATGTATGTATAGGAAAAATCACAGGGTGTATAGGGTTTGGCTCTATCCATGGTTTCAGCAGCCATTGGGAACCTTGGAACATACCACTTGCAGATAAAAAGAGACTACTGTGAGAAGATTTTATGATTTGATTTACAGAGAGCCAGAAGACCCTATCTTCATAGAATTTCTATTAAAAATGTTTCAACAAGATATTTTTTTTTTAGAAAATGGGCTAAAAAAATGAGATTTAGGCCCTCAAACACATTATCTCACTAAAAGCGCTTGCATTTTAATGACCTATGATTTTTAAGAAATTCAACATTTTTTTCAAATGTACTAAAACGAAGGCAGTCAAAACATTCCCACTCAAGTTCACCTGATTAAAAACTCTGAATATATTCCTGAGCTTTAGAGAAACCACTACTTCATTTTACAAATGGCTGAAAACATATGTCTCAATATGCATATAGGCAATACAGGCAAAATCAGCAAGGCCAAGTTTCTGGAAGAAGAGCCATTTAGGAGCTGCGCCTCCTTCAGCATGAATGTCCACTCTCAGACTTAGACAGTGATGAGGATATGCCGGAACACCTTTCTGGCCCTTCAGAGCGCACCGGCCCAGCTGGACTCCGGATCCCTTAGGGTGCAGCTCTGACTGCCCATGGAGGCCGTCACCAGCTCACTTCCCTGTGGAACATCTTCCTGACTCACGACAGCAGCCAGCTCTGCCAGGACTATGGGCTTCCAGGTACAGCCATGGTGAGGGGCACGGCGACAGAGCAGTGACCAAAGGGACCAGTCTACAAAGGATGTTAAGGTATTGCTCAGATAAACTGCAAATTTGGTGCCAGTTGCTGCAGGTTTTCACCAGCGACTCCTTATGAAATGGGCAAGATGTTTAAAAAAAAAAAAGCTCTCTTCAATGCACATAGTAAACTCTTTATCTTGAATATGAACATGTGATAAGAAAAAAAGTCATTTTTAATCACCACTCTCCTCTAAGCACAGTGAATCCTGGTAGCTGGACTATCTTCTGTTTGCTGAGCACAACTGCAATATTCATCTCTGGCATTAATAGCTTTTGACATACTTGAAGCAGTATTAAGCAGTGGGTAGGGGTATGCCAATTTAGAGACAGACTCTTGGAAAGACCTCAATGGATCTGCTGAGGAAACAGGTTGAGAAGCTGGGAGTGAAGGCTGAGGACGCTGAGAATCAAAGGGGGAAAGGAGAGGGATCAGAGGGGGCTGCAGGGCTCAGAAGAGAGACTCAGGAAAGGAGGCAAACCTAATAGAAAATTTTCAAAGCTGCAGTATACTTTCACTTCTACAACTTTTACCAAATGAGGAGTAAATATTTTTAAAGCGACAACTTGAAGGCGTAGCCTACTATTAAGCTGTCTGAAGCACACGTGTCTCAGTCTAGCCATTTTGAGGCCCCATCCCTCAAGGGGCTCTGCTCTGTGGACCTTGCCTCCTGGCTTCATCTCACCTGGTGCCTGGATCACACAGTCCCCAAGCAGGGATAGACCTAGCTGGGGAGTGGGGTAGTACCATACAAAGGGGTGAAGGAGGTGGGAAAGTACAAGAGAAAGCTTTCTCTCTGAGATGAACCCCTTAAAAAAGACCCCTGTATGAACAAATGTTTTCTTGGTATACTGGAATTAAAACCCTACCCAAAGAGCTAGCAACATAAGCATCGAGAAGCAAGATGTATCGATCTGGGGGCATTCGAAGGAGAATGATGTGTAAAGTCGCAAAAGCATGAAGTAGAAAATGAGATGAACACCAGGAATACAGCATTTCACAGATACTATTGAAGTAACTACAATAGCCAGAAAATGTAGTGTTCAGATAATACACACAAATAGGTGACTTTCAAGGATGAGGCAGGGAATATCTTTTCATTAGTTGACTAAAAATTTACAACCACAAAGAATCCAGCTTAAGCTTCACGTTGCTCAGAATAGCACTGCACTAGTGTAGAATGCAGCAGGTCGTCACTGCGGAGGCTCAGAGGCTCTGACTCTGCTCCTCCACAGCCATAGATGAGTCTGATGAGGAACTTTCTATAAATAATAAATGCCTCAGCCTTGTGCTGCATTTGCCTTATTTAAAGGTAACAGATTACTGGAAAGGGTAAGCAAGCCCCTGGGGCTCAAGGGTAAGCTTCACAAACTCTGAGCAGCCTTTTATGAGCTCTTGCAGTACAATAATCTGTATAAACCTCCTGGTGATTGTCCTATCTAGAATAAGTATTTAGATAACAGAGGCCAGCCCAATTCTCCCTTTGCTTTTCCCTAGTTATATAACAAAAAGATGGTGGCACAGATGATGTGTTCCTTCTACCCCTCCCTCTTCCCCATTTGCACGTTATTGAACTATTTCCCTTAATTCTCCTATAAGCTGGTGGAAGATACAGACAGAATGGCCAGTCTCTACACTTCCACTGACATTTAAAGGTCAAGTCTCCTTGTATCATAAATAATGATATCTCCCTTCCACACGTAGGGAAAGGATAACTGAAAATTACCTAAGGTCAGAGGGGGAGGGAACCTTTGAAAGTTCACCTGGCAAAAGGACTTGATTTACTGCAATTTTGCTGAACACTTTAGCTGAGATAGCTTGTTTCATGAAGAGTTGAAGGAAATTAAAATCAAAGGATGAATTCATCCAGCTATTGTTTTTCACCTCTGTTCTTAATTGATTTTAATATGGTTACCCTCTCAATAAATAAAGACTTCTAAAACTGGGTCAATGACACAAATAGAATCTGGTTTTCAAATATTTTCTTTCATACAGAGGCTTTTTTAAAAAAAATTGCTGGACCCTTAGTGCCAGGTGTTACCTTTGAGAGAGAGCTTCTATCTGTGGTCAAGCCATGTGGCTTAGGTCCATTTAAATTTCCCCATTTGAAGAAGAAATTCATTTTTCAGGAATCACATATTCAGTACATATCTCTTTAAAAATTCTCTCTCCCTTTCCTCTGCCGTTGGAACTCATGGAAATCTTTTCGCCCAATAGCTAAAAGCATCCTGGCCAGGCGCGGTGGCTAACGCCTGTAATCCCAGCACTTTGGGAGGCCGCGGCGGGCACAGCACGAGGTCAGGAGATCGAGACCACCATCCTGGCTAACACGGTGAAACCCTGTCTCTACCAAAAATACAAAAAGAAATTAGCCAGGCGTGGTAGCAGACGCCTGTAGTCCCAGCTACTCGGGAGGCTGAGGCAGGAGAATGGCGAGAACCCGGGAGGCGGAGCTTGCAGTGAGCTGAGATCGCGCCACTGCACTCCAGCAGGGGCGACAGAGCGAGACTCCGTCTCAAAAAAACACAAACAAACAAAAAAAAGGAATCCTGAAGACATTCAGTTTATCGCCCCAGTGTTTTTACCTCAGCTCTTTCATCATTAACTTTTTTATAACCCTGGTGGGGGGCTCTTGTCTGAAAATAACTGAAACAACTTCAATCTATTGAGTGCTTATTATGTACCTAATGCCAGGCTGGGCATTTTACTTACGTGATCTCATTTGACCTCTGCCACAATCCTGCAGGGCAGTGATTACCTGCATTTTACAGATGAAGAAACTGAGGCTCAGACTGGTTTTGCAACTAGTTCAGGGTTGCAAATATTGCATATGGCTGGCTGGGACATAGACCCAGGTCTGTCAGACCTCAGTGCACCACAAAGATACTCTAGGGATGATATTATTGGTTCTATGTCGTTATTGATTAAACAAGTCAAGTGCATTGTTCATTTACTTTCAATAACATGGTGATTGCAGAGTTTGTCTTTGGACTTAAATGCCTGGTCCCTGCCCCAATGCAGGAAAATTGATGAAGAGATTAAAGCTATTTTAAATTTCGTAAAGACCTAAAGAATTTCTACACAGGGACACAGGAGGGCACTCTAATCTTCTGTCAGTTGAAGAAACAGTCTGTAATTCTACAGCTGAGCCTGAATCCCAGTGCTGGTTCTGCTATGATTACTTCTGTGAACCTGGACTTCCAAACTTGTACTTGGAGCTCTGTTTCTTCATTGCAAACTTAGGAAAGTGAGCGAAATGAGACTTAGGGTCTCTTCTATCTTAAGAATTGGATAATTTCACTTATTAACAGCTTATTAAAGGCATTTGTGACCCTATTTATGAAGGACTATTAATCACTGAAAAGAAATAACATTTTTCTTTCATACTTACCATACTTAAACAGAAAATATGCCTGTAAATTTAACTCATCATATTTGCAAAAAGGAAATCATTCCCAAGCCTAAGTGGTATTTATTGCTTTTTGGCTTATCTGAGAATTTTGTCAAATTGCTGGAGACCTTCTTTCTGCTCACACAGATTTCTAGGACCCATATTCCTGTTGGGCCTTAGGTCTGTCTTACAGTGATTAAATACATTGACCAATAGTTCACTTATTGTTTAGCATTTATGTGACAGTGCCCTTCACTTTAAAGGCTGGCATTTCATTATTTTGTGGGTCATTTTAATGGAATTTATCATTGGGACTTTGAAAAAAAATATTTATAGTTACCTAGTTTGGCTAGAATTTTTCACAGGGCAGGGTTATTTTAAGATGCATTTGATAAATTGGAAAATGAGATACAGAGAAGCTTCTTAGCTAGTTCCCCTCCAAGACAAGAAGAGGTCTTTTCTCTTTCCTGTAAATAAAGGCCTAAGCTAGGTGTTCTGACAGAGGAAAGGGAAAAGGGAGGAGAGAAGATCCAGTAAGTAGCAGTTTAAATTACATGAAATGGTGGGCTTAAAGGGAATTTGTACATTACACCCATGGGGAAAGTGAATGAAAACACATCCCACCCTTGAAGACCAGTGTTCTGAGAGCTTACACACCTGCTAAAGCCTCATGCTGGTCTTTCTGTGTAGAGGCAGAATAGAGGCCAGATATATTTTTTTCTGTGCTGGAGCCTTGCTGGGTGATTACTACATAGACCACTTAAACCACTGGGCTGCTTTTGTTCCGAGTCAATAAAAAGCCTCCTAGATGTCTGGTCTTGAAAAAAAAAAAAGTAACTTGTTCAGCCAGAACAGGTCAGCATGTAGTCCTTCAAACATCACCATCCTCATGGGTGCTCATGCGTTAGAGTCCTGACATGGGAGCAAATGGCCTCAGATGAAAATAAAATTACTCTTTATTACAACCAACAAAAGAAACTAAAGTTACAACCCAACATTGGGTCAATCTCCAACTCTATCAATGACTTTCATTCAAATGCAATTAAATGAATTTGGCATGACCTAATTTTTTACAATTCTAGAATTGTTATCAGGATTTTGGGGGGCCATCTGCTTAACCTCTCTGTGACGAAATTTCTTCATCTGTAAAATGGGGATAGTAGGAGTACCTACATCATTAATTTGTTATAAGAATTAATTGGCTTTATATAAATCAAACAGAGCAATATTGATCTCCTAGGAAGTGCTATATAAATGTTAAATGAGCAAGCTATTCTTCTTCTGCTTCTTTTATGATTATTATACTTGTTCTTATTCTTAAAGCCTTGAGGCATCTTGGGAAGACTGCAATGCAGTTATAAGATTTTGTCTTACCTCAGGCATTACTACTTGCTTCCTGCCTGTCCTAGTTTCTCCTTAACTAGAAATATAGATTTTTAAATATCTGTTTTTTATGCTTAAATTCTTGTAGATATATTTCAAGATTCCATATCTCTTCCCTTCTCCTTCTTTCCCTCCACTTTTATCATAAGGTGCTTATTCTGAACAAGACAGCAAGTATACAGAAATGACAAAACAGTTGTATACAGCACAGAGAAACAGTCCCAGTGGGGTATATCATGTCCTATAATGGAAATGTGCACAGAGGTCATACCTGAGCTGAACTGTAATTGGCCAGGCAAAGTGAAGGTGGGTTATTGGAAGGGCAGGTGTTCAAAGACTGGAATTATAACAGGGACAGTACATTTTCTTTCACAGTTTTCTTCAAGCCCAAAATTGTCACTGGCTCCCTATGGTCTATAACACAAAGCATAAAGTGTTTAGTACAATGCTGAAAATCTCCAACTGGCTTGTCTGTCTTTCCCTACCTTTTCCATTTCCTTCTCCTGTCACTTCTACAGGTGACCATGGCAGCCCTTCTCTGTTTCCTGAAGGTACCCTTGTTTTCTCATCTCTAATTTTGGGCATTTGCTTCCCTGTCTCTGGAATGTCCTTCCCTCTTCATGTTGAAATCCTCCCTGTCTCTCACAGCCCAGCTCACAGGTGTTCTTCTCCTGAAGCAGTTCCTTACCCCCCACCTAGAAGTAACTTTTCCCTTTCTAGGTCCCAGCACCGTTTGCTTGTTCCTTTATCATGGTACTCACCTCATTCTGCTTTTATTGACTTTATTTGAACTCTTGTATATCTCTTATAAGATCTACAAACTACATCTTATTCATTTTCTTAAAATGTCCTACAGTAGCTATTATGATATTAGGTACATATTAGGTAATCAAAAGGAAGTTTAATAATAATAGCTGCATATATATAACATATTTATTTCATAATAGGCAATATTCTAATCACATTGTATACATTATTTTATTTAATTCTTTTTTTAAATTTAATTCTTAAGTAACTTTGTTGTATAGTAAAAAATTTAAACCTTACCCAAAGAGAGGTATAGTCTTCACCCTCAGTCCTTGGGAGGCAATTGCTTAAGCCCTTGGAATGTCCTGCCTGATCAAAGTATCTTTATTTACCTGACAGCTTTGGGCCATAAGGGAAAGTCTAAGGATGTGATTTATGGTGCAGGATTTGAGTCACATAGGTATGGGCTTAACCTCTGAAGGGGCTGGATACTTAGGTCAGCCATGTGGAAGCCCAGAAAAGATTCTGGACACTAAAGCTCAGGTGAGCTTCCCTGGTTAGCAGTACTTTGTGTGGTACCGTCACACATCAATACGAGGAAAGAAACACTGTCCATGGGGAGAGGACAATTGGAAGCTCCACATTTGGAAATTTCCTGAACTTTGCTCCATGCACCTCTTCCTTTAGCTGATTTTGATCTGTAGCCTTTCATAGCAATAAACAGTGACTTTCAATGAGTTCTGCCAATCCTCTTAGCAAATTATCAAACGTAAGGCTGATCTTAAGGCTCCCAAACCTGTAACTGGTGTCAGAGTGAGGGTGGTCTTCTGGCTTGTGCTTCCTCTAACTTGGCACTTGTGAAGTGGATATTATAATTATCTCAATTTTACAGATGAAAAAACTAAGAGACAGAGGGGTAAAGCTTTTTACTCAAGGTCATGCAACTATTAATAGTAGCTAGGATTTGAGCTTACAACCTACACTCTGAACTACTTTTTCATAGTGCCTCCTGTGTGAATAACAAAGAGAGAGAGAAGATAAAAGATATAAGAAGAGGCTGGGCACAGTGGCTGATGCCTGTAATCCCAGCACTTTGGGAGGCCAATGCGAGAGGATCACTTGAGCTCAGGAGTTTGAGACCAACCTGAGCTGGTCTCTACTAGAAATAAAAAAAAACTGGCCAGGTGTGATGGCATGTGCCTGTAGTCTCAGCTACTCAGGAGGCTGAGATGGAGAACTGCTTGAGCCAGGAGGTTGAGGCTTCAGTGAGCCATGATCATGCCACTGTACTCCAGCCTGGGTGACAGACCAAGACCCTGTCTCAAAAAACAAACAAACAAACAAAAAACAAAACAAAAAGAAAGAAAGAAAGAAAGAAGAAAACCCATAAAGAACAGAGGGATGAACATGTGTTCTTAAACGCTGAAGATGTTTAGGGTGGCTTTCATAGAAAAACATCTTGTATTCCAACTCAGGTGTTTAATCTATACAAATATTACAATAAATTTAATATGAATAGATAATAATTTTGCATGTTAAAATATTTGAGACCTGAGCTAAGAATATATTAATTTACAAAGTTATTAATACATATAAGTACACCTTATGGTTATTGAATATAGCAAAAGAGTTGTCTAAGAAAATAAAAAACCTTAGAGTCCTTGGGGTCAATCTTATCGTCCCTTGCCTTTGCATTTTAATTACCATCATTAGCCTGTGAGCTCACCTGACTCCACCAAGGAGACTGACCTGCTCTTTCCTCTGTGATTCCATGGCAGTGAGTTGATATTTGATGAACTTAGGATATTGAGTGCTATTTATCTCCACGTCTGTCTCTGCCACCTAAGTGTAAGTCTTTGAGGGCAGGATCATGTCTAATTCATGCTTATATCTCCATACTTAGTTTCTGGAATTTAGTAGGTATTGAATGCATCTATACAGAATAAATATAAGCATGAATACCTGAATAAACAGAAGCTTAGAGAGTTGCCTAAGGCTGGTAGGCCTAGGTCTCCTGATCCTTTCCCAAACTCCTATTTGGTCCATCCAACATTAAACAGGTAGAGTTCACTCTCTGCTCCTTTTCACCCCTTGCACCTGTTTCCTAGCTCCATTTATCTCTCTTTTTCCTTCTAGCTTGAGTTATCTGGGTCAATGAAGAGGAATGTGTCAGAAAACATAGAGGACAAAATTAACTAGAGAGGATGACTAAAGGAACAACTATAATAAAATATTACATTGAACAATTTTAAAAGAAAAGTACCAGAGAGATTTCCTGCAACTTATGCCTGCATAAATTATATTCTAATAATATCTCTTTGGAGCCACCAATCTCACACTTCTGAATTAGGTCCTTGAGAAAAATGCAACATTTGTAGAGAACTTGACTCCATATTAACAAGTAGAGAAAGGCTGAGGCATCTTTAGGGTATACAAAATTAGTCATTATGAGTCCAAGATTCCAAATGAGCGGGGCCATTTAGTAGTCCCTGGAACCAAAGATAACATCTTTAAACCTTCTTCTCAACCTATCATACTTGTTTATTTTCCATGAGGCATGTGGGAGAGTATTCATAATAACCATCAAACTGCCTACAAGATCTGAGAGAGCCATGTGGCCAATTTAATTTTTAATCAGTCGCCTATTGAATTCATAATTATCCACAATGCAAGAAAGCAACTGTTTAAGGCAGAATACTTGGAAGCAGAGGATGTTGATCAACTTATTCTTTTCTATGTGCTGAGAAGCCAAGGTGCATCTCACTGTCTGAGGAGAGACAGCCTGGGAATCAAAAAAGTCAGTCTTGGTCTACCCCTGCAACTGGCTGGATGAGCTCAGAGATAATTGAAGTAAATCAGAGGTTTACAGGGTACTTTTTAGACCTGCAATACTTTCAAATGAAGTATCTATGTGTGAAACAAATGCAACCAGACCTTCTCTAGTTCAAGTTTCTCCCCAACAGTCTCCACCCCTTGCCCTGAGGTGGCCAGAGGGGCACCAAGGGGTACTACACCTTCCCTGCTCTGCAAGGCACAATGAGCATTCCATTGCCCAAGGTATTCTCCAAGTTAGCTCCAACGTCCTATGATTTATGTGAGCCAAAGGGTTTTCAATCCCATGTTGCGGGAGCGGGGGGAGCATTTTAAAGCCCTCTACATGGGGAGGGGTACCTATTCTATTTTGAAAGATTTTCTCTTCTTCAATTGTCCAATAGACCCCAATCCCTACTCCAAATAAGATACTGTAGATAATTCATTCACAAGAAATTCTTCTTCTATTCTGCTACCATGCATCCTGCTCTGTCTCCAAATAGATGGCATCATCTTTTTGTGAAGTAACCCCTTGCAAGTGGCACTGGGTCATTCCCTAATAAGCCTTCTCAGCTCTGAGATAACCATATTTGCTTTAACAACCTTTTTGTAAATACACAAGAAAGAACAATAATAAGCTTTAGGAGAAACCAGAAAAATGTTTAGGGTAGGAGAAAAAGTTACATTAAATGAACTATTCTACTGCAAAATTCTCCTGCTTTTTTGAGCCTATTGGTGCAACCCGAGATGTCCATGTATGAAATAAATTGTGTTTGATGATTGTGGTAAAGCAAATAAAATTTCTATTTCACAGCTGGTTTATGGTATAGTATACACAAGCTAACTCCTACGCTTATGCCCAAGCTGCCAAGAGAGAATTCACACAGAACAGGCAGAACACTGGACACTAGACAAACATGAGGAGGCACCTCTCTGGGACTAGAAACTCGACAAATTTTCTAAAAGAAGTACAATCTTAGTTCAAATCTAAAATATATAATCTAAAAAATGAGGGTACCAGTTTTAAATTCAAACCATCTGATATTGGATATAATAATAGCCATGAGTGAGGGTAGAAGGTTGGGCAAATTGTGAAATGTGAAGATTTAGCTCTGAAACCATCTCCACTGTGTGCCACCTGTGCCCTTCTCCCAAGTCTGAAATGTCCCACAGGTGCCTCAAATTCAGCATGCCCTAGACTAAGCACCTGCTTCCTTCCTCCATCTCTAAACCTGCTCCTTCTCCTTTATCCATATTCCTGAGAATGCCACCAACTTCCTCTCTCTCACCCAAGCTCCTTGCGCCTTCTCTTTTGCCCTCCAATTAATCACCAAGTCCTGCTGACACTTTCTCTTTTTCTTTGTCCATGCTGTCACCCTCCTCCTTAGGTCAGGGTCACCTCCCACTTGGATGACCTCATCAGCAACCTAATTGGTCCCCTTGGTTACAGTACTTCCTAGTTCCCATATACTTTGTGCTGCAGCGTGATCTTTCCAAAACACAAAGTTGACCTTGTGATTTGCATGCTTAAAACCCTTCCCACTCCTGTTCAGGTAAAGTTAGTTAACATTTTTTTTTTTTTTTTTAAAGATGGAGTTTTGCTCTGTTGCCCAGGCTGGAATGCAGTGGCATGATCTTGGCTCTCTGCAACCTCCGCCTCCTGGGTTCAAGTGATTCTCCTGCCTCAGTCTCCCAGGTAGCTGGGATTACAGGCACCCACCACCATGCCTGGCTAATTTTTGTATTTTTAGTAGAGACGGGGTTTCACCACGTTGGCCAGGCTAGTCTCAAACTCCTGACCTCAAGTGATCCACCAGCCTCGGCTTTCCAAAGTGCTGGTATTACAGGCATGAGCCACTGTGCCCAGCCCGAAGTAAGATAACTTTAACATGGCTTTTTTTTTTTTTTTTTTTAGATGGAGTCTCGCTCTGTCACCAGTCTGGAGTGCAATGGCGCAATCTCAGCTGATTGCAACCTCTGCCTCCCGGGTTCAAGCAATTCTCCTGTCTTAGCCTCCCGAGTAGCTGGGACTACAGGTGCATGCCACCACACCCAGCTAATTTTTCTATTTTGAGTAGAGATGGAGTTTCACCATGTTGACCAGGCTAGTCTCGATCTCTTGACCTTGTGATCTGCCTGCCTTGGCCTCCCAAATTGCTGGGATTACAGGTACGAGCCACCGCGCCTGGCCTAACATGGCTTTTAAGACCTCTAAGTATGTTGCCACTTTATTCCCTGACATTCTCCTTCTTGCAACCCACAGTACAACCATAATAAACTATTTTGGTTTGTTAAATGGGCTATTCCCTCTTCAAGATCCTCACCCATTTTATTTCCCCTTCTAGAGCATCCTTACTGTGTTTATCTTATCCTGAGGGCTAATTTCTGCGTATTTTTCAGGGTATAGTTTATTCATAACTTCCTCCAGGAGGCCTCCCTAGTCTTGTTAAGATGCCCTTGCTATATGCTTCTTCCAGCAGTAATGTATACCTCTCCAGTCATCCTACATAGCATATTGTGTTATAACTGCTTGATTAAATGTCCATTTCTCCAACTAGACTGTCAGCTCTTTCAGATCATCACTGAATCACGAGTGCCTAGGAGAGAGCCCAGTATATGGAAGAAAATTAACATACAAGTGTTGAATAGAGTGAAAGAAACAATGAGTTTCTCATCTTAACCCACAGTATCCCTAATAACTGCTGGGTCATTTTGTTTCACTTCACTCTTACGCAGTTATTTTTTTTGCTAGGGGTGGCTTTCCACCCACTTCTGACTAACTCTTTCAATGTCTGCTTTTTGCCATCAGGATGACATTCAATCTTGGCATGGCCATATAAGGCTCATTAGGATCTAGTTCTTGCCTACTTTCCCAGCCTCATATCTATTCCTTTCTTTAAATAAATTCCATGCTGTAACCACACCAGTCTGCTTGGCTTTGCCCAAGGTCACCATGCTGTCTGACTCCTTGGTCCCTCTGCACTGGGACACTTGGCTTTCTACTCCTCGCTATTTATATTTCAACCCAGGGGTGCTCTTGGAAGTCCAACCCACCAAGCTTTCCTCCTACTACCAGTAACAGAATTGGGTATTGGTTTTCTGAGTGTTACAGACCCCATACATTTTCTCTATCAAGTTTGAATTTTGGCTTTCTTCTAAGGTCATATTTTCATGAAGAACAGGGAGAAGAATCTTACTGATCTGTGTGATCACCTGATTTAACACAGTACCTGGCACAAAATGGCATTCAGTAAATACCTTTTGAGTTAATGATTTTCCTGTAAATGAATACAATTTTTTAAATATAGGCAATGAGAACCAAAAGAAGCAAAAGGAGTATGCAGGCACTGACGTATATTTTTAGCCAAATTAACACAACACACTCATATAATTCTTCTGAGGATCCCTATGGATACCTACTGCCAAGATGATCACCTAAACTCAAACCTGGGGAGGGTGGACAAGAATGCTCTTTTCACCTTTCTCTTTTTGGCATTTATTTGGGGAGGGGTATATCTGGTTTCAATCACACTTTAAAAATAATGCTTTTCATATATAAGCCTCCAAATCATACATGTTCATAAAATATTCATCTCAGTCTGACAGGGCCTAGGCATTTTTCAGTTCCACCACTACTGCAGACTGCTGCCACACTCCAAGACATTTGCATTATAGCACACAAATGTGTACTATTTTTTCCTTTATTTTCATCTTGTCAGGTCTGAACAGAAATAAAAATAATGATAGAACATTCTCTAAGAAGAAATGATACTTTACAGCTGACAGTTCTGGAGTAATTGGACATTAACAAAAAACTCCCAACCTGTTATTTTCTTAGAAAATTTTAGCTGCTTAGTAGACAATGAATCCACAAAAGACTGCCTGTGTTTCATAGATAATATAACCTAGGCATCCCCCTTAGAGCAATGCAGACCTCTGTAGCTCAACCTGTTTTATCTTGAAGTTACCTAGAGACCTACTAATATAATCCTCCCATGTACTTTGATCCTCACAGTGTTCAGTAATATAATCCAAATTCCTATCGATGTTTAACAACACAAGAGAGAAGGTGGAAGGACTCCTGCTTAACCACAAATGTAAATACTAAAATAAATTTAGTCACAGATCTCCTCCACCTAAATTTGGTTCTTGATGCGTGTTCAAATTCTTTTCACACACACGAACACACCCACCTATTATAATGTCTACAAATAATCCCTCCTCTGCAGGCCTGGATTGAAACTCTAATTGGGGTTAGTCAGCATTGGCAAAGTGGTTTGCGATTTTCCCAGAGGCAAAGTTGCAGGACGCTAAAGCACTTCACTAGCATTACCTTTAGTGTGCCTGTGCTCCTAACTTCCTAGAGGCAGGAGAGAGATGTAGAAGCTACCTGTCAATCTAGTGGAGGTCAGGTCAGATCACGTGTTAGAAACCATCTCCTCAGCTTCAGAAACATGTCTGAGAGAGGAGCTTGCAGGTGGAAGCAGCACGCTCCAAGGGTCTGAAGTGTCAGTGGGCATGTTTCGCAAGACATTTATGACTGGTGAACGATAGCAGGTATTGAGATTTGGGCCCAGTGGAGGTTGAGGCTGAGGCTAATGTCATGGCTAAGTATCTGTGCATGTGTGTGTTTTGGGTAATGGGTGGTGTATGTGTTGCATATGTGGGTGATGTATGTGTTTGGAGGGATGATGAAGCTATTATTCCAATAGCTGGGGGAAGGAATTATAAAACATGTATAAGGATTTGTTCAAAGGAAAGCATTTTGTAACATTCCCACTCTCGAGCTAGGAATAAAATGACTGGGTTAGGAGGGCAAGTGATGAAGAAATGAGGAGAGCAGAAAAAAGTTAACAACAGGCTTCTGTGACAGAGGGCTGAGTTTTTCCCAAAGGCTCTGGATGTCTGGGGATGACAAAGTCTGACAGCTGAATTTGGGATGGGACAGGACAGAGTAAATACTTAAAGAAAGTTTTCTGGCTGTCTTGATCAGCCACCCCATATTGCATCTAAGACACCCTTGGCACTCACATCCTGGGCAACCCTCCGTGTATCCTTCCCTTAACTTTAAAGCCTCCTTTGCAGGGTAACCATTCAAGTTACCCTAATCTGATCAGACAGAGAACACTGAGTCAGACTGTTTAATTGGACAGTCAGCTCCTTAACTAGATTGTAAATTACCTGAGGGTATGAACTGCATTTTACACCTCTTTTTTATTGTCCATTCCAGGCACAGGCTTTCAATAAATGAATGTTCCGATTGATTTTTTTTAAAACGATACATAATAACAATTGTTGTTATTATATAGTGCTTATTTTGTGACAGAAAGCATACTATATGAATTAATTTATTTCTCACACTAAGAAATGAGGTGGTGCATAGATTACTTGTGTTACAGAGAAGGACATTGAGGCACAGAGAGGTTAAGTAATTTGTCCAAAGTCACACTGCTTATAAAGGGCAGAGTCAGTATTTAAATCCAGATAGTCTGGCTGTTGCATTCATACTCTTAACCAATCCATGATCTTTCTTTTTATAGACATGTGTGATTCTGGAATTCTTTGTGGCTTTTGTGATTTGCGGGAGGAGAGATGGCTAGAGAAATGATGAGGCTTTTTAAGAGTGAAACCTACTAATGGAACCACCACAGTCATAGCGTCTTTTTATTTTTCACCATGGCCACTGAGGGGAGAAAAAGCAAAACAAAACAAAATAAACTATCCTCATTTAAGAGACAATTTTGGTCTTGTATGATTTTTTTTTTTTCATGATGGAGTCAGCCTTGGTAGATTCAGCCTGGTCCTTGGTTCCCCACAACCTCAAATCCTGTAGGAAAATGGATTTGTTTTAGGGCCAACTCATGGTTCATACTATCCTCAAAGTAGAGCCAACCAAAACTTTTTGTTACACAGTTTATTTTGTGCTCTTTTGGGGTGGTCTCCAAATCTCTTTTAGATAGGCCAGATCTGTTTCAACTTTCAGAAGCAAGATCTGAGTAACGACTCCATCCTGCTCCACTAAGGGATTTTGTCTCCATGTCACACATGTGGGAAGAGGGTGTGGGGCCACAGGAGGAAGACCTATAGAAATCACTAAGTGCTCAAGGGCAAAACTGCTAAGAAAAGGAGAGGATTCCAGAAAGGTAGAAAAGAAAAGAAGGGAATGATCACTAGCAACATGAGAACAGAGAATCGTCTGGGAATTGGAGAGCAGTGAGGAGCACCTGTGGAAGGGTTGACCCTGGCAAGGGAGGGCAGGGGACCAGGTCAGGTCAGTGGAAAGAAAGCAAAGAGGGGAACAAGAAATGAGATCTGGGAGAGGCAGCAGCCAGGCAGCAAAGATGAAAAGCTCCAATTTGACAAGGGAAGAAGGAAGGCAGGAGGGATGTTGGGTGAAAGAATTGCTCCTAGAAAAGAAGTTACACCAGGGCTCTGCTTCTGACTCTTATGACCATTTTCGGCCTCAAAATTTTCATTTCTAATGGGGCTTAGTGATGAGCCTTATCAAGCCTAATCTTCAGGAATATTATGCGCAATAACAAGAAATGGATTGGAAAATCTTCATATGGTTTCATGTGGCTATTTGTGAAAGCTGAACTTAACCAATCTGTTCAGCTCTGATCAACAATGAAAAACGATGGTGGCTGCAAACCATGTTTCTAGCATTCTTACTCCATACTTTCCATACTTTCAATTATTCACTCAACTGTCACCAATGACTGCGCTGCTACCTTCTACTGTGATTTAGGATTATAAAGGAAAATAAAATATTTTCTGTCAGCAAGTTGTTCACATGGGAAAAACATACACTTAAAAATAACAATGTGTTGAGAAGTACTATGACAAAGAAACTATAACAGGGATATGGAGGGACCAGAGAGGGTGTCCTCTAGCCATTTCCCTCATATACTCCCGTTTACTCCCATATAACCCCATTCCACCTGGAAAGCCTCCTTCCCAACCCTGACCCTCAACCCATATCCCTTGAAGTCCTGACCATTCCTCAAATTCTAGATCAAATGCTATTTTCTCAACAAGGTAGTTCCTAATCTCAGAAGGTGGAATTAATCTTTCTATTCTGTGTGCTTCTGTAACATGTTATTTATATCTCTGGTTTAAAATTTATTCTAATTAGTTCTTTTTTAAAAAACTATGTATGATGAAGGTACATATATACACATATATACACATATGTATATATATACACATATATGTGTATATATACATATATACACATATATACATATGTGTGTATATA
The DNA here is from genome assembly GCF_009828535.3 of Hylobates moloch. NCBI lineage: Eukaryota > Metazoa > Chordata > Mammalia > Primates > Hylobatidae > Hylobates > Hylobates moloch. Next base: position 50,121,575 of record NW_026652279.1, read on the forward strand.
TATACATATATACACATATATGTGTATGTATATATACACATATATGTGTGTGTGTGTATATATATATATATATATATGGAGGTTTCTTAAAGTGCACTTAGGGTCTGGTGAGGTAAAAGTTCATTTACATCAAGTAATCCACAGCCCCTTTTAAGATGCTAAAGTGAATAGACCCTGCTTCATTCTGGAAATTGTGAAACCTTGTTTACACATTTTCTTGTTTTGAAGAGGCATAAAAGAAAATAGCCTTTAGACCTAAAATGACCCAATCATTCCTTCCAGCTCTTTCTACATTGGACAAAGAACAGGCAACAAAATAAAACTGACAAACAAACCTCAAATTAATCACATAATTTTTAATCTGGAAAGGACTCTATATTTCATTTAACCCAATATCTTAATTACAAGTAAAGAAACTATGTCCTGAGAAATTTAGATACTTCTTCAATATTACACAGCAAGAATCAACAATAAATTTTGCAACCCTTAAGTTCAAGGCTCTTCCCAATAGAACCTTCCCAAAATGTAAACCAAGCAGTTTACATTTAATAAGAAAGTGTTTTTTAAAAAATGGAATAGCATTAAAATGTACAGAGAAAAAAATTCATTGAAAAGCAGTATACGTTGTAGAGAAATGTCTTCCCATTAGTCCATTTGTCCACAGAGAATATCATGCTTTCACAAAAATCAGTGAAAATGCTTGTAGAGTTTAAAGCTTTAATTAAAAACTCTGTCTTTTATGATGTCTGGATCCTTTATCCTTCAGACATCAAATGATTCTATACAGTTAGCAATGAGAATTATTTTGAGGTTCTTCTCCAAGATATTTTAATATGTTTGGTGGTATTGGCCATTAACAGGTGTCCTTAACAGTTGCGGAAGTAAAATAATACATCAAGGCTCTGTTGAGAGGTGCACATTCACACATGTTCTCTCCCATCAAGACTTAGGCAAAGGCAGCAGGTGCACTCAAACGTGACATAGTTTACTCCATCTAATTTCTGCTATTGTTGCCAGAAGGCTTGCCCTTTCCCGTGTCCCCCGCCCCATCGCCATCCTGATAGATCTGACCCAGTCCTATAGATGCCCCAGATTGGGCATCTGGGCGTGCACACACGTGCGCACACACACACAACAGGTTGAAGCACTAAAATTGAATTTAAAACTTACCGGTTTCAATTCTAAACAGACATATGTATATATAATATGTATGTATGTACATAAGTATATGTGCATATAATATGTATATATCTACCTACATATTCAAAGTGATAATCACTTAGACAAATACCAGTCGCTTTTAAAAATTCTTTCATTCACTGCAGAGGATGGTTTGAAGAAACTGACTTTCAGTTAAAGACTACACCCACTGCTCTGCCATTCCCAAGGACCCCTCAGGGGCACAGAGACAGTGCCTGGGTTTTGCAGCTACACAGGGGCTTAAATACAACATCTACCACTTACTATTTGTGTGATCTTGAGAAAATTACTTAACCTCTTTGAACGATAATTTTCTTAACTCTAAAGTGAGGATGTTAATACCTACTTCATGGAGTTATGAGGACTGGAGTAATGTATGCCAATGGGTGCTGCGTGGTGGTGCTCAGTACATAATAGCTATTATGATGCAGATGATGATAAGAGGGAAGAGTTAAAGAGGAAGTGGGGGGACGATGATGGCCCCCATTTCCCAAATGCCTTCTATATTTCAGGATTTCTCAGCAAGGATTGGTAGAACTTGACTGCTAGCCTTTATCTGGTGAGTATGAAGCTCGAGGTAGAGGAAAGAGAACTAGTAGGGGGAAGTCCATGAATGGCTAGCATTTAATATGTGATTTTCTTGTCTTGAGCCTACACATACATACACTTAATGTCCTTTCCACTGCTGAGGAAACGGCATTTCACAGTAGTGAATTCAGCATCTTTTGAGGAGTCAAAGCCATTTTTTTTTCTTTTTGCTTAGCAGGACCGGACTTCACAAAGCAGGGTGAAAGAATTCGCGTGATCTCCATGGTGGCTAATCATATAATTTCCAGTTTCAGCAGCTGGCTTCAGCTATTTGCTCCCCCGCTACCCTAGCAATTCTAGTAACTGTGAAATATCCTACGGATCACAGAACAAATGCCCAACTCCTTTCTACAGTCACGGGGTCAGAGTACACAGCTAACCCACTAGCAGAGCTGGTGTTATGGTTTGAGCCATTCAAAGTACAACAAGGAAGGAGGAAGCCCCAACCTACCCCGGACATGCCCTGAATGACACAGCCATTTAGGGCCTGCCTAAGATGCCATTCTGTTTGCAAACACATATTACCTGCCATATCACTCAACAAAATAATTCCATCAGAAGGCCTGAAGGCAAATGACTAATGTTAAAAGTGGCCCATGCATCATTTCAGTGACAACTCCACAGGCACCAATTAAACATGGAAAAGACCTGTTCTGAAGCATGCCCGTCTGGCATTTCCCAAGGAGCTGTAGTCAATGGCTGATAAAACATACATGATCATAACTATAAAGAAATTTCGCAGCCCTCTCCTTGCTCCAAAGCAACTGGGGCCTATGAGGACAATGAACCTGGAAGACACCCAAAAGAGGAGGTGAGTAAAGAAAAGCCTGCATGTGAAGCCAGCACTGCTCTTCCTCGTGCACAGAAAGCAAAGATTGGGAGTTGCATGAGGTCAGATTTTCAGCCACCAAAAACAAACAAACAAAAAAACCAATCAAACCTCAAAAAAACCCAGACGGGTCTAGGGAATGCTTGGGAGTTTGTCTGGTAGTCTGTGGGTGAACTTCAATTGTTATGTCTCCGAGTGAAAGAAAGGATTGGCAGTAGTCCATCCCCTGCTTCTAGGAGTGCTTTCCAGTGTCAGCATTTGTAGGACTTGCTCAGCACACCAGGCCAAACTCACTGTCCAAATATCCTTCCCTAGAAATCATACAATAACCACCTTCTGAGTGGAAGGAAGAGGACACATTTAACAAATGATGTCAAGGCATAAAACCTCCGGCAGAGAGACAGTGGCTGGAGCAGAAGTGCTTTTCAAGGCTGCAGTTCTAAATCAGTCAGGCAGACACCTGTATACATACATATATACAGAGACAAAGCTTCAAACACCACCACCTCATCACACCTAATGACTGCCTGTGATGAGAGTCTGCATTCTCTATTCTGGCTTTTCTAACAACAAAAATGTGTCTTTATACTCAGTTCTGATTCTGAACCTATTCTCTAATGCTTATCCATTTTTTGTTTTTCCAATACACAAGGTCAGATAAATGAGAAATAAAATATTTTTCAGTTTTAAGTTTGATCCAGATCTAAATTGTTTGTGACTTTTAATTCATTACCTTTGATTTCCCCTTCAAGTGATTTAAGTCAATGCACCCCTCACATACACATAACAACAGTAAGAAGGATAATATTCTTAGAATGGGGCTAGCAAATATAAGCAAACAAACAAACAAACAAAAAAACCACAAGCAAAAACCATGATGCTTCTGTTTTCATGAGTCCTTTTACCAATGATGCAGTGTACTGAAATCTCTTTAAAGCAGCTGCTTCAGTGTTAAGTTTTTGGTTTGGAAATAAAAAGGGGTCACTGACAATTAATTTCTCAGCACAATAGAAAAGCAACCCAACCCCTTAACAACACTAAAATGGCAGAATTAAATACAGTGGGAACAAGTAGGAATAGACGAATACCTGGGATTGCCAGATTGGAAAGGGGGAGGTTGTGGAGGTGAGGGGGGAGCGAGGCCATCCAGTCGGCATTGCAGACCTCCGATGATGTCTTTGTCCCGCTGGGGTTGGGGGAGCAGATGGTCCCCATCCTGAGTTTCCTCCTGGCCTTCCTAACTGCTAGCATCCCTGTTGTTAACAAACTGGCCAGTCTCAGCCCAGTGCCACTCACTCAGTGATCATCACTTCTCGGGCTCTGTGGACGTTTCAGGGCGACGCTTGCCACGCCAGTCTTTCCAAAATGCCTTTCTGGCTGGGGGACGGGGCAAACAGATGGATCCTTACCCACTAGCACTCGCAGTCCCCACTCTCTCCGGCCCAGCCTCTGCTCCACTCCCTTAATCTGCTCAGTCCCAGCTCCGTTAAACTTCTTACGTTCCCCTCTGGAGATGGGGGGAAGGTAGGCCCCTAGAGATAAATCTTACAGAAACTGAAAGTCCGAGGAGCAGCCACACCCGGAGCCACTCACAAGACAGGTGCCCACCCAGTGTACAGACACGCCTGCGGGTCCATACACTTGTGCGCGCCCAGGCGCGCCGGCTCTAGCCTGATTTATGTTTCTATATATGTCACTGGGCTGGTACACAAGCTGGGCCTGCCTGCTACTCACTCCCCCGCTTCTCTGCACAGACGCCCCCTGCCCTGTGGCGTCCTGAAAGACACACAGAAGTGCAGCAGGCTGCACCCCGACTCCCAGCAGCCCCTCCCCGCACTGCCGGGCAGATTTGCCGGGCTAGGCGGCCCGTGATTGGCCGCTGGCGGAGCGCGTTCCGATTGGCCAGCGCCCTCTGGGCTGCCCCTCTGTCCCGCTCCCACGCCTCCCCTGCTCCCCAGTCTCCTCCCTCCGTTACTCCTGCCTTCCTGTGTGTGTGTGTGTAGACAGACGCCGCGGCAGCGACTGCATTCGTGGAAACTTGCAGGCTTCGGCCAGTCGGTCCTCAGATAGGTAGGTCCTCTTTCCTCCAGCCCCTCACACAGTCAGCACTCAGATGTTCACCGCGACCGCTAATGTTTCCTTCCTTCTTTCAGACACGCGCGCACACACACCCATACACACACGGAAAGGGTTACATTTTCCGTAAACCACAGAAGCAGCAGAAATATGATAGGTAAGAGGCCCAGAAAGGTGCTGTATCTCATATTTGGATGACAACATCTAGGATGGTTTGTGTTTCAGGCATTACATAATTAAGCTTCACCTACACATCACTACGCGGCAGTTCTGTGCAGTTATTCCCATTTTACAGAGGAGGCAATAATGAAACATATTTGTATTGTCCTGTTGTTTGGAACCTTCTTTCAAATTCCTTGTCCCATTTGCTCTTCACAGTACCCCCACCAGGCAGGGAGGGTTGCTGATATAATTCCCTTTAGTAGATGAAATGAAAGTCTGAGAGCATTCAGGGAGCTGAATGTGGTGGCACTATTGGAAATCCCATTTTGGAACGAGTCTCGCTAGTATGGAGGCTCGTAGGCATACAAACCCATTTCCCTGCTTTCTGCAGTGTTCCCTACTCCTTCAAATGGTACTTCTCCGTGACGGAAAACTACGAGGTCTCTGCTGATCTGAGGACTTTGCACATGAAAATCACAGGGACATCCTGGCAAACAGACAAATCAAGAAAAGCACCCTGGGCTTGATGGTAGGGACCCGTAGGGGTTGATGGTAGGGTTCCGGAGGGCTTGATGGTAGGGGTCCTGGAAGTCTCCAGGCCAGGCAGGTCCTCAGTAACTCCAGAGGACCTTATGGGAAAAGAAAGCGGTTGCCTGAGCTAAGACAAGACTGAAGGCTCATATACAGAGCTGTAGGTCAGCTAACATTTAATCACCAAATGGCCCCACCTTATCTTCTGAGCCCCAAACCACCTTTCCATACACATAACTCCTGCTGCATAGTGGCCCCTTTTGACATCTTATCAATATTTCCTTTTCTAGGCTATTCTTAACATTCATTTAAACCTGCTTTGCTGCATAATATTCCCAGTTTTTCTGTTTTGTTTGTTTGGTTTGGTCTGGAGGATTATCACTTGTATGTTAAGAAAGTGTGTAATATTTTTCATATATCTTCCAATGCTTAAAGGGTACTTCAATATAAACATGGTATTCTTTGTTTTTAAGTATACCACAGGATATTGGTAATATGTCACCTACCTGTTTGTATCAACAATGTTTTTGGGCTTTTTCCTCCCACCCACTCTCCTAGAAAAATCACTCTGTGAAGTAATGTCTTAAGATTTATTTTTGAAGTGACAGCTTTCAGGGCTTCTCTTCAGCCTAAAATTTCGAAACACAAAACTTTGTGGAAGCGGTGTAAGGCAAACACAATGTATTATTTAGTCTCTACTGTGAAATGTTGATTTTAGTGCCTTTTTTCCCCTTATTTTTCAGCTGTTAATGAAAGGAATGAGTGATATTTAGAAAGCATCAAATTTGGCCGGGCACAGTGGCTCACGCCTGTAATCCCAGCACTTTGGGAGGCCGAGAAGGGTGGATCACGAGGTCAAGAGATCAAGACCATCCTGGCAAACATGGTGAAACCCCATCACTACTAAAAATACAAAAATTAGCTGGGTGTGGTGGCGCATGCCTGTAGCCCCAGCTACTCAGGAGGCTGAGACAGGAGAATCGCTTGAACCCGGTGGGGCGGAGGTTGCAGTGAGCCGAGATCTGCCACTGCACTCCAGCTTGGTGACAGAGTGAGACTCCATCTCAAAAAAAAAAAAAAAAAGCAAAAAAGCATCAAATTTTAGAGACTTAGCAACATCACCGAGTGAGAACTTGAAGTAGAACCACTTCAGAATGAGATGATTTGCACCTCTCTGAAATTGGCAGATTTTAAATTTACAGTTACTTGATTTGCCCAAGAAAACAATTCAAAAGGAGGGCAACACTTTTTCCATATATTCCTGAGTCAGTCCTGGGAAAAATCTAGCAAATGAAAATACAGTGTCTAGTACAGTACTTGGCATATAGCAGGTGCTCAGTATTTATTGGAAGGAGGGAGATGCTTGGTAAAAGCTCTTGGTAAATGTCATGCTCTGCTGAGTTCTAAGGAGTGTCTTAGAGCAGTGCTTTTCAGATATTAATATGTAAATCAATCATATTCTGATTAAATCAATTTGAGATGGACCTGATAGTCTAAATATTCAACAAGCTTCTAGCCAATGCAGATACTCCTGGCCCAGACTACACTTTGAGTAGCAAGGCCTTAGAGAACAGGCTCATGTTTGACAGGTAGGATATGCAGTGCTTTTTCTCTCTTTTCCAAGATTTTATAATGTTTTTACATAACTTTTATAATCATAAAATAAATTTGCTTTAAAAAACTCAGCTAACAATCTCTAAGATAATTTTTTTTATCATATTATGTCATGGAAACCAAATTACCAGTGGGATTTTTCTATTATGCCATAGATGTATAGGGAAAAATATTTTTATTTTTTTATTTTTTATTTTTGTTTTTTTTGAGACGGAGTCTCGCTCTGTCGCCCAGGCTGGAGTGCAGTGGCGCGATCTCGGCTCACTGCAAGCTCCACCTCCCGGGTTCACGCCATTCTCCTGCCTCAGCCTCCCGAGTAGCTGGGATTATAGGCGCCAACCACCGCGCCCCGCTAATTTGTTGTATTTTTAGTAGAGACGGGGTTTCACCATGTTAGCCAGGATGGTCTCCATCTCCTGACCTCGTGATCCACCCATATTTTTATACATTCTATATTATGACATCAAAAGAAGAGAACTCAATTACAAGAGGACTGAAATTTTGAAGTAAATTTTAATAAATAATTACAACAAAATGGAATGCTTTTTGTGTATAAATCATTCTGGTAGGTCCTAGGAGTGGAAGAAAAGTGAAATGATCCTTAGATAATATATAATCCAGTAGAAAGAAGAGTCAAATATGTGAATTACAAATCGTAATATCAGGCAGAATGAAGGGATAACAGAGACACACAAGTGGAGGATAATAAAGAGGTATATATTTTGATGGAGGAAGAGCCAAGGGATGCACTGTTAGAGGATGTGGTATTCAAACTAGTTCTTGAATTCTGAGAAAAGTTTTGCTCATGGAAAATGGATGGAGGGTTTTGGCATGGGAGAGGCATATGTAGCTGGGAAAACAGAGGCAAAGCTATAACAATGAATGATAGATGTGAGAAACAGAAAATATACTAGAGTGGCATATGAGAGAAGTGGGAAATATAGTTCATTTACTCTCATTTAATCTTCACATGAGCCCAGTGAATTAGATACTATTACTGTTCCCATTTTACAAAGGATACTGAGGCTTAGTGGCTACATAACTCTGTCCAAGATCTCATAGCTAGTGAGTTGCATAGCTGTGACTCCAAATCTCTTGATCATTGTGTCAAGGGCTTCCCATTACACGTTACCTGTTATTGTAAACCTGGTAAAGGCTGTTTATGACCAAAGCATATTAAAGAGTTGCACTTTTTTTTTTTTTCTATTGACAAAAATGGCCATTGCAGGTTGTTGAGAAAGGGAGTAAAATGATTCACATTGTACTTTAGGAAGGTAACTATGGCAGAATGGAGAATGCTTGGGGGAAATAAAGAGTCTTTCAGATAAATCACTGAAACAATTATCTAAGCAATGAAAAGTGAGAAAAAATGCAAAGACCTAGCGCATAGAGACTAAATGCATGGCCTTTCTTAACTCTGATGCTTGCCTCCCCAACCCCACTTCTCACCCCAAGGACCTGTAATTATAAGGCCTGAGTGAGTAGCTTCCCTACCTCTTAAATTATTTTTTATTACTTGAACACCTCATGAAACTGTTCATCCATTTTTATTGAATACAACCCATCTCATTTACGTAAATACATATACAAATTTGTTTTCTGGAATTTTTTTCTCCATTACACTCTTATTTCCCCAACCATTCCCCATTCTGCCATAATTATCTTCCAAAATGCAATGTGAATAATTTTGCTTCCCTTCTCAAAAACCTGCAATGGCCCCTCTTGTCAATATAAAAAAATTTTCTAAGCTTTTTAATATGCTTTGTTCATAAACAGCCTTTACCAGGGTTACAATAATAATAGGTGACATGTAATGGTAAAGACCCTGCTGGATTCCTGAAGAGCTGACTATAGCCTTTGCCCTCTATTTGGAGACTCCATTATTGTTTGAAATATCTGTACTTTACAAGTGGTTTGTTTTATTTGGATTCACGTGATAAATGAGTAGTGAGGATCCCAGATAAAGCACCAAAACAGCTTGCCATTCAGGCATATGTAATTGGCAGGATAAGCCGGCTTGATTTTACCAGATTAAAGGCACCCAGAAAGCCTTGGAGGAAGCATATTTATTTAATGATATTGGGACCAGGGCTGTCCCTGGTCCTCAGAGCTAAGCCCTAGCACTGTCTTACTTCCCAGGCTGTGTGCTAGATGGGGAAGGAACAGATCCCAAGCAGAATCAGAACACAGGCATGTATTTGGTCGAGGGATGTTGCCTAGAGGGGAGTGACGTTATATGATGCTTTGAGTTCCACAGTGATGTGTCACACACAATTTTTTTTTTTTTTTCTGACTAGGGAGTGGGGTGGGTGGAAAAGGAATAAGGGACTGAAATGAGGAGCCAAGTAAATGAAAGATGGGATGCAGTAGAAGCTGCTTTGCTTTATGGCCTCGTACCAGTAGAGTTTATTCCTAGTCATTTCCAAGCTTCTTCACCCAGCTCAAGCCAAAAGACCGTATGATAAGGATCAGAGGAGAATGAGGAGATGCAACCAACATAGGTGGTGCTGGGACATGACGACAGCAGCAGCAATTACCTCCAGGAAGAGTGACATCATTGCAGCAACTGGGGATCTTCAGGAGCCTCCAAGGAAATGGAGACACTGAGGCACACACTTGTGGACACACGATACACCTTACACATTCCTGACATCAGAAGACAGAGGATTGGGATCCAGTTGTTTTGTTGATTGGGGTAGAGCCAGAGACCATTGTTTTGTCATTGTTACTGTGACCCATTCCCAGATTATACCCAGGTGGTGTGTCCTTGAGAAACTGGGTAGCAGAGAAGCAGCAGCTTAAGCAGGAAGTAGCGTTGTCTATATTATCTCATGCCCACTTGGTATTTATGTCCCACAACTGGGATTCTGTAATGAGACAAGAGTGAATGGCAGCAATGGCTGGCCATAAGATTGTTTCTCCCAGATTTGAAAGCTTGGTGTTCAGGAAGACCCTAAGAGCCTCTGTGCCTTTTAAATTTATTGGACATTAAGTTTTTCTGGTATGCTTTCAGAAAATTTATTTTAATAATAGTGGCTACTATAATACTTTTGAGAGGAGCTACTAACAAGTGATGATTGTAAAATTCGTTTTAATATCCATTCATTTCCGTCTACCACAGCACATTCCAGCATCCTCTTCCATTTCTCCTTCCCACGCCACCTCCAATCCCTGAAAAGGTAATTGAGAGGAAATAAAGGCCTCAGAGCCTTTATTTTCTAGCTAGTTAGCTAGTTAGCTGCAAAGTCCCTGATATAAGATGTTATAGAGCCACCTGCTGGTATTCAAGGCTCACTTCAGGCACACATAATATGTTCTGTCAGTGTCAATTATCCTAAAAATGTCTGTAGATCACCAGCAACAGGAACAACTAGGAGTTTATGCAATATACAGATTTCTGGATCAAATGCCAACCCTCCTGCATCAGATCCTCTGGGGATGGCATCTTTTCTTCCTGTGTTTAAAATGTTCTCCTCAGGGGATTTTTATGTCTCAAATGTTTGAGATCAAGGCTTTGAAATGTCAACAAATTTCTCTTTTTTAAAAAGTTAAAATAGGTAGAATGGCAGAGTAAACAATTCTTATCCATTAACAATTGCATATAACTTTATGCAATTAGAGAAGAATATTTTGGCAGAGATAGTTGATCTCAACTAGCAGGAAAACCAATTTGATCTGCCACCCTTACCTTTTTTTTCTCCAGGCTACCCCACCCCAAAGTTCCTAGAATTATAAGAATTATTCTATTATTAGGAGACATTGTTGTATTAATGTGTATATTAGTAATCACTTGAGCTTCAGTCACAACAGAATGACCTCTGTGCATTTGTTATCATTTAACCAATCTAATCTTGGGAATGCATTCTTTTAACAACATGACTCTGCAATTTGGGTTGCCACTATCAATTGGAAATAGCATGATGCCACCTCATCCATGGAGTAAAAATTAGTAATATTATCATTACCTAATACTATCATTCTCTTCCAACTTTTTAAATATTAAAATTACAAGTTTGTGCAAACAACCTTGACCAACAAAATTTTTTTTAATAAAGTAAATAAATTTCAATGTAAATAAAAGTAATGAATTTTTAGTGTGTCAACAACTCTCTGTGATCAACTCTCTCTGAATGTTAGGTTGTAGCCAAGAGCCCTTACGATGCTTCTTGGCCTTTTGATGATTTTGTTTCAGAGGATTCTGATTTGCTTAAGTGTCTGTGGTTAACTCCCCAACTCAGCCACGTGTTCGGCTCTGCCCTTCCTAAACTGCACAAACTGGTCATGGAGGAAGTTGTAGTTTATCTTAGCAACATCTGCACCCACAGCTTCCTCTTCCTTTGAGTAGCAGAAATAAAAGAGAAAGTAAAATTTATGTCACACATCTTTCTGTTTCAGCCAAGTATAAAGGAGAATATTCTAGAAGTCAGAGTTAGGCAATATAATGAAGTAGAGGAGGAAGTGAGTTCCTATAACTGGAAGCATCCAAGCCAAGCTTGGCACCAATAAGACAGTAACATGATAGAATTGAAGCACTTGATGCATGATTGAACTACATGAACTTCATGGTCTTTCCAACCATACTCGTTTTTTTTCCCTCTGCTGGCTGTAGATACCTTTTATCTCTACACAGTTAAGCCTTTCTTTCCTCTTTGTTATCTTTCCTCACTCAAATCTTTGACTTCATTTGCTGTAGTCGGGACTAACAGAACTTCTATATAAATATGGACCTAATATTCTAAAATCATGCTGCTACCAGCAAAAGCTTGAGATTCTGTTTTGGGGAGTACCTTTATACTGGTAACATGTTCTAGCCTCTGGGGACACCTCAACATTTTCTCTACCCTCTCCCTGCATTCAGCACCCAGGATGAGATGCTCTTAGCTCAGGAAGCCAGGTTCAGAAAACACCTAATGAAGCTCTCAGAGTGGGAAGTATGAATGACCTGGGTGGAAGTCACCTTTAGTGCCTCTATCACCTCCACAGTGGTAGGATTGATGTTTGTGCAGCCCGAGGGCAAAGCTTCTCAATTCTTGCACCAGAGGTGCCCTAATCATGGAGCTGAGTAAATGCACACTCCTCAGAGCCCTGTATGGCAGGCATGACAAGCATTGGTCCTCGCATTTCTTTCAAGCTGCATAGTTTGTTTTTGTGAATTCATTCACATTTTGTTACACACACACGCACACATGCACACACACACACAAAATTGATGTTCTGGATGTGCTATGTTTGCCGTGTGGCTTCGAGTCCCTTCTGGCACACGCCTGTATTCTTGGGTACTTGTGACCCCTAATGTGAAAGTCCTAGGACTGGAAGAAAGGCACGAAGATGTCAATTAGGCACAAGAAAGCTCTGTTCACTCTTGGCCCAGCCAACTTTAGTAAAGTAGAAGACTACGAGTAGATTTGAAACCAAAGCTTGAAATCGTATCCATTTGCCCAAACCTTAGGCAACCTGGAGCAAAAGCTGGAGAAGAATCAAGATTACGAGCCATTAGAGACATGACTGTCTCCTTAAAGAGAGTAGAGAACTGAAAGCTTCCCACCTAAGCTTAACTCTCTCCTCTTGAGTTGACCAGGAGAAAGTTTCACTTGTAGGGCTCATCCTGCCCTTCTGGTACCGAATGTACAATATTAAAGCCTGATGAATTTACACAGAGGAAGTAGAAGACAAGAGCCCTCTGACTCAGGTCTCAAACTCCTATGACTCTTAGCCTGCTGAGGTATGTTCTTGCTCCAAGAGTTTTAGACCAAGTTTCCTCACTTGTCTAGACTGGTGTTCTGTGTCTACTTACTTGAGTCTTCACTGATTCCTTGGATCTGTTTTTTTTTTTTTTTCCTCTGCACCTATGATTCCTGCCTGATTCTACCAATCTGGGCTAAACTTTGAAACTGACTCAGTGGCCTATTCAGCCTAAGGCATCTGCCAAGCCACCCAGATTTAGGTCCTGACCTCTCCTGGCCTGACTGACATGCCACAATAAAGACCATTAGAAGAAGAGCATTGATTTAAAGTGGGTATATTAGTCTGTGATGTGAAGTGAGTCAAAAGAAAAGCTCAACTCAGGATACTTGAGTGACAATCACTACCTTTAGCAAATTCTCTGTTCCACAAGGCATTTTTCTTTCTCCAACTCACTCATTTGCCATTTCCTGTCATTCACTCACATGATACTGAATTGAATACTACTTTGTGTCTGGCCTCATCCTCACAGTGGGGGTGTTGAGGAGTGAAGGCAACTTTCCACCTTTGAGGACATTTGGGTCCAACAGAGTTCACAGCCCGCATTCCCTCATCTTGGAGTGACATTGCACATTTTGACATAAAATTAAAGCAACAATAGCAAACCGAAAAATGTCATCTCAGTAGATAGAACAGACAGTATCTTCAAATAGTATTTATTGAACAAATAAATATTGGTCAAGCTGTGTACCCAAAATTTGGGGTGATGGGTAAAAGTTCTGTAGGAGGAGTTTCTGCAGAAGTGATTGCTGAGCCTTCTTCCTGCCCCCACTCCTGTGTGGGGAGCCCCCAGTAGGAATGTTGAGCAGGAGTCTGCCCAGTTCTGCCACATGTGTGGGATCTTGCTGCAGGGACTGCTGTAAACTGTGAACTGTTTCTGTAGTTTCTACTAAAGTAGCAACAAAAAGCACTGCCCAAGGGTTTGAGGGAGGAATGAAAGTCTCTCTCTCGGGTGAAGTCTGGAGAAACACAGCTTAGTTTCCTTTGATATGAAATGGTTTAACAGTGAGAGGATAAGTTTGCCCTGGAGTTTTGGGAAAATCAAAGGGCTCCAATTATCTCCTTAAGAAAGGAAAATTGATTGCAGTTTTGGTGGATCCCAGCAGATACCTAGGGCAGAATAAGACCCAGAAATGATATAAAAACAGCAAACTTACGGGATGAATCCTTGCTTATTTTCTTTCTGAACTTTCAGATTAAACAACGCTCAGAGGAAAGAGAAACAATCCTGCCTCCACCCCAATGAAACAGCATTTTGGATTTTGTCATACTGTATAAAGGCTGCAATCTTGGAAAAATAGGGTAGTTTTGAGTCAAATTAAGAATCTTTTATTAGGGTCTTGCTCAAGTACTTTGTGTTTAAACTTTCTACTTGGAAATAATTTCAAACTTCAAAAAAGGTTGCAAAAGTAAAAATATTAAAACACACACACATACACACACACACACACACACACACTTATTCCATCTACCTAGATTCATCTATCTTTAACAATTTACCCCCTTTACTTTGTCATTTGCTTCCATCTCTCTCTGTATGCATATAAATGTATATCTATACATGCATGTATGTATGTATAAGTGTATGCATATACATATACATGCATACATGAACACACACCCTTTGAGGCTAAGTTATTTATATCATGGCCTTTGGTAAATATTAACTGTGTATTTCCTAAGAATAAAAATATTTCTTATATAACAACATCAGAGTTATAAATACTTTTATCTAGTCATCTGTCCATATTCTAATTTTGTCAGCTGATCTAATAAATGTCTTTGATAGCATTTCCCCCCTTCTGGTACAGGATTCAATCTGGAGTTGGGTATTGCAATCAATTGTCATGTCTCTTTAGCCTCCTTTAATCTAGAATAATTTTAGAGCCTTTCTTTAAATTGACATTTTTGAAAAATACAGTCCTCTCTCCCTTTTTAATAGAACTTTTTTTTGTTGTTTAAAATTTCAACTTTTATTTTAGATACACGGAGTACATGTACAAGTTGCATGAGGATATTGTGTGATGCTGAGGTTTGGGGTACAGATCTTTTCATTTAGGTAGTGAGCATAGTACTTGATAGGTAATTTTTCAACCCATGCCTTCCTCCTTCCCTTTATGCTCTACTAGTCCACATTGTCCATTGTTCCCTTATTTATGTCCAGATGTGCTAAATGTTTAGCTCCCACTTATAAGTGAGAACATGGGGTATTTTTTTTTTCCTGTTCCTGCATTACTTCACTTAGGATTTTGGCCTCCAACTACATCCACGTTGCTGCAAAGGACATGATTTCATTCTTTTTAATGGCTGCATAGTATTCCACAGTGTATATGTACCACATTTTTTTTATCCAGTCCACAAATGATAGACAACTGGGTTGACTCTGTATTTTTGATACTGTGAAGGGCACAGTGATGAACATACATTTGCACATGTCGTTTTGGTAGTATAATTTATTTTCCTTTGGGTATACACCCAGTAATGTGATTGCTAGGTTGAATGGTAGCACTATTTTAAGTTCTTTGAGAAATCTGCAGACTGCTTTCCACGGTGACTAACTTACATTCCCATCAGAAGTGTATAAGCAGCTGGGCGCAGTGGCTCAAGCCTGTAATCCCAGCACTTTGGGAGGCCGAGGCGGGCAGATCATGAGGTCAGGAGATCGAGACCATCCTGGCTAACATGGTGAAACCCCATCTCTACTAAAAATACAAAAAATTAGCCGGGTGTGTGGTGGCAGGTGCCTGTAGTCTCCTCTACTTGGGAGGCTGAGGCAGGAGAATGGTGTGAACCCGGGAGGTGGAGCTTGCAGTGAGCAGAGATAGCACCACTGCACTCCAGCCTGGGCGACAGAGCGAGACTCCGTCTCAAAAAAAAAAAAAAAAAAGTGTATAAGCATTTCTTTTCTTCACAACCTTGCCAACATCTGTTTTTTTACTTTTTAATAATGGCCATTCTGGCTGGGGGGACATGGTATCTCATTGAGATTTTGATTTGTGTTTCTCTAATGATTAGTGATGTTAAACATTTTTTCATGTTTGTTGGTCACTTGTATCTCTTCTTTTGAGAAATGTCTGTTCATGTCCTTTGTCCATTTTTTTAAAAGGAGTTGTTTTTTGCTTGTTGATTTGTTTAACTTCCCTTTAAATTCTGGATATTAGGCCTTTGTTGTTTGTATAGTTTGCAAATAGCTTCTCCTATTCTGTAGGTTGTCTGTTTACTCTGTTGATTGTTTCTTTTGCTGTGCAGAAACTTTTTTTTTTCTTTTTTTCTTTTTTTATTATACTTTAGGGTTTTAGGGTACATGTGCACAATGTGCAGGTTTGTTACATATGTATCCATGGGCCATGTTGATTTCCTGCACCCATTAACTCGTCATTTAGCATTAGATGTATCCCTAATGCTGTCCCTGCCCCTTCCCCCCACCCCACAACAGTCCCCGGAGTGTGATGTTCCCCTTCCTGTGTCCATGAGTTCTCATTGTTCAATTCCCACCTATGAGTGAGAACATGCGGTGTTTGGTTTTTTGTCCTTGCGATAGTTTACTGAGAATGTTTTCCAGTTTCATCCATGTCCCTACAAAGGACATGAACTCATCATTTTTTATGGCTGCATAGTATTCCATGGTGTATATGTGCCACATTTTCTTAATCCAGTCTAT